>NC_089261.1:36933373-37242339 GCF_963930625.1 Muntiacus reevesi | reverse complement strand
TAAGGCTGCTCAGCTTATCCAGCCGATCCGTCTGCCCTCCGGAGCCTGCAAGTCAAGGGGAGGAGGCCAGGGCTGAGTCCTTCCTGTCCTCCCTCCCTTCTCGCTCCCTAACCCCTTCACTAGTTCTTTCCACACTCTTCCACCTTTCTAATCCACCTTTCCACCCCTCCACCAGCTTTCTAATCCTCCTTCCTTATACCAAACCTTAAGACCAAGTTATCAGATCAGGTTCTTCCCATGTTAACAGGACAAATAGGAATTTAGAAAAACTGTTCTTTGTTTTCAATGAAATGAGGTTTTATTGTCTCCAGCAAAACAACAACAACAACAACAACAACAACACAAAAATCCCATTTTGGTTTTCAGAAGCCAAACAGTGAATCTTTTTCTTTGCACTTCTGCCACAAAATGTTCCAATACACCCCCACCACCTCCTACCTCCTCTTCACTGCAGATCCTAAACAGGAAAGTTCAGTAATAATATTTCCAAAATCTGTTATCCTCACTCCACATGCAAAAAGAATGCAATTTCAAGGGTCTCTTGGGTTAATAAATCAATAAAAGAATCACATTTTATTCTGAAAGTTAGCGAGTCTTAAATTGGAAAGATCTTTATTTATGGTTACAAACTCATCCCAGCATTTACATAGCAGCAGTTAAGAGACTTTTGAAAACTTGACATCTGATGAAACTGTTTTTCACCTTATTTTATAGGATTATTTCCTCTTTCATTTCTTGTTTGGGCATCTAAAATAGCTTAATGACCCTATCCATATTAATAAATTATGAGTTAGAGTTCTTTTTAAAAAAAGTCTTCAAAATACTTCAATACATGATACTATATTTGGGATATTACCTCAGACTTTATCACTGAAATAAGACTTTTGAAATCACTCTTTTGAATCCTATGAGGCTTTAAGTAAGTACATAAGACTCTATAATCCCTATATCAGACCTGTGTTAGAAACAAAATTTTTATTTGGTTGTCTATACCACCCTGGACTCAGGAATTTTTAAAAGAGTTCCAAAAAGTCCCCTGAATTACATGCAATATTTTAATCTACATTTTAATGGGAGAAAAATCATAACTTTCATTAACTCATCAAACAGGATTTTGATTCCTAATGGGTTTAGAATTCCTTCCGTGCTTTATGTTTACTAATATTGAGTGGCCAAAATCAATTAGTTGAGAAAAACTGAATATAAATGACAAATTGCACTTTGCAATAAAATAAGTAGGTCGAAAAGTTCTCATTCTGAATAAATTATTAATTTGTTAAAGGTAAATAACTGTGCAGTTATACATGTTTTCCTTCACAAAAGATGTAAGATCAGGGGATTTCCTTGTGGTCCAGTGGCTGACATTCTGCACTCCCAGTGTAGGGGCCCTGGGTTTGATCCTTGGTGGAACTAGATTCCACATGTTGCAACTAAGAGCTCGCATGCAGCAACTGAGACATGGCACAGCCAAATAAACAAATTTTTTAAAACGATATAAAATCAAATGAAGGGAATCCCACCTTCTCTAAACCTTTTACTGTCTACTGGACAGTGTAGATTCCTTAGCATGACACAAAATGTCATTTACAATTTGACTCTGCCCAGGCTTTTCAGATTTGCTCTGTCCCTTTGCAAATCTTTCTCTGATAGCTCAGATGGTAAAGAATTTGCTTGCAGTGCAGGAGACCTGGGTTCCATCCCTGGGTTGGGAAGATCCCCTGGAGAAAAGAATGGCAACCCACTCCAGTATTCTTGCCTGGAGAATTCCATGGACAGACCATAGGATCGCTAAGAGTCGGACATGACTGAGCCAACTAACACACTTTGCCCTTACTCTGCATCTCAGGCAAACCCAGTTATTCACTTTCCTCTGTGTCTATCATGCATTTCCAAGCCTCTCTGTTCAAAACCTCCTGTGTGGCAAACTCTTACCTATACTGAAATGTCTCTTTCCTGTTGCTCAGTCACCATCTTAGCACTCTGCACAGCTCCGTCCTATACCGGTAAACACACTACGTTGCAATGGTTACTTTCACGTCCTTACCCACTATGAATAGACTAGCTTGATGGTTTGGGATAGTATCATATGTATCCCATATCCATAGGACTGAGCACAGAGGAGAGACTCAATAGACACTGATTGGATTAATAATTAAATAAGAGGATTCAAGAGAGTTAATAAAGGACCCTGACAGAGGACAATGGGAGGCAGCTCAAGGAGACATGAATTTTACTATATTCTCATGAAACTATCTAGAATGATACCTTGTTGTCCCAGCAAAGATCTTCGCACATCAGTTGAGAATAGGGACAAGTTATGGCAGCTCAGGCCTCATGTCAGAGAGGGAGCACCCTTCCACAAGGAGGCCTGGGTTACATCAGGGCTCCTGGGGGCCTCCTCTCCCACCCTCTGATGCCTTAGCCTGTACTACTCTTATTCCTCTTCTTCCTGCTCCCACCACTTTCCCTGTCATTACAACATAGTCTACTCCCACTACGCACATCCCTTTTCACAAATAGTCTAATGCAGAGGACCAGAGTTTAGATGATTTCAGGCAGGCTGGGTAGTTGTGAGAACTTTTTGACCAGCAAGTGTTATGCACCTGCATTTAGGAGTTCACAGAAAAAACATAGCAACTTCAATAATCTAAGGTAAGGTGCCTAGATAAACCCAGGTTGGAACAAGGCCTTCTAACTGATTGTACATTGAAGCTCATATTGCAAGATGGGGTGAAGATAGATGATGGTGTCCTTAGTATAGCCCAGTTTTAATAAAAATGTTTCATTGCTCTAACAGTAATGAATGGACAGTAAAAAATTAAAGGCTATAAAATGCAGCACAAATATATCCTTCCCTACTCTAGCCCCAAGATTCCCATTCCTACTCTCCCAAGGTAACTACCAGGAAAAATTTCTTGTGTATCCTTCCAGGAATGTCCTTAGTATATATACATGGATACATATACACAATATGTATTATATAAAAATACTATATAAGTATCACGACTAGAAATATGCATTATGTAAATATATATTTATGCACAAATTACAAGATCATTAAAATGTAAAACATAAAACATAAAATCATACCTACATATGTATGTTTACACACATATATATAAAATAATTCTCTATAAAATCTATGCATATACACATAAGAATATATGCATACATATATAGAGTTAACCATGGACCTAGCACTGGATATTAAGAAGCATGGCTGGTAGTGGAACTTGGTGACAGTATTATTTTTTCTGATGGTATGTCAAATTTACTAAAGTGAATTAGGTAACAATTTTTTTGTTGGTACAGAAGATAGCTGTGCAGTGCCTGACCTCCTGCTGGGCCTGGACACATCTGGTCAGAGTCCTCTTCCCTAGGAAGACTGGTTTGTGGATCCTCTTCCCAGTGCTTCATTGCGGCAGCAACTGTTTGTGATCAGCTAAGCTCTGAGACTGACCTGCTGGTTGCTTTGAGACACCAAAGCATAGCAATCACATAGCAAGCACATCCAGGTGTTCAGTAGGGTCGTCTAGACTGGTTCTTGACTGTTCATTGACTCCACCTGGCTTCTATGCCAGTGTCTGGGGGGTAAAGACCATGTGTCAATCATCTTTGTTGACCCAGGACAGACCCCATACCTTAAAGAGCATTTGTCAAACAGATCTGAAGCTGTAACAGGCATTTAACACAACATCTCACTTGTGGAGTCTCCAAAGAGCCCCATGGCCTTTCTACTGAATAGTTATCGGGAGCATCATTTAGACACCATCTGGAAGTCATCATTTGCCTTGTGTGCCTCTGGCTTGCTCTTCTATCCTCATACTGCTGTCAAACCAGCAAACTGAAGCAAGCCATTCAATGTGATTGCTATGTTTGGCAGCTGAGGTTTCTAGGGACAGGGAAGCAATTGTTTTATGTTCTGAAATACCTGTGCAGAGTTCCAGTAATCTTTGTTCTATTGGGGAAGAAACAGCCTAGTGTCTCTTAGGCAGCGTGCGGTGAAAAAAGAGAATAAAACAATGGAGAACGACAACAAAATGGAAAGAAAAGTAAAAGACCATGAACTTCAACTCTATAAACTCATATATGCTATGCTAAGCTATGTTGCCTCAGTTGTGTCTGACTCTTTGCGACCATGTGGACTGTAGCCCACCGGGCTCCTCTGTCCATGGGGCTCTCCAGGCAAGAATACTGGAATGGGTTGCCATGCCCTTCTCTAGGGAATCTTACCGACCCAGGGATCAAACCCATGTCTCATTATGTCTGGCGATGGCAGGAGGGTTCTTTACCACTAGCACCACCTGGGAAGCCCTATAAACTCGTATGCACATTCTTTAATGGTATAGTTGTGGAAGCAGTAAGGTGTGACTGTGTGTGTCAGTCGCTCAGTTGTGTCCGACTGCAACCCCATGGACTGAAGCCCACCAGGCTCCTCTGTCCAAGGGATTCTCCAGGCAAGAATACTGGAGTGGGTTGCCATTTCCTTCTCCAGGGAAGGTGTGACTGGAACATACCAAATGGAAACCTGGATTCAGTCCCAGCTCTGTCATGGAGTTGTGAGGCAGAACTGCGCCAGGCCTCAGCCTCTTCCCTGGGGGGGTCAGGTTAACTGGAAAAGAGGAGATAAAGTTGACACAATAGTGGTGTTGTCCCTCTGATGAAGTTCCAAGTGGAAGAATTATTATACTTATCGAGTGTGTAGAGAGAGAGAGCAGAAGTTACAGAGATATGGATTCTGACTCAGTTTAAGGAAGAACTTTCTAGCATAAAGTTTTCCCCACATGGAATGGACCACTTTGTAAGGTGATAAATTCTTTGGTCCTGGAAAGATTTGAACTGCCCTAGATAGAAGAGTGTATTAGTGTATTTAAAACTCCCTGACGTCTCTTAAGGATGTGATTCTATGACTAGTTGATCTCTAAGGCAGCATTGTCCAATCGGACTTTCTGTGGTGATGGAATGTGCTATATCTGGGTTGTTCAAAATGGTATCACCAATCACATGTGCCTCCTGAGCACTTGAAATGTGGTTAGTATGACAGAGAGCACAAATTTTTAATTGAATTCACATCTAGTTAATTTCAATTTTCAAAATCACCTGTGGCTGATGGCTACCAAATTAGCCTAACTCTAAAATATATGCTATTTTTCTAGCTCCCACCACTGAATATTACGTTATTATCACATACTCTCTCCTAACACTTTAGGTATAATTGCTCTATTTAGGATATGGTCTTGCTGGAGAAGAAATTAACTTCTGAGAAAGTAGTAGAAACCATTTAAAAACATGGAAGTGGATAAAGAATAAGAGTAGACAGCAAATAAACTACTGCCAAACTGGAAAGTGCGCTCAGCCAGAGAATGTACTGCAGAGCCACAATAAAAACCACTGGTGTTTCTAAGAAGCGTAAAGGTGTGAACACCCCCCTATTGTGGGGGTGGGAGGGAAACAGCTCTGAGCTCAGTCTCCCACCATTGTGCGGCTGCGCTGAAGAGAGGCTCCTTCCTGCAGGGCACGCATGACGGGCTGCCAGTCTTTCTCCTATACTTTTTAAGAGTGATAGAGATTTAGAACAAGGTGATAAAGCAACCTCAGGCTTCATGTTACTTCACCAGAAAGAGGAAGTTGTTTGAATTAGAATTTATCATTTCAGATCAGGAAGAGGCTTTGGAGATTATATAATCTAGTCTCTGTGTTTTACAGAGAAGAAAACCAAAGTCTGAAGCCCAGAAAAAGTCTTGTGACTTTCCAAGGTCACGTGGTTATTTAACAGTTGTATATTTCATTTGTGTAAAAAAAGTTCATATGTAGTGCATAACAAATAGTTACTATCTATGTAACTGTTTTCTTAAACACAGACCAGCAAACAAACAAACAAACAAACCCAGAAAGAGTGCTTTCCAAGAGCTTACTAGAGCTGAAGGAGCGTCAAGGGGGTCATCAACAGCTTTCCCATGGAGTGTTCAATCCTCTAGTGTTTCTCGAGAGTGCGATAGAGGCCTTCATTGGAGACCTGGTTGAAAGACTGGATTGAACTTCTGCTCAGATTCTTTAAGACTGCACCTCCCCAAACTTGGTCCAGACAAAAGCTGCAGTGTTCTCAGGGTGTGCGCTGGGGGGCCATATTCTCTCCAGTCAAAGCTCTGCTGCAGTTCCCAAGAAGAAATTCTTCCCCAGCTTGGTTCTTCGAACATCCTTGTGTGTCTGTTCCCTAAGAATGGCAATGGCAAAGCCTAAACAAACAAGTTCTATTTTCAATGTGTCTTCCTGAAAACCAAACTTCACCCACATGAAACTAGCTAGCATGTTTCAAATGCTGAAGGCTTCTAGGTACTTTCTGAGCTTGCTCTGACTCATGTCTTACTTACATATTTACCTTGATTAAAAATAAAATAAAGCAGAGAAATGAGGGCTCTCTTTCATTGTAAACCATTTGATTTTTCCCACATCCTCAACTTTTCTCCATTACTGGATAAAATTTTTTTCCCTTAACCTTGAAATGAGTATATAATTCAGATAACTAATATTTTGGAAGATTACTTATGGAGTATTTAGACATCAGAATTTCAGGAATTTAATAAGAAGTACTGTCATACCAAGTACTATGTCACAGTCAAGCTATGATCTAATCATACTGCTTTTCATAATGACTAGCAGTTTTTCATGATGTCACTTATGCATACAAAAACCATTACCCATTTTAAAAAACCATAATTGGCTTCCTACTGGTATCTGTTTGGATTAAATATGACCACCTGAGTCTGGCAGTCCATTGTTAACTCCTATCAAACTACATCTTTAATACACCCCCAGCCCTACTCTGACACATTCCCCCTTTTCAGCCAGGCGCTTCTCCTCATCATACCCACTCCTTCAGGTTCTTTTTATTATCTACTTCATGGCTTCTTTGCATAGCATCCCATATCTCATTCCCTCTACTCAGGACTATCACCTCCTCCAAGAATGGGTTTAAAGCAACTTCTCTTTTAGAAGTCTTCCCATCTAAACCCATCCAAAACTTGTGTTTTATCACTTGCCTACTCAAAGTCACGGCATGTTGTTTTGTTTTGCATTACCTCTGTGCACGAAGCTGTAAACCTATAGAATCAGAGATGGAATTGAGGGCAGACCATGCAGTTATCTACTGGCTTTACCCCCATCCTTCTTCAGATAAGGACTAGGGTTCAGATTGGCCAAGTGATATGGCCAAGATCACAGGATTTGAAGCCACATCTCCAAGACTGCTCATTTCACCATACCACATTGCCTTTTAGTTTCAGGTCTGTGTCATACAAAAAACTGAGAAAAGTGTAAGTAGTGTTATACAATACATAAAGAAAAATGTATAACTGCACTAAAATGATGCTTATGTTTCTGTTGCTAAAAATTATGGCTGTGGCAGACACATCTGGACCATGTTTCCCCATTTTCTCAGCAGCGAGATGCAACCATGAGATTGAGCTGTGATCAATGGAATGGTCATGTATGAATGTGAGAGTTGGACCATAAAGAAGGCTGAGCACTGAAGAATTGATGCCTTTGAACCGTGGGGCTGGAAAAGAGTCTTGAGAGTCCCTTGGACAGCAAGGAGATCAAACCAGTCAATACTTAAGGAAATAAACCCTGAATATTCATGGAAGGACTGATGCCGAAGCTCCAATACTTTGGCCAACTGATGTGAAGAGCCGACTCATTGGAAAACACCCTGAAGTTGGGAAAGACTGAGGAAAAGGGTGACAGAGGATGAGATGGATAGATAGTACCACTGACTCAATGGACAAGAGTTTGAGCAAATGCAGGGAGATGGTGAAAGACAGAGAAGTCTGGTGTGCTGCAGTTCATGGGGTCATGAAGAGTCGGACATGACTTAGCAACTGAACAACAACAACAATGAAATGGATGTATGTATGTAGCTCTAGGCCTGGCCCATGAAAACTTCCTTGCATACCTTCATGCTCTCTCCTCTTGCTCTGCTGGTGGATATTGGTGACCTTGGAAGCCAGAGTTGAAGATGGTGGCGTAATGAGATGGAAGGAGCTTGGTAAGGAATCACCACTTGGATGAAAGCTGCCTGGTGGTCTGGAGCATTCATTTTGGCCTGTGATATGAGCAAGGTACAGTGATGTTAACAGGAGACTATGATAAGCCACTGAAATTTTGACTAGCATTTGCCCAAACAGATATATTTGTGTTACTTAATCCTTACCAGATCCCTGTGAATTAGATATTACCTGCATTTTACAAACGGAAAATGAAGAATGAAATTGTTTACACTTCTTGCATGAAGCACAATCAAGATTTGAACTCTGGTCTACCTGACTCCACATGATTTACCTTTTTTTTTTTTTTTTTTTTTTTTTTTTTAATGAATGCAGAGGTTCCTGTGATGAACTTTCAACTTAAGAACTTTCATAGATATAAAACATCTTACGCGTCAGCTCTGCCCAGCACCAACAGATGGCAGTAGTGGCTGCCAGGAGACTGTCACTCTGAATTTATGAACAAGTGGATTTTAGGAATATCATAAAATGAAATATAACTCATATGTGCGTAGAGGGATTTTTAAAGTCCTGCTGCCTTTTCTTTAGTGGAGGATAATTTTACCTTCTGGAAAATTATCATTGCAAGTAATTTAAACTCATGGGCCTACTAATTCTCTCCTCTGAAAATGAGGAAGCCAGTCTAGAACCATTTGATAGTCAGTAAGTCCCCTTCATATTCTGCACGTGTGAGAAAATGCAAAGTGCTGACCCTGTAAACAAATGTTAAGCGTACGGTTCACACTTGGCTGTCGCTCCCTTGCTAGAGGAGACAGGCTGGGGGGTAAATTATGTTCTGTGATTACTCCCACCAGTGGGTAACCAGGCTACAACTAATGCCAAATTCAAACTCCATTTATGTATATATATATTTATAATTAAAATAAAATTGAGAAAAAGGAATCACATACATAGACAGTCAAAACCCAGCAAGCAATGTGAAGGATGTGTTATAAAGAATGAGGCAGAGGCAGCAGAGCTAAATGGTTGACAAAATAAGGTTTCCATCATGACAGTCCTTGGGTCAAAGCCCTCTCTGTCACTCACTACAGTGTGGGCCATGGGTAAGATTCCTAGTCTTCCAGAGCCTCATTCACCCCATCTATAAAAAGAGGGAGGGTAATAAATGTATACCATAAATCATTGTGAGGATTAAACACAATGAGTTAGAGAGCTTGGGGATGGGATGGTGAGGACGGTGGGAATGACACATGGGATTACATTAAAATGCTTTCAATTGGCAATAAAATCATAAATAGCAATTGTACGTTAACTATTTTCTCTCACTTAGCATATTAACCCAAGAGATTTTCTGGTGTTTGTGCAGTTTGAATTTCCTAGATCATCATACCTTTCTCAAGACAGAAGTCACATTTGTTTATTCTCCAGAATGCCTGGTTTATGGGCACAGTAGGCATGTAAATCAGTCTGTGCTTCTTGAATAAGGGAATTATAACACTCACCTTGCTCTGTCTCTAAGTGTTCAATTTCAGATTTTCACAGAACATTTTTAATAGCACCGTGGCTGGCCACAGAGAAGAGGAAGAGAACGTCTGTTTAGTGGGATGCCTACTGTGTGTTATAAAACTGTAGAACTATATAAGTTCATCTGTATCACTTTTTTAGATTCTACATATAAGTGACATCATATGATATTTATATGCAAAACAGAAATAGACCCACAGACATAGAAAACAATCTTATGGTTATCAAAGCGGGAAAGGGGTGAGGGACAAAATAGGAGTTTAGAATTAACATATATACACTACTATACATAAAACAGGTAACCAACAAGGACACAGCACAGAGAATTATGCTCAGTATCTTGTAATAATCTATAAAGGAAAATAATCTGAAAAAGAATATATATATTATATATTATTTTATATTTTACATTATAATAAGTATAAAATTTGAAACTACACAACATTGTATATCAACTATACTTCACTTGAAATAAAACAACTATAGAACTATAGACTAATAGAATTGTCCTGAATACTCTGGTAACCACTCACTATATTTTAAATTTAATTAAAAGTAAATACAACTAAAAACACACTTCCTCACACTAATGTGAGTCGCTCAGTTATGTCTGACTCTTTACAACCCCATGGACTGTATGTAGCCTGCCAGTCTTCTCTGTTCATGGGATTTCCCTGGCAAGAATAGTGGAGTGGTTTGCCATTTCCTTCTCCAGGGGGTCTTCCAGACCCAGGGATTGAACTCAGGTCTCCTGCATTGCAGGCAGACCTTGAGCCACCAGGGAAGCCCATTAACCACATTTCAAATGCTCAACAGCCACAAGTGGTGAGTGGTTACCCTACTGAACAGCACAGATATAGAATATTTTCAGCACTGCAGAGAGTTCTACTGGTGATGCTGCTCTAGAACTTTGCAGACAGTCCTTGAAAGCTGAAGAGAGAGAACTTTGAGAGTCAGGGCCTTCTGGCTGTTATATTAGTCAGGGCAATAATCAGGATGGGCTGGATGATTCGCAAGCTGGAATCAAGATTGCCAGGAGAAAATATCAACGATCTCAGATATGTGGATGATACCACCTTAATGACAGAAAGTGAAGAGGAACTAAAAAAGCCTCTTAATTGAGGGTCAAAGTGGAGACTGAAAAAGCTGGTTTAAAACTCAGCATTCAAAAAACTAGATATCATGGCATCCAGTCCCATCACTTCATGGCAAATAGACAGGGAAAAATGGAAACAATGACAGATTTTATTTTCTTGGGCTCCAAACTCACTGCAGATGGTGACAGCAGCCATGAAATTAAAAGACACTTGCTCCTTGGAAGAAAAGCTATGACATACCTCGAAAGCATATTAAAAAGCAATTGAAGACATTACATTGCTAACAAAGGTTTATATAGTCAAAGCTATGGTTTTTTCAGTAGTCAAGTATGGATGTGAAAGTTGGACCATAAAGAAAGCTGAGCGCCAAAGAACTGATGCTTTCAAACTGTGGTGCTGGAGAAGACTCTTGAGAGTCCCTTGGACAGCAAGGAGATCAAACCAGTCAATCCTAAAGGATATCAACCCTGAATATTTATTGGAAGGACTGATGCTAAAGCTGACCCCAATACTTTGGTCACCTGATGCAAAGAGCTGACTCATTGAAAAAGACCCTGATGCTGGGAAAGATTGAGGGCAAGAGGAGAAGGGGGTGACAGAGGATGAGATGGTAGGATGGCATCATTGATTCAACAGATATGAGTTTGAGAAAACTCAGGGAGATAGTAAAGGACAGGGAAGCCTGATGTGCTGAAGTTCACGGGGTCACAAAGAATCAGCCACAACTTACCGACTGAACAACAATATACACATGTGTGTGTGTGTGTGTGTGTGTGTGTGTGTGTGTGTATATAAAATGGAATGTTACTCACAAAAGAATGAAATACAGTCATTTGTAGCAATGTGGATGGACCTAGAGAATATTATGCTTATTGAAATAAGTCAGAGAAAAACAAATACTGGATAATATCATTTATATGTGGAATGTAAAGAAAATAATACAAATGAAGGTGTTTAAGACTCTGAGCTGCCATTGCAGGGGCACAGGTTTGATCCCTGGCACAGCCACAAAATAGAACTCCCCTCGCCAGTTTATTTTTTAAGATTGTCTCAAAAAATGATCCCATAAACTCAAGCCAAATAGGCTGTTGCTGCTATCTTCTTTGATCAGAATTTTATTATGTGCATCTATATAAACCCCTGGGGCTTTCCTGATGGCTCAGTGGTAAAGAATCGCTTGCCAATGCAGGAGACATGGTTTGATCCTTGGGTAGGGAGGAACCCCTGGAGAAGGAAAAGGCAACCTACTCCAGTATTCTTGCCTGGGAAATCCCATGGACAGAGGAGCCTAGCAGTCTACAGTCCATGGAGTTGCAAAGAATTGGATACGACTGAGGGACTAAACTCAGAGACAACAACAACAACAACATACTAACCTCTGTCTTTTCAGACATTATTTGCGTTCCGTAAAACAAAAGGGAACCCAAGAGCCATCCTGAAAGCAATGAATCCTCTCTTAGAGGGGAAGAATGGGGAAGAGAGAATAGGCATGTCAATGTCACAAGCACAAATAAGCAAACAAGTTCCTAGCAACTTTTTTCCATATTTATGCTCATCAAAGAAAGCAGTCTCAGGAGTCAGCCTGGTTCAGATGAGTCCACTTAGTATCTGTGTGATACCAAGAATACTGGGGAGCGCTTCTCTATCTCAGTTTAGTCATTTGCAAAATCACAACATCTACTGACTTGTGAAACGGTTAAATGAGCTAAGGTATGTGAAGTACCTCACACAGTGCCAACTTTGTTGCCAGGGTTCAATAACTATTAACGTTTATGATATCTAAATTATGGGAGATTCATTACATTACATTACATTACATTATGGGAGATACATTACCCTTTGGTAAACCGACTTCAGACGCTAGTCCTTGAGTATCCCTCCTGAAATATGCTTTGTGTGCCTCTTTATATTTCAAGACAGTTTCTATCATTGTTAGGACAACAAAGTGGCCATGATGTTGGTGTGACATTGACCAACACTTATCACCCCTAGACACAAAAGACAGAATCACTTTAATTCTGATTTATTTCATGTCATATGTGACAGACAACTCTTACTACCAAATCATTTTTGTATCTTTCTGTACACTTGTTTTTGATTTTAAACAGCTGACCCCTGAATAATTTGGGAGTTAGAAGTGTCAACTGTCTCTCCAGAGAAAAACAGCATATGAATTCAGTCAGTCCTCTGTATCTAGAGGAACCCATCCATGAGTTCAACCAACCATGGTACATGTAGTACCGTAGTACGTATTTATTGAAAAAAAATCCAGCCTATAAGTGATCCACACACTTCAAACCTGTAATACTGTTCAAAGACCAACTGTACATATAATAAAGCTCATTATACTATAACTGCTGAATCTCAGTATTTACTATGAGCATTTAGTCCAACTCCACAACTAGTTTTTGAGCCCCTAATATGTGCCACAATTCTAGGTACTTTGGTTGTATCAATGAATACAAAGTCAAAGATACCAGCTACACGAAGTTTACATTCTAGTGGGAGGATACAAAAAATAAACAATAAACATAGCATATAAGTAAGATATGTAGGCTATTAAAAAGTGATAATTAAAATTTTAAAATAAATAGAGTAAGATGGATCAGAAGTGAGGAAATAGGTGGAAGTTTGCTATTTAATAAGGCTGTTGGTGTTACCTCATAGGGAAGGTAAGATCTGCACAAAATTTTGAAGAAGTGAGGAAGGTGGTCAAGTGCTCCAAGCAAAGGGACCAGTTAGTGCAAAGGCCCTGGGGAGGCAGTGTGTCTGCATATTCAATGAAGAGCAAGAAGGCCAACATATGTGGGGAGTGAAAGAGATCTAACTTGGGACATGTGCTCTGCTTAGTCACTCAGCACACTGAGTCGCTTGTCCAACTCTTTGCGACCGTATGAACTGAAGCCCACCAGGCTCCTCTGTCCATGGGATTCTCTAGGCAAGAATACTGGACTAGGTTGCTATGCCCTTCTCCAGGGGAATCTTCCCAACCCAGTGATCAAACCCAGGTCTCCCACCTTGTAGGCGGATTCTTTACCATCTGAGCCACCAGGGAAAGTGGGAATCATTTGGTTTTCTGGCCAATGCAAAGACTTTAGCTCTTACCCTGAGGGAAAACCAAGCCATGGGGAATTTGAGCAGAGGAGTGACATAATCTGACATAGTTAAAAAGTATTCCTTTGACTACTGAGTGTTATGAACAACTGTAGGAGGAGAGGGGGGAAGCAGGGATCCCATGTAGAAGGATGTTGTAATGATGTGAGCTTGGACAGGATGGTGGCAATGGGGATGAAGAGAAGCGGGCAGATAATACAAAGACTTTACCTTTCTCAGAGATAGTGCACACATGTGTGCTTAGGCATGCTCAACTCTTTACGACCTCATGGACTGTAGTCCACCAGGCTCCTCTGTCCATGGGATTCTCCAGGCAAGAATATTGGAGTGGGTTTCCATTTCCTTCTTCAGGGGATCTTCCCGCCCCAGGGATTGAACCTGAGACTCCTAGACCTCCTGTATTGGCGGGCAGATTCTTTACCACTGAGCCACCTACCTGGGAAGTAGTATTCCAATTAAATTCCTGCCTCAATAAAATGCTTTAAAACATCTGAGGTTGACAGACATGAGTGTCCTCATTTGCTTTCCAGTTTCATAGCTTTCCCCTAGAGTAAAAAAAAAAAATTTTTAATTCCTAGAGAAAAACCAGCTGACAAAATAATTTCTTGATACTCTAGGAACAACTTTATAACATCTTGCACATCTAGAAAATGCTCACATACTATAAATTTATTCCTATTCAATTGGAAAAAAACTAAAGCACACACAATGATTGTGAGTCATGCCTCATATCTTCAGTTCCAGATCAGAGAAAAAAAAAAAACAAAAGTGGAGCTGCCCTTCTTAGCACCTTTCAAAGCTCCCTCTCCTTATCATAAGTGTGTAATGGCCACAGACCATGTTATTACTGAGCAGCAGGAGAGAACTAGGAAGGCCATCAAGATATGCCTTGAAAATGGGTCCTGAAAATAAAGTTCACATTTCAAGCTGTTTTAGCTGTTTCTTCTTAGTAACTTTCTCTATCTTCAATGAGAGTGATGAAAGGATGGTGAGACCTTCCTTCCATTGTAACTGCTTCTCCCAAAATTCATAATCTAGTTTAGTCTTCTTAAGGGTCACAGAGCCACCTTGCTATGCAAATCTTCTCTATCTATTAGAATTGCTGAGATTGTATATGATAGTTATATAGAAACAAAAATGAATAAATGGATTGTAAAGAAGTTATATTAATATGGATGTAGGGCAAGTGTTTTTGGCCATATTTCTGAGGGTAGTGGTGATCTCTAATATATCCAAAAACAAATTTATCTAGGGATGAAGCTCTTTTTGCATAACTAGAGTAGTTAGGCAGATGCATCTGTGACCTAGACATAGAAGTCTTATGAAAATGAGTCCTGGTTTGGGGATGAGAGCTCCCCTACATTTCTGGGTCCTCTAGATTAATCCAAAATTTCTTCTGTTCTTTTTAGAGCCATGAGGGGATTTCTTTCGAAAGCTTTGGATATGTATCGTTAGCTATTTTTTAGAGATTCTTCATATACATCACCCAGTTCATCTTCCAAGCCAGAGACATTCCATCATTTCCTTCCCTTCCTCCCTGTATCAGTTGGGGTTCCATGGGAGAAGCAGAACCGCTGTGGGCATTATGGACTAAGGAATTGATTGTAGAAATTAGACCTCAAGCATTTATGGGAGAAGCTGGAAAGTAAAGGCTTAAAATAAACTGTATACTTCAATCTGAATTAGGTTTCTCCAGAAAAAAATACTAACCAGCTGCTAGAGTGGAACTATGAGGGACGATGTTAAATTTTATGGAAGGCCGTTGGCTCTTCGTGGCAGCTGCGTCTATGAAACCCAGTGAGCTATCCGGTGGTGAACCTGGGGTCACTCGTGGTCAGAAGGACTGACAGTCAGGAAGGAAAGCTAGACATTCTTGGGGAAGAGTGAGGGGAAAACCAGTCACAATGATAAAGTAGATGAAATGGTTAGATAGCATCGCCAAATCAACGGACCCTTCACAAACTTCAGGAGATAGTGAAGTCTGAGAGAAGAACCTGGCATGCTACATATAGTCCATGGGGTCTAAAAGAATTGGACATGACTTAGCAACTGAACACAAACTGGAACCTCAAAGAAACACTGGAACTCATATCTGTCTCTCCCTGCATCTAATTCTGATGACCAGTAGGAAACGTTAGAACCGGAAGTCTGAGATGTTCGTGTGCCCAGCCCAGCACTTGGAGAGGCTGAAGGAGATGAGAGAGAGCTAAACAAGCTGTGGGTCAGGTGAGCCAGAAGATCAGTGACAAACGATGGCTGCGGCTTCACTTCCACCATCCAAATCACACTAAAATGCCTGTGTGGCCACCCGTGACCTAGAACCACACAGAGAAGGAAATTCTGGGAAATGTAACTACAGCAGAGTGAAGTCGACAGAGTATGTAATCACCATACTCCCTGCATATCAATCAGTTTGAATTCTTACAGATTTCTTAACATGCCCCTTCCTTTCCTTCTCTCCTACCGCTGCTCTAGATCAGATCCCTGACCTCCCTTTCCTGTCAGCATAGCAGAGACACAAAACATTTGATGAGTTTCAGGGTCTTGGTGGTAGGTACTTCAGAAAGCCACTCCGCTGTGACAAAAGCTCTTCCCACAGAGCTCTTTGGGGCGCCAAGAAATCTCTGGAAAGCCTTCAGTCTGTTTGGTGTCATCATTATCAGCCAGTATTCCTGGCATCAGCCTCTCTCGCTGCTGACATATATCCACTAGTACTGCCTCTGTGTCCTCACAAGTCCTCAGGATGTGCACGGGGGCTTCCCTGGCAGCTCAGAGGTAAAGAATCCACCTACCAATGCAGGAGACATGGGTTCAATCCATGATGTGGGGAGATCCCACATGCTGCAGAGCAGCTGAGCCCATGTGCAACAACTATTGAGCCTGTGCTCTAGAGCCTGGGAGCTGCAACTATTGAACTGCAACTACTGAAGCAACTGAACTACTGAAGCCCACACGCCCTAAAGCCGCGCTCCACAAAAGAAGCCACTGCAGTGAGAAGCCCACACACGGCAACTAGAGAGTAGCCCGCACTCCCCACAGCTAGAGAAAAAGCCTGTGCAGCAATGAACACACAGCACAGCCAAAAACAAATAAATAAATTAAATTGTTCAAAAAAAAGAATGTGCATGGGCCAGAAAGGAGAGGAGGAGCAGGTAACAGCAGCAGCTATTAATAAATTTACCATGCTAGGTATTTTATTATAAACATTATTTCTCATCTTCACAACATATTTCAATTAATACCTCCATTTGATAAAAAAAGAAAACCTAAACTCTTAGCCCCTGAGTCACCCAGAGTTAAACTCTCATTAGCAAGTAGCTGAGCTTAGATTTAGACACAGGACTGTCTGTCTCTGAAGCAGATGCTCTATTGCACCAAGAAGCCTGGGGCAGCCTCGTCTGTTGGGCTGCTCTTCTTGTGGGCTTTCACAACTCAAAATAAAGAAAAAAATGTAGCTTATCTTTTTGGGTTTGGGTTCAGTCAGTCTGGATTGGATTCTATTTGTGGTAGCCCAGCACACATCCTTCCATGAGCCAGATAAGTATGGCAAATGCATGAAGAAGCAGGAAGCTGGGATGGATAAGGAGAGGTGGACACTGTGGTAAACTGGGGAGATACCCTGTCAAAGGGGCACAGGAGTTAATCAACTCTAGCCAAAGACTGCCGAGCTGGAATGTAGACCCAGTGTCACATACAACAAAGCTGTTGTACCTTCTAGCTTTAAATGTTGACCGAATATTTTTGTGAAACCTGATGTGGCACCAATGGTATTTTTAAGATGCCACTTGGGCACAGAATGCTGACCAGAGTCACCCAAGGACAGCTAATGCTCAGTCTCCACTCTGGAGATGCTGCGCTGAAATCCTTGGGTTAATGTGTCATCAAAGACTCCTCCAAAACTTGATCCAAATACTATGGAGGAGTGAGGAACATCACAAGTCAACCTGGGGTTGATTTGGCTGCTTCAGACTCCAAGAGAGCTGCAGACCCACAGGTTACTGCTGCTGAGAATTAGGCAGATGCTAACAGCCTTGGACAGAAACTGACATGAGAGGAGCACAAGCGCGCAGCTGTGTGGGTGACTGCGAACGTGAGTCAGTGGATGGCAGCGCTGGTGGGAGTCAAGCGTGCATGTGAGGTTGGTGTGGCGTCTATGGGCAGAAAGAGAAAAGCCAGTTAGTGGTAGGAGGGAGGGAGAGAAGGAGAGAGGAGGGAGAAGCCAAATGAACTTCTGCTTAGTGCATTCGCGGATATATTCTATCTGCCAGTGTTTATTCCCCTAATGTGTGCAAAGATGAGTAGGTGTTAACACTTGTTGGGTCGGAGATGGCAGTTACCAGGCCAGCTGGTACATTCAGGGGTTTCCTCTTGATACTGCTTTTAGCAGAATCTTTTTTCCCCCAGCAGGTTAGAAATTTTTTCCTGTTATCTTTGTGCTAACTGCTTAGAAATGTCATGTCTTAAATACTCTGTGATATCACTTATATGTGGAATCTAAAAATTAAAAGTAACAAATACAGCAAAAAAAGACTCACTGACATAGAGAACAAAGCAGTGGTTGCCAGTGTGGAGCTTGGATAATACAAAGGTGGGCAAGTGGGAGGTACAAACTAGGCTCAAGGATGCTTTGCTCAACTTGGGGAATATAGCCAATATTTTTTAATAACTGTAAATGAAAAGTGACCTTTAAAAATTGCGTAAAAAATTTAAAAAATTTTTAAGTCATGTCTTAATTTGGGCATCTTAGAATCCCAACTAATAGATAAGGGATGGCAAGGTAAAGACGAAAAATTACAGTGCATGATTCCGAGACACATTCCTGCCTTCCGTATCACAGGATTAAGGTCGGCAGTGAGGGAACCAGGTCTATGGAGTTAACATGGGTAAGCATTTTACTACCTAAACAAGTAAGTTCACAAACCTGAGTGCTCTGGTGGCCAGGACTGGCCCTGCTGCAGCGGGGAAGGAGTGAGAGCCTGGGCACAGTAGGCAAAGCGCAGGATACAGCTCAGCCATCAGCTCTCAGAGAGGCCTGCTGCCTCCAGGGCTCTCCAGCTTCATGACCCCATTCTTCACCTGTCTTTGTCAGAAGGGGTTGAATGCATATTATGAAACCTTTCTTTTTCCACTTTGAGAGAAAAAAATTATACAATTTGAGGTGGTGCTCATAAGGTGGATGTGCAGTTTTCACATCCTAAAACGCAGGTGCTACATGAGCCTGGTGTGTGCAACACTCCTACGCAGAAACCAGACGTGAGAGAGCCCCGGAATCGGTTACCCGGTACATTTCGCATTTTTAGAGGGCAGGAAGGGAGGACAGAGAGGATCCTGGATGCACAAATGGAGTTTGCAAAGCCCTGCTGATGTTTTGGGAAAGACACCATCACTGTACCTAATATGATATTGTTCTTCCAAGGATTTAACCAATTCCCTTATCCCAATTTCTATCTCCATTTCCAATGAAAAAGATTTCCAAAAAATCAGTCAAGTTTTCTCATCAGAAAAATGAGAAATAATGGGAAAGACTGAAGGTAAAAGAAGAAGGAGGCAGCAGAGGATGAAATGGTTAGATAGTATCACCGATTTAATGGACATGATTTGAGCAAATGCTGGGATATAGTGAAGGAAAGGGAAGCCTGGTGTGTTGTAGTCCATGGGGTCTCAAAGAATCGAACATGTCTTAGCGACTGAACAACAACAAAGACTTAACCTTGAGTCAGGAATGTTTTCAAGGATGTGATGAAAACTACGTGCCCGTCTCTATAAAAATGCAAACGCCTACAAAGACTCAAACATTGTCCAACTCTTCTCCAGGGCAGTGGTCCTCAAATTGCCAGTCCAGTAGAATCACTTGGAGAATTTAAAAACAATACAGATGCCTAGGCCCTATCTCAGAACAATGAAAGCAGCATGGATCACAGCTGAGCCAGGGTACAGTATAATACTAAAAATCTCCTCAGGTGATTCTTATGTGAGGAAGGGCTGAGGGTCAGAGCCCTGAGGTACTAACTGAACACAAGAAAAGTCTAGGAAAGTGTCTAGGAAAAAAGAAAAGAAAACCAAGAAAATGTCTCTAAAAATACCCAGCTAGCAGGATCTCCTACAGAAGGTACAAGAGATGAAGAGAAAAGAAGACAAGAGGGCAAATGACTGGCTCCTCACTGCTAATCCCAGACTGTTCTTGCTTTCTCCACCCTAAAAATGAAATGCCTGCAGGCCACAAGGCACATACCACTAGTCTCCTAACTTTCAGTGTTTACACCACCCACCCCCTCCACCCACTGCCACCAATGGCCCTTCTCTCATTTCTTAAAATTTTAACTCTTAGTTAACCTCACTCACCTCCTTCAACATTGCTACTGACAATTCTTGGAGATTTAAATTATAACCTCATCTCCTTGACCTCATTTGTTTCAGAGATCTTGCCTATCCTCTTCCTCTGCCACTCACATCTATGGTCATAGGATCCTAGTGGAACCAAACAGGACCCTGTGGAGCCCTTCTGGGTACAAAAGCCTTTCCATGTCTCCTATTTCTTAGTGTTAGTTGCTTAGTCGTGTACCCATGGACTTTGTGACCCCATGGACTGTAGCTTGCCAGGCTCCTCCGTCCATGGAATTCTCCTGGCAAGAATACCGGAGTGGGTTGCCATTCCCTTCTCCAAAGGATATTCCTGACCTGGGGATCAAATCTGGGTCTCCTGCATGGCAGGAAGATTCTTTACCACTGAACTACAAGGGAAGTCCCCCCAAATATTTCTTATTTGTGGGAAAAAGGCTTCAGCCTCCTAGAACTTTCCCGAGTTCCAAAGGGCAGATTCAGACAGTTACTAATCAGGGAAGGGAGTGAATGAAGAAACAGAGGAGCAGTCAAGAAACAAGAGTGCAGTGACAAAGAAGGGTTCTGGTTCCTCCTCAAAGGATGTACAGAACAATATACCTCTGAGTTCTGCTACAGGATTTAAGACCCCCACCTAGGGAGAGAACAGTAACTTCAGACTGAATACGAGCTCATGGACCCCAGACTGGTTGGACCCTGATGGCTGATGATTGGGATTTCTGGAACAACATCCTCACCACCAGCCAATCCGAGGATGGTTACAAACCCTGCAGACCTACCCCCAAATTTTGCCTATGAAACCTATTCCCTGAAAACCCTGGAGAGTTTGTACTTTTTGATCATGAGCTGCCTGTTCTCCTTGCTTGCACAAGGCTCCTGTGTTTAGGTTTATTTGGCCTCAGTGTGCATTGGGCACATGAACTTAGGTTTGACAACACCAGTCCTTATCATTATCAGTCATTTCAGTTTCTTTATAACCTCAGTTTCAAGCATCCTACCCTCTGACCAACACCTTCTATTCTTCCAGTTTATTCTCTGTATTGCCCCAACTCTAATTATCCCTCATTTCACCACTTACAATTTACTGCTCCTACTAACTTTGGATTGTCCCTTACTCCATCTTGTTGTCATCACTTCTCTCATTATTCATCATTATTACCTCCCCCCTTTCTCATTTCATTGTCTTCACCTACTATGAGTACAACCATGGTTAAATTCACCTCTTTACCTACTCTGTTCTCATATACACACAGCTGAGTTTGGGTGGAAAAACTTCCATGCCAATTGATTTCAGTAAAAATGCATGACCAACCACCTGAAATAGGTCACAGGATCTTCTGACAATCTCACTAAATTCTTTAGTCCATTCACTATACCTCCACTCCCACATGATTGTGTGTGTGTGTTATTGGCTCAGTTGTGTCTGACTCTTTGTGACCCCATAGACTGTAGCCCTCTGTCCGTGGGATTTTTCAGGCAAGAATACTGGAGTGGGTAGCCATTTCCTTTTCCAGGGGATCCTCCCAACCCAGGGATCAAACCTGGTCTCCTGTATTGCAGGCAGATTCCTTACCATCTGAGCCACCAAATGATTATTTTATATCTTATTCCTATAATACTGCCTTTCCCATCTGCACTCTCACTAATGACCTTGCTCCCATTTTTCTCAGAGAAAAGGGAAGCCATCAGAAGAGAGCTTCTTCATGCCTCACCAACACAACTACCCACTGAGCTGCGTCTGTGGCCACACACTCAGCTTCTCCTCTTGCTGTCCTGGAAGAACCGTTCGTGCTCCTATCTAACGGCAGGCTCTCTAGATCCCGCCTGTACTTGATCACGCAACAACACTGCACAGCCATTCTCCCCATTCTCTATTGTTATCTGTGTTCTCATTTCTAGTGAATCATGTACATTAGCATGAAAATAGGCTACCATCTTTCCTACCTTAAAAATAATTTTGAGTGTTCACCTCTCTCTACCTACTATTTCATTTCTCTGCTCCCCTTTACAGGCAAAACTCTTTGAAATAATGGTCTGTCTCTTCCTACTGACTCTATTTCCTTTCCTCCCATTGTCTCTCTAATCCACTATTCCTCAAATTTTTGTCCTCACTAATTAACTGAAATACCCCTTTTCAGGTTCACCAACTACTTCCACATTGCTCTATCCAGGTCAGTTTGCCGTGTACATCTTACTTCCTCTATTAGCATTTCTCTGGGTCCCTGACTCCCTCTCATTTCACTTGGCTTCCACTCTCTAGGGTTTTCACCCTTGTTATGTCCATTTCATGTCAGTTTCCTTTGCTCCTTGTTACCTGAGACTTTAAACTTTTGAAGTGTTTAAACTTGTGACTTAATTCTCCTATTTCCTCTTTTCTTCATCTACACTAACTCTCTTGGTGGTCTCCACCAGCTTCTTAGTTTTAAATACCATATACAAGCTAATCATACCAAATGTAGATTCCAGCCCTGAATGCTCCCCCAAACTGCAGATTTCTCTCCACTGGCTATTCCCACTGCCTGACATTTTCTTTCAGCAGATATTCACAGGGCTTACTTCCTCACTGCTTCATTCTTAAGGCCTTCTTTGCTCACACAAAGAAAAATAACTCCTACTCCCAACCCTCACATTCCCTATTTTCCTCTGATTTTTCTCTCCTAAGCAATTCTCAGTGTCTGAGGTACCTTACATAATATTTTATGTTACTATCCATTCATTATCTGTCTCTCCCACCGGAATATTACCTCTATAAAGGCTGGGGTTCTTGGTCTACCTTCCTGGCACAAATTGTGTATTCAATACATATTTCTTGACTGAATGGATGATCCGAAACTCTAGATTCTGAAAACCAGTGGGAGAAAACAAAGTATCCCTCTTGCATACTAGGTCACTAATAAAGAGAACTTTCAGGGTATTTAGTAGACTCTCTTCATTTATCTGTGCGTGGTGGTAGCTAAAGTTCATTCATTGAGACCCAGTGACTGGATCGAAAACCTGGTGGGGGAGCTTGTTCTGTTCAGCTGTATTTCCCCGGAGGGATGTTCCATGACTGTGGTAGGGATGTACCTCACAAGTTAGACCAGAATCAATTTCGTACGACTTGTCCCATTTGATGCTCCGCAAGGAATAGTCTCCATGGCTATTTGCACACTGCTGGAAGGTCACAGATGCAACTGCAAGTTAAACAGAAAGTCCTGCAATTAAGGAGCATGATTTAATGCTTTTCCCATACATATTTAATCGCACGGAGTTTTTATTCATAACTCCTTACTATTTACTTGAAATACATTATTTATTTATTTTTTATTTATTTATTTATTTATTTTTGAAATACATTTTTTAGAAACTCCAGATGAGAGTGGGATGAAGTACACAAGAGGCAACTATGTAAAGTAGAACCTGCAGGGATGACTCTCTTCTTCATGCCTTCAGCCAACCCACTTCAGTTATTTGTGTGAGAAAATACTAAGGTTTGATGAGTTAAGGAATGAAAAAGAAGAAAGGAAGGGAGAGAGTAAGGAAGGAAGGGGAGGAGGAAGGAAAGAAGGGATAAAAGACCAGGGAGTTGCAGGAGTTCAAGCTGAATATAGTGAGCACTGGTGTGCTGGTCAAAAGAGAAGCACCTGTCAGCCTTCATCGTTAGAAGAATGGCTCATGAAGGCTGGCATTTGAGGGGCTTTGCTGTTATTAGAGTTATAAGAGATTTTGGTTATCCCTTGGGGTGATTGCGGTTAATGCAGTGAGACAGGTGACGGTACATCACACCATTCGGTGCTGACTACTCATTTATAGGCAGTCTGTTATTATGGAGAATATCCAGAATAAACTTGGAAAGAGCAGGAGTCTTGATGTGACACATGCATCTTGAAAGATGTGGAAAGATCCTCCCTGTGGAAAGAGGGAGGGACTCTGCTACCACTTGCCATGGCGAGAAGGGTGAGTTTACTGACTTGAGTACACTTATGCATGAAACCCTCAAGGTTTTCCCCACACTTGTGCTTGAAGCCTCCTCTCATTCCTGCACACATCACCTCCTGAGTCATTTCCTAGCCACCTGTCGTTAAACGTGTGCGTGTGCTGGGGAGGTGGGGGGAGGGGTGGACAAAGCGCAGGGCCTGAGAACTGTCCCAGTTTACCATACCTGGGACAGCACTGTCACCACATTTAAAAGCAGATGTGGCAGAAAGCTGCGAGCTCTAGAGAAAAACAGGGAACAAAATGATAGTATTGTTGGAAACCAGGTCCTATAGGAAAGTATTAAACCAGTTTGGTTAACAAGTTGGAGAGGAGCAGACCACATGTTGTGTTCAAATATTTAAGGGTATGAACCATTGTGTTTCTGTGGCAGAATTTGGAGACACAAATTACAAGGTATATTTGCTAATTTTAACAGGATTTTTTCTTTTTTCTTTTGTTGATCCTAAAGTTAAGGTCTAGATGAATATTCTAGTAGACAACTTATATCTTGAAGGACTTGCAGGTCATAATAACTGTGCTTTTGCAAGCTGGTTAGAAGCAGCTCCTTGATGGGTATACTCTGTCCTCCCTGAGCTGGCTTCTAAGCACCAGGACAGCCAATTGCTATGAGGAGGGAGCTCCGTCTTTCACACTGTTATAGGTGGCGGCATCCCCAAGCATGTCACTTAACTGCATAACTCAATGCTTCAGTCTTACCTTAGCAGGGATAAAGTCACCCTACATTTTAATTTTTTAATCTACCTTAGAAGCACTTTGCTAACTGATTTCTAAAAGAACAAAGTAGAAGTTCATGAAGAGAACTTGGCCAAGATCTCACTCAATTTTTAACACTCCTTATATGCTTGCCAACTGTTCTTTGTCTAAAGTGTTCATGTTCTGAGCACACGGGCTCTTGGGACGCCTCCATAAAACACCGTTTAGTCCATAAGGATGTCTTTTAGTTGCTCTGGCTGGTGGCAATTACATCTGTGGTGACAACTTCTCTGAAGAACCAGACTGAGCCATGCAGTGAGGTAGAAAACAACATCAGAACATTTCAGACATGATTTTAGGATTTGATTACAAACTATCAACTTATTTCTGTATTTTGAACAGCTTTTCAAGACATTTCCTGTGATTAAAACAAGAAACAACTGTATATATACATATCAGTATTATATGTTATATATTTAGTAACATATGTAAAACACATTCAATTACTACTATGTATATATGTTGTTGCTGTTTAGTCAATAAATCCTGTCCGACCCTTTTGCAACCCCATGGACTGTATCCTACCAGGCTCCTCTGTCCTTGGGGATTTCCCAGGCAAGAATACTGGAGTGGGTTGCCATTTCCTTCTCCAGGGATCTTCCCGACCCAGGGATCGATCACATCTCTTATGTCTCCTGCATTGGCAGGCGGATTCTTTATCACTAAGTCACCAAGGAAGCCCAATATATGTATATGTATGGACATGTGAATATATATATATATATACACACACACACACACACACACACATATATTAATGAATGAATATTTAAACAATGAAGCTATTAGATAAGCTTAGAAGCTAGGAACCGTTAAAATGATATTTGCTGTGTGTGGTGGCTTGCAGCTGTGGCCCCAGTTTTTCATTCTTTCCTCTACTTATATCCTTCTGTGCTTACTTTGGGCTTGGCCACATTACTTGCTACTTGCTTTAGCTAATGAGATAATAGTGAACTTGACCCAAGTAAAGACTTGGAAAGAGATTTGCTGCTTCTTCTTTTTCTTTTGGACTCCTGCAACCACCATCAGAATATGCCTAGGCTGGAGGGATGTGGGAGCCAAGTAAGGAAGAACTTAGAGGTCTGGGCCAAGGTCGACCTGCCATTGATCACAGAGGAACGAGTGAACCCAGCCAAGTTCAGTTAAGCCTATCCCATATCAGCAGAGCTATTAAACCATCCCATAAACTTGTGAGAAATGATAAATGGTGGGTTTTTTAGCCACTATACTTTGGGAATTTTGGTTAACAGTAATGGCTAAATGTACACTCTACTTCTTAGGTGCTTCAGGAATTATATGCTTGAGGGATGTTGAGGTGTCAGTACAGATACCAACTGATTGAAGAAAAACTGCTTGCCACTTGGCCCTTCCCTAGAAAGATCAAAAATGTCTTAGGCGGTATTACAATAGTATTAGGAGACTGAGGGCAGTAGCTTTGTCAAGGCCTACCAAATGAATGCCCTTATTTACTACAGATAAGTGACCCAGAGGATTTTATCACTGGCCGAGTGACAAATGTGGATAAACTATTGAGTCTTAGTGAGATGACCAAAGCTAGGTAGATGGCTGCCCTTGGTTTCCTAGAGATATAGAAGCACATTGACTAAATAATAAAGATAATAATAACAATAATAACTTACAATTATTGAGCACTTATTCTGTATATTTTCCTACATACTTTACATGCCTTATCTCATTTAATTCTCATAATAACTCTATGAACTGCCTACTAGGTACTACCATCTCTACAAATAAACCAAGGCTCAGAGACATTCTCCAAGGCCAAAGGGCTCTTAAATCACAGAGCCAGGATTCAAACTCAAGCAGCTTGACTCCAAAGCCCACACTCGTGACATCTCTACTATGTAATCAAGTTAACACAGTTTTTAGCAGAAGGGTGGGAAAGGGAAGGGGAAGACCACATTTAATTTAACTCCTTCATCTGGCAGATAGACAACAGAGTCTTTGGTACAGAGATTTTTTGACTAATGTGGATTGAAGGAACTTTCTCCAGTTTCAGTCCAAATCACCAAAAGTTGGACAAAAGCCAAACTGTTTTTGTGAGGCTTCAACTAGACCAGCTTCCATGTTTAGCCAAGCCTTTGCGGACTGCAGAGTAGTGTCCAAGAAAGGGCTGAAGCATGCAATTACCTCATCAAGTCCCGTCCCAAGTATAAGTCTTCATCCTCTGAGAGGACGAGACACTTTTGAATACAATTCTTTTGCACACAGAGGGAGCATTTTTTAAAAAAAATTCCACAAAAATATCATATGTGCTAGGAAGTCCCTGCTAAAACATCTACAAGTTGTGGCCAATAAAACATAGCTAAAGACCATCCCATTTTTTCACAAATGGAAAAAACTAGAGTAGAAAAGTATGACTAGTTGGTGCTCAATAAATACTTGTTGAATGAATTTTAAATGAACAAAGATGCCCTCATTATACCCAGACACAGAGGGACCAAAATGCATGGGACATGCAAATTCATAACTGAAGACTGAGAGACCAAAGCCATGGCATAAAACCATTCATGAGAAATGATTGATACAATCTAATTTTGCACGCTCTTTAGAAATAAAAGAAAAAAAAACAACAAAAAAACATTATATGCACTTGTTTCCTGAGACGTCATAAGCGAGTCTTTCATGAAATTCATCCTCAAAGAAAGTTTAGAGCCATATTTATTCATCTGAATTTATTCCCCAGCAACCCTTCTCTGCTAGAACAAAAGAACCAATCACCCTTGCCAGGCTAGGTGGCTTGCATTACAAATTTTAATGCTTCACCAGAAAATGAGCAAGCTGGTTCTCTCCTCCATTCTCACATCCACCCCCATGGTGGCCCACACCTCTGCTGACTGCAGCATCTGAACTGAACACCCATGAAGGCCAATATTCTCTCTCTGCCTCTAATAACCCGGTCTAACAACTGTGGTGAGTAATTTCCTTACCACTTCTGTTGTGAACAAATGCTAATAATGCTGCGCCACACAGATGGAGCACGACTACTGAAAAAGAAACTACATAAATTATTTTTTCAAGTTGTCATCAAAAGAAATGCTTTTCTGCAGGAAATTCATTTTAACTGCTCAAGGCATTTGCCTAGGTTTCTGCTCAAGTGACCGCTTCTTTGTTAATATGAATGGAAATAATTTGTCTTACCTAGCGAACAACTGCTAGCTTTTTTTTTTTTTCCGTGGATGTAACTGCAGGCCAGTCACCATCCATTTTCTAGAACCCGAGTTATCTGCTTTCATGATGCTTAGGTAAACAGACTGTGGGTGGTCTCCTCCCATTTTGGTGCCTACTGTGTCTCATTCTATTTGCAAGAATCAGAGTTGAGCTTGTGATTGGTTTCCTGTTATATCCAACTGTATTTCTTGTACGTGCCAAAACTCAGTTAATGAATGAGTTCACTCATTCATTTAATCAGTCATTCACACATTCAGGAGACAAGTGCCTTTCTGTGTCAGGTATGGTGCCGGACCCTGAAAAGATAGTCTTTGCACTCCACCGCGGCAGGAGGCAGCTATCAGAGACTTTGCTGCCTAAAAGGGGGAAAAATGACTGAGGAATTTAAGCCAATATTATAAGATGAATTCTAATGCAAAGCTTAATAAAGTAATACCACCAGCACATTAAATGGCTGAAGTTCTTATTTCATAATTCCCCCAACTAATTTTTTTCTGGTAGATGAATTCATATGTAATTAATATTGTTGTAAATTCCATATCTTACTAGTGTCTTACACTAATGTAGGTTTTACTAACCTTTCCTGAATTCATATAAGTACAGATTATTTTTACTGAAGCATCAGTCGTGAGATGATGATAAGTACTTTTGCTCATGGTTTTAGTTATTATCAATATCTCAAAGACAAAACATTTTATGAGCAAAGACTATACTTCTAACCTGTGCTGATCATATTAAGATTCTGGCACAGGTCACCAGCAGTAAATGTGCTACAGAAATTATGGCAAGAAAACTCACTGCAATTGTAAAACAAACCTCAAATGCACATTTGTCTGATCACATTTAGTGTCATTTTCACACATAAAGACAAGCACGCTTTCATTTCCTCAAGCATGGGTATAATTAAGGTTTGTTTTGTATCTTCGTAGAACAGTGACATGATAGCATCTAGGAGAATACCAAACACCAAACACAGGCTCAGTAAATGTTTTCTGATGATGTAATGCTTCCTATTTAATGTTTTAAATAGCAAGCCATTTTATCATTCAGATTGGTACATTCTTATGGTAATTGATGAATAATGAATGCAAAACTCCTCAATTTAGAAATTCAAAAAAATTCCTTGAAAGCAGTTTTGTCACCTTGCCTCCTAATTTTCAGAATGTTATTTAATCTACCAGTGACTAAGCCGTAGGAAAAATCTTTGTGTGTTATTATGTAAAGGAAAATGTGGGTGGAGGGAATGAGGTCTGGTTTGTATCCATCCCATGATTTGGACAGTCAGAGGAAAAAGGAAATCTCTGCTCTCCCCAGGTAGGATTATGAGGTTGCTTAGAATTCCACTTTTGGGGAAGTCCACTATCAAGGTGATGTACATTCTCAAGTAGCAAATTGACTCAGCATGTTCCTAAGCCACAGACCTCTTAGGTTGACGTGTGCTAAATTCACGTCATTTGCCCATTTGCTCTCACTAGGTGACAGGGAAACCGTGTGTTTTCCCCACCTCATGCACACACAGAACGGAAGTGTACTGAGTTCTCCTGTTGGTCTTGTTCTTATTCACGTTTCTAACAATCAAGACATTCTGTCCCTGATCACAGCTATTAACTTTATTAATTCTCTTCACCTTTCCTCTGTGGTAATCCAAAGAACTTATAGTAAACAATTATAGATGATCTTCTTTTACCTAATGCATTTCCTATTTCTTGAATAGTCAAGAAAATTGTCTTACACATTATAAATGTTTAAAAATCAAGTAGAATTGTCAAAGTTCTAACTGTAGTATTCCCCAAAGTGTACACTTTTATTTAGCAAATAAATTTTATATCAGAAGGTGACAGTCACCACTATGACATTTTAAAGATATGAGCCACAAGATAGTTTTCTTGATCCCTGAAAAATCAGGGAACTAACATTTAATGGGTCTCTGCTATGTGCAAGGAGCAGTTTTGATGGACTTCATTAAGTTATATCCTCTTAAAGCAAAATATCTTCTCGTCATCTCTTTCACTAATAGATGATTTTTACTGTGAACAATGAAGTTAGAGAGGGCAGAGTTGATAGAAAATAAACAGAAATGTAAGACTTGAGCTTCTTTTCCCCAACAAGTTATGCATAATTTCATGTTATGGCTGCTAACTTATTGCCACCCTCATCATGCGTGTGTGTGCGTGCTCAGTTGTGTCCAACTCTTTGTGATCCCATGGACTGTAGCCTGCCAGATTCCTCTGTCCATGGAATTTTCCAGGCAAGAATACTGGAGTGGTCTGCCATTTTCTCCTCCTGGGGAATCTTCCTGACCCAGTGATCGAACCCGTGTCTCTTGCATTGGCAGGTAGATTCTTTACCACTGCACCACCTGGGAAGCCCACCCTTATCATAGTTCCTGTATCAAACCATTTATTTTCAGCACTAACTGGCATCATTCTAGGCCACCTTATTACCTAGTCAACAGCAATCTTGACGTTTAGTCATTACATCACCTCTTATAAGTGCCACTTTGGACTGGTTTCTTAAACTCTCTGGGCCTCAATTTTCTTTTCTGTAAAATGGATGACAATAGCAGTTGCCTCACAAATGTGAAAACCAGGTGGCTTATTGCAGTTCATTAACTCTAAGTTGCCATCAGTTATAAAAAGCAGCCTGGCTCCCAAGACATTAATATACAAATGTGTTGTCCAAGAAATGGTATAATACAGTAATAACTAAAAGAACTAAATAACTAAAGAACGAAAATCAGAAAAACACCTGGCACATAGTATATGTCCAATACATGTTAACTGTAAACATCTATAAGCAACCAGTGAACCACAGTGCGGAAGTGGGCTTTCCAGGCTTCTGTGAATCAGGGCACGGCTTCTCTAGTCAAGGCAGAATACCTGGGCACAGGTAGGCGACACCACCACCACCCTGGGCTCTGCAAACAGGGAACTCCATCAGTCATTTTAAAACTTTTTTTCCTAGTGGGTAAACCTTTTCTTTTCCAAAGTAAAGTTTATACAGGATCCAATGTATACAATAAACAAAAGATTTTTTTTCTGATTGAAGCTGGGTTGAAGAGGCACAAATCTATGCCCACCCTCCCTCCCCTTCATCGGCAGGGCAGCTTCCGTAAGGAGCCCTTTCAGGGCAGCAATATCACTTTCCTGTCCTATTCGAGATAACGAGTCCCTGAAATTCCTATGAGGGCTAGTTAATTAATCACTCCAAACTCCGTCAGATCTCACCTTATTTAAATGTCACCTAATTTGTGGAATTTCATCAAATGCCACCTTAGTGGCCTTACTTAGTGCCCAACACGTGCACTGCACAGAACATATGTTCAACATACTTTCTTATCTTCCTCTACTTGGGTCTTCAAATTCCTTCCAATCTATCACACGTGACTGAGATCATCCTTCCATCTCAACCAAGTCACCACATGACCCTCCCCAGATGTGGTTTACTGTTCTCAGAGGACCCAGCATGAAGGATGTTATGTTTTTGTTCCACCTAAAGTTTTCTGCTATTGGACTTTTAATTCTAAAGTTTTTTCTTGAATCTCTCTTTGAGATCTGTCTCAGGAAGCCTCCAGCCAATAATAAGTAAAATTTAATTAACTCTGATTGTGTGTCAGTTATGAGTTTATCAGAAATATAGATGGTGTGAGGTTCTGAACAAGAAATAAACTGGGATGCAAGAAAACAAAGACAGGGAAAGAGTAGAAAAGAGGAGAAATCTGGAGTGAATGAGCAACAAAAGACAAGGGGGGAAGAGAGAGAGCCAGAGAGAAAACCAGGAGACCAAAGGAGCTAGAAGTGGGTGTTCAGAACTTTTGAGGCACTGTGGTTCATTTGGGTTGTGGGCGGTTGGGGTCATTGTTCTCCACGATTACTGCTGACCTTCAAACACCTTAATCCTTACATTTCTAAGGTCTCCATTCTAAATACTGATCTGCTTCATTATTAGAGAAATGTGGATCAAAACTACAAGGTGTGACCTTACATCAGTCAGAAGGGCCATCATCAAAGAATCTACAAACAATAAATGCTGGAGAGGGTGTGGAGAAAAGGTAACTTTCCTACACTCTGGTGAGAATGCAAATTGGCACAACTATTACGGAGAACAGTGTGGAAGTTCCTAAAAAATTAAAATTAGAACTACCATAAGATCCTGCAAACCCACTCCTGGGTATATATTTGGGGAAAACCAAAATTCAAAAAGATACATGCACCCCAGTGTTCACTGCAGCACTATTCACAGTAACCAGGACATGGAAGCAACCTAAATGTCCACTGATAGAAGAAGGGGTAAAGAAGATGTGGTACATACGTACAATGGACTATTTATTGAGTCATTAAAAGAATGAAGCAATGTCATTTGCAGTGACATGGATGTTAGAGATTGTTATACTGAGTGAAATAAGTCAGACAGAGAAATATAAATATCATATGATATTGCTTACATGTGGAATCTAAAAAAGTGGTACAAATGAACTTATTTATAAAATAGAGTCACAGATGTAAAAAACAAAATGATGGTCTGGGGGGTAAGGAGGAAGGGATAAACTGGGAGATTGGGATTGACACATATCCACTACTATATATAAAATATGAATCAGCTCACAACTTAAGTTGGTGAAGAATCTGCTTGCAATGCAGGAGACTTGGGTTTGATTCCTGGGTCCAGAAGATCCCCTGGAGAAGGAAATGGCAACCCACTCCAGTATTCTTGCCTGGAAAAATCCCATGGACAGAGGAGCCTTGCAGGCTACAATCCATGGGATCGCAAGAGTCAGACACAATTTAGCAACTAAACCATCACATATAAAATAGATAACTAATCAGGACCTACTATATAGCACAGGATGGCACCCCACTCTTGCCTGGAGAATCCTGTGGACAGAGGAGCCTGCTGGGCTGCAGTCCATGGGATCGCTAAGAGTCGGACACGACTGAGCGACTTCACTTTTCACTTTTCACTTTCCTGCATTGGAGAAGGAGATGGCAACCCACTCCAGTGTTCTTGCCTGGAGATCCCAGGGACGGCGGAGCCTGGTGGGTTTCCGTCTATGGGGTCGCACACAGTCACACATGACTGAAGCGACTTAGCAGCAGCAGCATATAGCACAGGAAACCCTATTCAATATTCTGGAATGACTTATATGGGGAAACAATCTAAAGAAAGAATGCATATATGTATATGCATAACTGATTCATTTTGTTGTACAGCAGAAACACAATATCGTAAATCAACTATAAAATAAAATTTTTAAAAATGTTGACCTGAATACTAACTCATTAAAAACTATTCTCTGAACACAGTAGCAAGGATCAGAGCAGTAGTAGTAGTTCTTTTTAAATTTTTTTAAAATTATTTATTTTAATTAGAGGATAATTACTTTAAAGTATTGTGATGGTTTTTGCCATACATCAGTATGAATTTGCCACAGGCATACATGTGTCCCCTCTATCTTGAACCTCCCTCCCTCCTCACCCTATGAACACCAAGGCTAGAGTGAGAATCCCTCATCCCTGTCACACCATTAAAGCTTCCAATTGATATATATACAGATAGCAGAAGTAACAACTTTTGATAAATACACTGACATGACGTGTGATGACTTAACTATGGATATCCAACAACACTGAGCCATCCATCTCTTACTTTCATGAAGATTTAATTTTATTTGGCTTTCTTTGTAAGCACATTTCTTTTGTCTTCCTCTGTACTAACTGCCCCCTCGGTGCCTATTTTCAAGCTCTGGGAGCTAACTGGAATGGAAGATGAGTGTTCTGATTTCTGATTACCATGAGAAGGCTTGAAAAACATGGTAAATGAACAATAATTGATGAAATACATGTAAATAAGTTCAATCCAAAAAATGTACAAAAGTCCTAAATACATTTCTCTGAAGAAGACACACAGATGGCCAAAAAACATATGAAAAGATGCTCAACATCACTAGTTATTAGAGAAATGCAAATCAAAACTACAATGAGGTGTCACCTCACATCAGTCAGAATGCTGCTAATGCTGCTGCTAAGTCACTTCAGTTGTGTCCAACTCTGTGTGACCGCATAGATGGCAGCCTACCAGGCTCCTCTGTCCCTGGGATTCTCCAGGCAAGAATACTGGAGTGGGTTGCCATTTCCTTCTCCAATGCATGCATGAATGCTAAGTCATTTCAGTCATGTCCGACTCTGTGCGACCCCATGGACAGCAGCCCACCAGGCTCTTCTGTCCACGGAATTCTCTAGGCAAGAATACTGGAGTGGGTTGCCATTTCCTTCTCCTCCAGTCAGAATGGCCATCATCAAAAACCTATAAACAATAAATGCTGGAGAGGATGTGGGGAAAAGGGAACATTCACTCCTACACTATTGGCGGGAATGTAAACTGTTACAGCCATTAAGGAGAACAATACGGAGATTCCTTTAAAAATCTAGGAGCAAATCTACCATGTGACCCAGCAATCCCACTACTGGGCATATACCCTGAGAAAGCAAAAATTTTATGTTATTTTATTTTTTTCATTCACCAAATACTTTTATTTATTTTTAAAATTAATTTATTTAATTGTAGGCTAATTACTTTACAATATTGTAGTGGTTTTTGCCATACATTGACATGAATCAACCATGGGTGTACATGTGTTCCCCATCCTGCACCCACCTCCCACCTCCCTCCCCATCCCATCCCTCAGGGTCATCCCAGTGCATCAGTCCTACGCACTCAGTCTCATGCATCGAACCTGGACTGGTGATCTGTTTCACATATGATAATATACATGTTTCAATGCTATTCTCTCAAATTATCCCACCCTCACCTTCTCCCACAAGTCCAAAGTCTGTTCTTTACATTTGTGTCTCTTTTGCTGTCTCGCATATGGGGTCATTGTTACCATCTTTCTAGATTCCACATATATGTGTTAATATGCTGTATTGTTTTTCTTTCTGACTTACTTCACTCTGTATAATAGGCTCCAGTTTCATCCACCTCATTAGGATTGATTCAAATGCATTCTTTTTAATAGCTGAGTGATATTCCATTGTGTATATGACCACAGCTTTCTTATGTTCATCTGCTGATGGGCATCTAGGTTGCTTCCATGTCCTGGGTATTATAAACAGTGCTGCGACGGACATTGGGGTGCACGTGTCTCTTTCAGATCTGGTTTCCTCAGTGTGTATGCCCAGCAGTGGGACTGCTGGGTCATATGGCAGTTCTATTTCCAGTTTTTTAAGGCATCTCCACACTGTTCTCCATAGTGGCTGTACTAGTTTGCATTCCCACTAACATTGTAAGAGGGTTCCCTTTTCTCCACACCCTCTCTAGCATTTATTGTTTGTAGACTTTTTGATAGCAGCCATTCTGACTGGCGTGAGATGGTACCTCATTGTGGTTTTAATTTGCATTTTTCTGATAATGAGTGATGTTGAACATGTTTTCACGTGTTTTATCAGCCATCTTTATGTCTTCTTTGGAGAAATGTCTGTTTAGTTCTTTGGCCCATTTTTTGACTGGGTCATTTATTTTTCTGGAATTGAGCTGCAGGAGCTGCTTGTATATTTTTGAGATAAATTCTTTGTCAGTTGTAGAAAGCAACAATTTTAAAAGACACATGTACCCCAATATTCACTGCAGAACTATTTACAATAATCAGGACATGGAAGCAACCAAGATATCCATCTACAGATGAATGGATAAAGAAGATGTGGTACATATATACAATGGAATATTATTATACTCAGCCATAAAAATGAATGAATTTGAGTCAGTTCTAGAGAGGTGGATGAACCCAGAGCCTGTTATACAGAGTAAACTGAGTCAGGAAGAGAAAAACAAATATCATATATTAACACATGTATATGCAATCTAGAAAAATGATATTGATGAACGTATTTGTGGGGAAGAAGTGGAGATACAGATGTAGAGAATGGACTTGTGGCTATAGTGGGGGAAGGAGAGAGTGGGACAAATGAAGAAAGTAGCATCGATACATATACACTACCACGTGTGAAGTGGATAGCGAGTGGGAAGCTGCCATATAACACAGGGAGCCCAGCCTGGTGCTCTGTGATGACCTAGAGTGGGCAAGGGAGGGAGGCTCAACAGGGAGGGGATATGTGTATAATTTGGCCGATTCACACTGTTGTATGGCAGAAACCAATATGACATTGCAAAGCAACTTTCCTCCAATTAAAAAATTAATAAAGTCTGAATCTATACCATAAATGTCCAAGTTAGTCATCAAAACAACAAGCTGTAAAATTAGATTCTGTTTACACTTCACTGTGGAATTTACTTTTCACCATTTGGGACAGTATGAGGAGGGGAAAAATCTCTTAGTTGAAGAACACTTTCTATGGTTAATATTGGTTCTGTATCTTTTATTTTTAGATTATTGTTTTTTACTTGAATCTGCAGAGTTGTTAGAAAATGTGGAATAAATTATGGAGGTAATAAAAAAATAAATACATGTAAATAACTTAAATCATATTTTGGCTATTAAGTTGTTAAGATAATTGATTTTCTTAGTTGATTTTGTCTATGCTACTCATGATCCAAATGATTACAGGGGTTTACTCACTTATTTCTCTCTTCTTGTATGGGTATAAAATACCAGAAAACCAATTTACGCTGTACCAGGGTGGGTAAAATAAAAGAAAGACAGGCAATTGGATAGTCCAACTCAGACTGGAAACTGAGTTAATTATTTAATTAACTCTGACTATATATATATTTACATTTTGGATACCATCAAGAATAATTCTGCAAAAGTAATCCTTACTTCACTCCAAATCCACATGTCAGAAGCATCACCAATATGGTTTAACCCCGTTACGCGGTCTCTTGAACTGCAGAGGCTATTCTGTTATAACCCAAAGGTGCTGGCAATGGAGGCAGCTTCCTTTTGTGGAGAGAAGTGGTCAAGCTCTGCAGACAGTTGTCCTCCAGTCACTTCATTGCTATTCAACTTTGTGGTGCCTTGGTTTCGTCATCTGTGAAAAGGGATAATCATAGTACCTCATTTCATGTTGCTTTAAATGAGACAATGTCTGCAAAGCACTTAACTATATGTGTCTGCTCTAATAATTATTATCTTTTTGACTGGTCTAAGATTTTCTCCAGAGAAACCTCACTCACTTGATTATCAATAGAAGCAGCTCTCAGGTGTAACTATTCTTCAGTTTAAAAGCTGATTTTAGGGCAACCTTGGCATTAATTGAGCAGATCTCACAGAGTTTGTGTTTTCCTGTTGTCCACTTTGTTAATCAGTCAATTTTGTTTATAAAGCTACCATGTATACTAGATATGGAGAGCCCATATTTAAAGAGTGAAAGTAAAATAAAACACTCAGCACTAAAACTGTAGCAAACACAATCGACAACTGATGGCTCAGATGCCACGTTAGGATTCTCCAGGGCCTTGTTTCTCTGAGAGTGGTATACGATTAGACTTAACGTGTATGTAATAATTATATATCATACCCAACTTTGTTCTAAAACAATGGTATTCGGGTAGCCCATGAATCTATCGATGTGTGGGCCACTGTTTATAAACTGACTAATTTTTGACCATATTATTCATACTTTCAAAAAAGTATGTAGCTAGTCTTATGATGAATTAAATGTGAATTCATTTAAAAACACTCCTGAAATCAATGACTCTTTGGCATTAGAATTCTTCAGACTAAGACTAAACCAATTTCAATCACTTATTATTATAGAAGGTGAGGCATTTTTGATACCAAATAGGAGCTTATGTCATAAAATGTAAGATTCTAAGCTCCAATAACATAAAAACAAAATCTCTGTATGGCAAAGACACCATGGAGAAAATAATTTAAACATGCTTAACATGTCTTTAAGAGAGAAAGAGCCCTCACAGGTGAGAAACAACCCAATATATGGACAAAGAATATGAACAAGGCTTTTCATAGAAGAAAACAAAAAACACTGATAATAAAGATATGAAATATGCCAAACTTAACTGATTGATCAAAGAAAGGCAAACCAATGATAGGACACTAATTTTTTTTGCTTCAGCATAATGGCAAACATTTAAAATATTCACAATATAAAGCATTCGTGAGAATGGAGGGGGAAAGGGAACTGTATTATCAGTGGGAGTGTAAACTGTTTTGACATCTTGGAAGGCAACTTGACAGTTCCTGTCAGATTTTAAAAGGATATAATATTTCCACTCAGAAAGTGAAATGTGGGATATGTATCTAAAATAAATATAGTTCACATATGCTAAAGACATAGAGGTTTAAGGATATTCCTTGTAGCGCTGTTTGTAGGAAATAAAAATTGGAAATAATCTAAATGCCTATCACCAGGGTTATGAATAAATTAATTATAATATAGCCATACAATGGAATATTAACCTCCTATTTAAATAAGACAGCCCTATGTGAGAATACTGTATGGATCACTGTCCCTGACATATTGTTGAGTGAAAAAGAAAAGTTGTAGAATATGTATGTGCTGTGCTTAGCCACTCAGTCATGTCCGACTCTTTGTGACACCATGGACTGTAGCGCACCAGGCTCCTCTGTTCATTGGATTCTCCAGGCAAGAATACTGGAGTGGACTGCCAAGCTCTCCTCCAGGGGATCTTCTTGACCTAGGGATCAAACCCAGGTCTCCCACACTGCAGGCAGATTCTTGGCTGTCTGAGCCACCAGGGATGCCCTGAATATGTATGACAAGATTAAATTTTTTATGTAAAAAAAGCACATTTTTTCCTGTCTATATCTTTGTTTTTTTCTATTCTTCTCTATCTCCATCTAAAATCCTAATTCCTTCAATATGTACGTTTATATCTATGCCTCTATATATTCTAAGTACATACATAAAGAATATACGATACTTCATAAATTCTCGAGTGCACCTAGAAAGTGAAAATTAGGGAAAAAAGGAGAGCAATTTTATCTTATTGTATTTCTTTAGAAAAAGGAAGCAATTTCAAATTTTGCTTTTTACTTTACACAGTTACGTGTATTTGAATTCTTTGTTTTATGACACACATGTGTTACTTTTGTAAATACAAAGATTAAAAGTAACAATTTTCCCCAAATGTTCCTCATCCCTAGAAACAGAAATGTCTGTTCAGAATGAGTGAGACATTCAGCCTTCAGACTCCTTTCTCTGATATCCTGACACAGCACCTTGGAAGATGTGTGGAGAAGGTTCCTATGAATGAGAAACTCAGCAGACACTTTAGGAAGAGGACCCACTGACAGAAAAGGCCAATGTTGTATTTTTTTATTTTCATGACAGTGTATTGGGAGATGCAGGGTCAAGACAGATGTTTATAGCCACTTCTCACCCTAGGGAAGGAAAGAGGTGCAGGTCTTGAGTCCAAAGACAATAGCATTCCTTTGATCAGAGCTATTGGACAGGAGACTAGGGAGGCTGGTGGAAATTGTCATATCTCGTGGGGCATCAGGATGGACCTTGGTTGAACGGTTGGATCTTCTGATTCTTTTTCTCCATACTTTGTGCCTGACGGTCACGGTATGATGGACGTGCGATCTGTAGCCTCACTGATGGGTGTCACAGTCGCCTAAAGATAAGCCATCTACCTTTGGCCTATAGAGTGGCACCTATTACAATAACGTCTGTAACTCTAAACACCAGAGACCGCTCTTGGCAGAGTTTGTCTGGCAGGATATCTAATTCTACCCATGAAAGGCCAAGGCAAGTGAAAGCAGAAAGGGAATACTTGACACCCAGTGGTCACAAGGAAGAGCTGTGCAGACAGGGCAAGAGATCTGGGCACAAGGAGTAACCAGCGCCTCTCAGACCCAGTGTGTCTCTCCCAGGCAAAACTGTGACCTAACTGCACTCACGTCATTCATACTTCAACCCCTCCTTCCCTTTCCTCCTCTCACCCCCGGCCTGCTCTCCTTGGCTGGAAGCCTTCCTTCAGGGCCCTGGCCTCCTTCCTTCCCTGACCAGGTGGTCTACAAGCATAGTCCATTCAAGAAAATCATTGAAATGTGTCTGTGAATCCTGTTGGGTGGGTGACTGAAGGTTCATGCTTTCATGGTGACGACCTGGGTTATATTCCTGGGAAGAGTACATGTAGCAGAATCCACCACCTCACTCCAAGGTACTAAACAACCATGGAAGTGAAGTGAAAGCTTGTTACACAAGTGTGGCTTCAGCCAGGTTGTTGCCCCTTCACTAATCCTGCCACACCAGCAGCTGCCACTCCTGTGCATAATGCTGTGGGGGCGCTGAAGAAGCATGGATCCGCACTGCCCTTCACAGAAGCCTCTGGCGCCTAGAAAATAAAAGCAGCAGCTGCCTGACATTTCCTTGGAGAAGCAGATGAAATTTAAGGTTTTCTTCTTCCTACAAACACAAACACAAAAATGTGCAAACAATTTCAGAAGGCTCACGGAAGCCAAGATGTGCTCCCCTGTGCTAATGGGAAAGGGTCAGGGAAGACCTGCACCACCAGGGTTTTAAAAATCTGAGCTCAGATGAAATGTGTGAGTCACTCAATTGTGTCCACTCTTTGCGACCCCATGGACTGTAGCCCGCCAGGCTCCCCTGTTCGTGGAATTCTCCAGGCAAGAATACTAGAGTGGGTTGCCATTCCCTTCTCCAGGGGATCTTCCTGACCCAGGGATTGAATCCAGGTCTCCTGCATTGCAAGCAGATTCTTTACCATCTGAGCCAGCAGGGAGGCTGAGCTCAGATGGGATATGTGTAAAAATGAGAAAGAAAGAATTTGTTTTTCATTCTTTCTCCTTTCCTCCATCATCCCCTTTCCTCTCCCTCCTTAGGACTGAATCCTTGATCCTAGCCTTGTTCTTCATCTGGATGTAACTAGATGCTGTTGAGACTTAGTGTGACACTTTCAGATAAAATACAGTCATTTCTGCTATAATGTGACATACACTTTTCTAAAAACCAAGTGCACTATATAAAATCGCACAATAAACACCACAGAGCTTATGGGGGAAATAGGATTAAGGGCATAACACTGAGATTCTGTCAGTGATAAAAGATGATAGGAACCTAAGGAAGAAAGACATCAGTCTTACACATGTTAAATGGTTAAGAAACACATAAATACTATAGTAAATATGGCACTTTGCCTCAGAAAAGACCTGAGGTTTGTTCATGGAGGTGAGTGCAGGAAGAGTTGCAGCTACAGACTATTGAGAAATGGCAACAAAGGCTTCCCAGGACAGAAAGCTGTTTTAACAGCAGATATGGACAGTTAGCTGCTGAGTGGTTGAAGTGTGTGTGCATTTTTTTATATTCCTAAATGGCCCAGTTCAGCTGGATTCTGCATTTACCTAGCATTTCTTGCAGACAAAATCACATATGAGGAAACACAAAATTCTGGTTATACTCAAATTGTGCCCTGGTATATTTGTCACGGTGAGATAAATTCTCATTTTCAATACAAATATTACGGCAGGACTGACTGAATCTAAATTAAAAAAAAAAAAGATTACAATCTAAAGAGTTAAAAAACCATTAAGACCACAATGAAATGATGCTGTAAAAGGTAGCAATAAGTTAGTATTTCTAAGCAGAGAATACATAACTCATGTAAATCTAAGTCTCTTTACTTCATTCTAAGATCTGTCTCAACACAGTGATAAATTCTAGCACAATGCAAATTGGGCTCCATAGCTTTGAAACAAGCTGTCGCTCTTGAGTGAGCCCTCTCAGCACCAGGAAGAAGTTGTTAAAAGACACCCAGACTTCCTGGAAAGTCCTCATCGGACATTCTTCTCCCTTATATCCCATACCCAAAGGTAGCTACTTTCCTCTCTTCTTAATGATTCCTGATCCCCTCTATCTGCACCCCAGCAGCCCAGCAAACCAAATTCCAGCCTTTACTAGTTCTCTCCTAATTACACTTTCCTTCCTTTCTCACTGCTTTTCCAAAAGTAAAAACTCCACACATAGGTGTGTTACTTTCCTATTACTACTGTAACGAACTACCACAAATTCAGTGGCTTAAAGCTACCCAGATTCATTATTTTACAGTTCTGGATGTCAGAAGTCCAAAATGAGCTTAAAGGGGCTGAAATCATGGTGTTGGTCACATTTCTTCCAGAGGTTCTAGGGAAGAACCTGCTCTTTGTCTTTCCCAGCTTCAGGAGGTCTTTGGCTTCAAGCCTCATATCACTCTGACCTCTGCTTCTGTCATCACATTTTTCTTGACTCTGACCCACCCCCTCCAACCCCACCACTTCCTCTTACAAGGACCCTTGTGATTACTAGGTCACATGGATAACCAGGAGAATCTTCCTCCCAAGATCCTTAATTTAATCACACATGTAAAGTCCCTTTGATTACCTTGATGGTAACATATTCACAGATTCCAGGGATTAGGATGTGGACATCTGGGTGCCATTATTCAGCCTACCATACCAGCAGTGATATTCAAAATGCTTAACAACTGAAACGCTACTTAAAGCAGGGGATCTGATTCTCAGAAAGGTCTTGGGTCTTGATGTTAGAGTGAGACTGTGCAGATTCTGGCGTGCTGGTTGATGGACTGTGGGGGACCAGGAGGTCTAGGCTGATGGTGAGGCACTCCAGAGTTGGGACAAGTGATTCTCTCTAAGCAGCACTAAAGACTTCAAAACTTTTTTATGGCAAATACAGCCACACCCGTGCGTTTTGGCTGATCTATCTGTGCTCTTCCTTCCATGGATCAACTTAGCTTCTCTAGGCTTTTATAAATTTTCCTCTCTACCCTCATCCATGATCAGCACACATATCTTCTGAGATTTTATTGTGTGATGTACTTGGCTCTTTCCCCCCTGAAATGTCTAGTTAAGCCTCATTACAACCCTATGATTAGATTCTATACTTATCTTCCTTGTGCAATAACATATCTAGGGTCATATGTACAACAATTAATACGTAACCCATTGTTAGGGCCTGGATCTGAATTCAAGCACTATGCTTTAGAAATTGGGCTCTTAACCACTGTGGTTAGTATCTTCAAGGAGACTCACATCTCTTTAACAAATAAAGAAAGCATGAACAAAGCTGATGCGGGCAATGTTGAGGTGCAAAGTGGCAACCCCAAGCCCAAATGCAATTCGTGGGTTTTTCTATCAACCCTACCATATAGAATTTAATGATTATAGGAGGACTTGTTGATCACATGGTAAGATTTTTATTACTCTGTAGGACCAAACCTGAATACTCTTGAATAGATATTCTATAGTATAAAGATTAAAAACAACCTTCAAAGCAAGTCCAAAGTCCAATATATCTTAGACACATAACATTTTAGAAAAAAGTATAGCTGTAAGAATGTGATGAAATAGATGGATAAAAAAAATCCATAGCCAAGAGTTTTATTGTAAGACCCAATTGACTGTGCTACAATACTACTTCCATGATTCTATAATGTCATATTCAGCTTTCTCAAATGAGTAAAGAGTAGCAGTGACAGGAGAAGACGCAGAGAGGAGGATGACAGAACCACTTGTGGACTTTGAGCCTTTCATTAATCTCTATCTGATCATAGTTAGAAATGTATTGTTCATACCCAGAGAAAATGATATCTAACAGAAATAAGTAACACTACTCAAAGAAAAGAAGAGTCGCAGATATTTTTGGATTTTGCTGTTTGAAATAAAATTTTGGTTTGGAGAGGAATGAGTATTAGCCTTTTCATTCACTTAATTGTTGCATTATTTTTTAATGAAGGTAGGATGAAATCTTGATTGGGGATGGAATAATATGTATAAATCAGATGGTTAAGTAGAGTGTTAAAGGCTGAAATTAATGTTACTTAAAGATGCTTGGGAGCAGAGTTGGAAGCACATTCTACTTTAAACCGTTTAACCTGATTAAGAAACTAAAATATTCTTGCTAATTTGGAAAATACACTTGATATTTAAAATTTCCTAAAAGGTAGCTGCCCTCCTACCTTTGTGATGGATTATTGGATGATCTCAGTCAAAAAGCCTAGTTATTACCATAAGAAAAAGTCCTGCAAGAAAGCACTTGTTGCCACTTTACTCATTATTGAAGTGCCCTTATGACTGTCAGAGAAAACAGGTAAGATGCTGGGGGGCAGAGAAAGAGCGATCAAAGTGTTTTGTTTACTTCTTTGAAATCTTGTAGTACTTACTATTTACTGTGCATACCTCTTGATTCATGCTGAAAATTGGAATTCACCCATGTCTCTCTTTTTCCTGTCTAAGATGCAGATTGGGCACATTTTGTTAACTCCATCAATCCCTGCCCCCACGCATTAGCACATGCACACGTATACCTAGCCAGTGGAAAAGAAAAAAGAGTTACTCACATTCATCCATTTTACAAAGATTTCCAGGCTGCAATGGGAGGGCTTTACCTCTCCTTGAAGGATGAATAAATAGGTAGCTTTTCTGACAACCTGTTCACAAACTGAAGTGAAAACTGAGACCAAGATCTTGCTCTACTGGCACTTATGAGATCCACTCCTGGCAACATGGAGAGAATAGTCATTTGCCTGATGGTCATCTTCTCTGGGACTGTGGCCCATAAGTCAAGCTTCCAAGGGCAAGATCGCCTCTTTATTAGACTGCGTCAACTTATAGACATTGTTGATCAGCTGAAAAACTATGTGAATGACTTGGTAAGGCCATACTTGGCACAACAAAATTCAAATAATATTCTTCAGTTACTATAAAAGGAGCTTTTTGACTTATAAAAATAACTCAGAACTAATTTTCTTTTGCTGTAGGATCCTGAATTTCTGCCAGCTCCAGAAGATGTAAAGGTAAGACCAGTTGAATTTGTTTGTGAAAATGCATTTGATAAAAGTTTTTAAATCCAATTAAGGAAGGCATTAACATGATTATTTAGAAATAGACTTAATATCAATGAATTTTGTGGTTTAATAATTAGTTATTTAATAAATACATTTACTACATAGTTATTTCTAATTTGCCCAAATAGTCATTGATTTACCAACAAGCCAACCTATAAAACACTACATACCTTATATGATATATTTTTATCTTCAAGTATCTCTACCAAGTAGTACTGTTGAGACAGAAAAACAAAACTAGAAAATAAATCTATACTATGATCATTTTCTGAACAATGACCAAGTAGTTACATTTTAAGAGTCTGTGCATAAACGTTCTTGAGCCTTCTTTGTAAATCTATGAAACATAGACACGAACTATAGAAGCAGGATTCAGTTTTTAATAATTAGAAAGAAAGGGAGAAAGAAAGAAAGGCAGAAAGGAAGGAAGGTAAAAGGGAGAGAAAGAGAGAAAGAAGGAATAAAAAGAGAAGGAAAGAAAGAATAGATTACAGAACAGCATGGAGGAATACTGGTGTGGAGAATCAAGGCTATTCTTTAGAATATAATTCCCATATACCTTGGACTGAATGGGTCTTGTCTTTGGCCTTCGGTGAGGTCTTTTGAAAAGACAATTTTCAACAACTCATCCCGTTTTCTTAAGCCATTTGAATCCATGAGGTCCCAGGAAGAAGAGGCGTAGCATGTAGTTCAAGAGTACTGTGTGCTGATCTTTCCCTTGGTAACTTCTATCTAGTCTTAAGGTTTGGTATCCTGAGGATATAAATGCATTTGGGGGAAACAGTTTCACTGTCACAGAGCTTTAACTGCATAAATTAGAATAACTATAAAAGTGCTACCAGTAATTAGGACACTACAAAGGGGAGATTTATGAAGATACATTGCAAAGAAAACAATTATCGTAAATGACTGTGTAAAAGTTTAGAAAGTGAATGAGTCACAACTATTGCTTTTCTCTAAAATTCACTCTCTGTCTCTGAGCCTAACCACTCTCATTTACTAAGTCCTTTTCTAATAAGCAGCACCTAAAATGAAAGTAGCACATTCAGCTTATTGGAAAGACTTCTTCAAAAAGACTGTTTCTTAATGTCCTAATTATCAAAACATGTATTTTTCAGCATCTTATGTCCTTTGTCTAACTGCTGTGGTTAGAGTCCTTTCTGGAGTTTCTTAGCTGCAGTCTATGACTTGCAAAATAAGAAAGATATCCCATTTTCTAGCGAGTTGATCCAGTGGGTACTCTATATGCTTTGTTAAAGCAGATGTTTTTTATCTTATATCATAATGACAGGATTTTGTCTCAGTGACATTGTATCTATCTAATAATCAGATCAAGCAATGCTAGCTATGATACAAGTGAATAATGGCATAACTAAGATTTTTAAGCCATGCTGGCAAGCAAACCCAGGAGAGAAGAAAATAGATCAAGGTCATAGTAGCGTTATATCAAGTTTTTCAGGACTTGCGTCACAGCAGAGTCTATCAGAGATTTTAAAAGATTAAAAAGTTCAATGAAAATAAATTCATTAAAATGTTGCATATAAATGTTGACAGTGATTATCTAAGGTTGCTAATTGGCCTCACCAGGTATCTTTCTTTCTCTTTCTAATTATATAACCAGTGGTCCTCATCTGGTGGTAACCTTGCCCTCTGAGAACATCTGGCATTATCTGGAAAAATTTCTGGTTGCCACAGTTGTGTGTGTGTAGGTTTCTATTGGCATCTAATAGGTAGAGGCCAGGGATGCTACTGAACATTCTAGAATGCACTGGATAGCCCTAACAACAAAGAATTATCCATCCCCAAATGTCAACAGTGATACTACTGAGAAACCCTGATATAAACCTAGTTTGTAAGCGGGACAAAGGTAATTTTACCCCATTGGCAAAACTTCTTAGTGTGAATGGCCAGGGCTTTCTTTGGGGAAAAAAAAAAAACTACATAGGTCAAAAGGAAACTGTAAGGAGGCAAGTATTTCCAAATATTCAATTGCAGTCAACAAAGTCAAGTGCATCTACTTGCAAAAGCAGCACTTGACTGTTCTCTGGCTAAAGAGAAGAGTGGTTACTCTTATTTCCTCACTGCTTCCTCTATTCTGCAAAACTAATGCTTCCAGGTGTTAAAGGATGAGGGGAGCAAAGCCTTGCCCTCTGAGTCTGCAAGGCACAGCAAGGAAAGCAGTGGTTCTGTTCCCAGATGGTGGTGCTGCACATGAACTCAGGGTCATCCTGAGTGACAGGGCTTCTGCAGCAGCCTGAATCAAGATTAGTCTCTCTACTCCCCGCCTCAATGCATCCTTAAAGCAGTTAGCAGGGCAGCTTCTCTGCTTCTTTTCCTGTTTGAGGCTGCCTTTGATGTGCATCTGAAGCCGAATCCAGCAGCTGTTTGTCCTGGACCACAGACTGCCAGGGACAGCTGTGCTGCTTGCAGAAAGCATAAAGCAAAATTCCACTGTGTATTGACACAGGTGAGCAAGGAGGCGCAGCAGAGATAGCACAGCCACATCAGTAGGGGCATCGGTGTCCAGATGCCATTCTGAGGTACTCAGAAAGCCTTTCTCAGGTGCAAAATCTTTGCTCACTTGTCTTGACCACTCTTGGCAATACTGTCTTGAGCGAGTTCATTTCGTAGGCCCCTACACTTCTTTGGAACCTAATTTTCTTTCAACATACACATGTTAATGTTAACTCAGCAAAATGGGCCTCTGTGAGAAATGCTGGTTTCTCAGATCATCACGGATGAAGCAGTTAGTGTTTTCAGTTTCAGCTGGAAAATTTACCTCTTTAAATATGAATATTATTTTTTTCCAGTAAGTTAAGCCGGTTGTGGTCAAAAAGAAGAGAAAAGAAAAAACTTCAACAAACATGAACATGTGGTTTTCAAGGAAAAAAAAGTGCTATAATTAACATTTATAAATAGTTTCTATTAAATAAGCATTTTGGCAAACATATGTAAAGGACATTATTTCACCCTTACGACAGGCAAGCCGCTCTGATATAAGGAAACCAGATAAGCTGGTTCTCGGCTTGTGGCTACGTATGCAAAGCAAATCTGATGGGGTTGTGTCTTAAAGGTGCATGTTATTAACCAACATTCATATTGGGTAAGCATATAGGCTGGAAAATGCAAAGCAGGCCAGATGCTATTTTCAGCTGATTGTCCATGGGAAGATTCAGGTAATATTGTTGTATATATGATGGGCCTTGTAGGAACTGAGAGAAGTTGCAGCTTCTGGATACATGGCAGTAGCTTCATGCACATTGGTGAAATGAAGATATAGCAACTTTGTCGGGGGTGGCGGAGAATAGCATCATATACAAACATTTGCTCAAAGAAAAAATTAACCTGAATACAAGTTCTCAGATCAGCATGAAAATGATTCCAACAAGTCAGTATACATTTTGTTCTTCCAGTAAATTCCATTTCATTTTCAGTTCAATTTCTAAGATTCTGATTTATTCACGAGCCACTGGTTATTTGACTAAATCAAGAATCAAGATTTTGATCCATGATCTGCTCAATTCTCCATGCTCTGAGACATTACTCTTACTTTATAAGGGACAGTCTTCTCTCCCTTGTGGGTGTGGGGGTGGGGAGGGCACAACTCAAATTCTTTCCCTCAACCACTTGATTCAGGCAGATTCCACCCTGACTGATTTGAGAGTGTGAATGGGATTTTAGAAAAGTCACACATGGTCTATGGCAGGTGGACTCTATCTTAGATGTGGAATGTACCATCCGAGGTAGGCACCCACTTCATTTCCCCAAGGAAGGGGTGTTAAACTCACTTAATTCATTTGTCCACTCTGCAAATATTTGTTGAACATTCACTAGCATTCACTATGCCAGGCATTGTACAGGAAAGGTGCTGTTCAAGACATGTAATCACTATTAGAAACTCCTATGTACACTGAGGAGAGAAACCGACCAATGAAACAATTTTTAAGCAGACTACCACAGCATAGGGGCTTCCCTGGTGGCTCAGATGGTAAAGAATTTGTAATACAGGAGACCCAGGTTTGAATCCTGGGTTGGGAAGATCCCCTAGAGAAGGAAATGGCAACCACTCCAGTATTCTTGCCTGGAGAATTCCATGAAAAGAGGAGCCTGGTGGGCTACAGTCCATGGGGTCACAAAGAGTGGGACATGACAGAATGACTAACATACTATAGCATAACTCACCTAAAGCTGCCACAAGCCATAATGTAGCTCTTAGAGTGTCATAATTTATAAAGGGTGTTCTACAACCAAACTAACCCTCCCAGAAACACCAAAAGTTCTGTCCAACACACAAACCTCAAAATGACATTAGGAAGATAGAACTGTGGCAAAATGAGGCTCTATCTTCTTGTCTGTGAGACAGGGAAACGTCCTCTTGCCCCTAACATGGGGAAATTTCACATGATAAGAGTCTCCTCTTCAGCCCAGATTAAGTAGGACATGAATCATTCCTTATTTTCCTGCTGAAATGAATGTGATCCAAGGCACTGCTGGAAAAAAGGATTGGGAAGGTAATTTTTACTTTCTGAATTACTTTTATTAACCTGCACACAAATAATTTCTCTTTCAGAGACACTGTGAGCAGTCAGCTTTTTCATGTTTTCAGAAGGTTCAACTAAAGTCATCAAATAATGGAGACAATGAAAAGATAATCAACATATTAACTAAACAGCTGAAGAGGAAACTACCTCCCACAAATGCAGGGAGAAGACAGAAACATGAACTAGTAAGACTGTCATTTGTCATCTATCTTATTTGTACTTATTAACTATATCTATTACTTTACACAATTTCATACACACACACACACACACACACACACATGCAGCCAGAGCCTCCAGTGCCTTCCTTCCAGTTACATGTTATACCTTATCATATAGAGTGTTTTGAGAAGTGAAATCACCTCTTTTTAGTCTACAGACTTGAAAGTACTAACAGCCAATTAGAATTTGCTAATGGTCTCTGGTAGCTGAAATAAGTTAATATAGCTTTCTGAGGTGAGGAAGTCATTAGGCAGAGGATCCAATTGTGACTTAAGAATTAAAAAATATTCTCCTCTCATTATATGATCACATATAACTTGCAATTTTATTAACAAGACCTAGACCCTAGCTTTCCTACAAGAAAAGAAATAGCCTTCAAGACACCAGGATAAATCTCAATCTCTGCCTTCCTCTTTTAAAGAATATTACCATCCTATATAATTGCCGAGTCAGTGCTACATTTAAAGTGATAGACCCCATTATTTGGCTAGGGAATTTCAATATCCCCTAGTTTTGGGGGTCCTGAGAACCTTTTGTATATTTCCTCTTATGCCAACTCATGAGCAATGCAGATAATCTCATGAGTAATTCAAGCACTAATCAAAGCCAGTGGATGAACACTTAAGATAAATTACTAGAATGTTTTTTTGTCTCCCTCTTCTAAGAGATTGCACATATGAGCAAATGAACTCTTAATTACAATATCAAAATGATTTTTATTTCCTTTGATTGCTTGGCAAGGTTAGAATGTGAAAAGTATCTCTCCAAAACTTTTCTCAGGAAGAAAAGAGCTGAGCCTGTCTCTGAAACAAATATCAAAGATATAAAATGGTAGTACTGGCACTGAACTTAGAACTATTCAGTGAAGCACCTTCATTTGATAGATGGGAAAGTGAGACCAAGGATGTTAAGTGACTTGTCCTAAGCCCCACAAATATTAAGTGCCAGAATGAGAATTAGAACTTAAATCTCTTATCTTTCAAATATTCTCACCACAACTTCAAACTGGCATTAGAGATGCTAAATAGCAAGCAATGGTCTGGTGTCTGGAATTCCAATAGGAATAGGATAAAAAACATAAAAAAGATTTTTTTAAAAAAGAAGTATAACTGGGCAATACACATATAAAGAATTGTTTAATCTCCTCATGAACAAATAAATGCAAGTTAAGAAAAGAAATCTTATTTTTTTCCAATTAAAAATTTTTAACAATGCCCAATAATGGTAAGAATGTTCTATGTGAATAGAGATAAAATAGTTTAATAATGTACCTCAAAAGCCTTAAAATATTTTATCCTTTTAACTTAATTTATTAATTCTACTTTTAGTAGTTTATTAAACAAAATAAAGAAGTTTATGAGAAATTACTCAGAGATGTTCTCTGCAGCACTGTATACAATAGTGAAAAGTCAGGAGCAATTTATGTGTCCAAAAATAGTAACACTTCAATCCTATGTATGAATACAAAGCAACCATTATGGGCTATATTTTTGAAGAATATTTAATATGTAGGAAATGCTTGTGATATGTTAAGTGTAAAAAAATGCAAATTAATAACCAGTGTAAACATAAATGTGAAGGAAAAAATTATCAAGAAGACATATATCAAAATATTGCAGTTATTATCTCCGAGATTAGGATGTCAAGTGATTTTTCTCACTGTTATTTTCTGAACTATTTCACGTGTTTCTCAAATTTTTTTCAGTGAACATGATTTATATCTCTAATTGGAAAACATAAAATTTGAATGAACATTTTATTGAGTAGGAAAAATGTTTTATTAGAGAAAATTATTACTCTTTCGTTGATTTCTAGACATGTCCTTCTTGTGATTCTTATGAGAAAAAACCGCCCAAGGAATACCTAGAAAGACTGAAATCACTCATCCAAAAGGTATATAACAAATTACATTTGATTTTCTATTTCTTCCTTACCCAGATGACTTCTTAAGTTGAGGTTACTCATGATATTCTATTTTCACAGATGATTCATCAGCATCTGTCCTAGAACACATGGGATACGAAGGTTCCTGAAGATCTCACTTGAAGCCGGACACTATATTGCATACTTTAAAAGAGCAGTGAAACTCACTTCTTGGTATTCCAAGTGGACGAGTACAATGTATTAGTGATGGGGGAACACTCACATGAGTGTTCAAGGTCAGGATTATTTCTCCAAAATCACTATGCAGTACTTCGGTTTGATCTACACGCTCTGTTTAGTCAACTTGAAAAAATTTTCTACTCAATTTGAGTCTGATTTCTTATGTTACAGATTTCTATGACTTCTAAAGTTTTTACTTTATCTTACTGCTCACCTATGACACTTCTTGGAGAAGCTTAAAAATTTTTAACCAAAAATTCAGTTTGGGAATTTGTTGATCTTGATTGCAAAAAGAATGAGGTTTCTGATGAACTTAAAAGGTGTAATACCTTCACTCAATCTGAAAAATATAGAAGCATAGGGTGAAAATAAAAGTTGAAGTCTTTGTACTTTTAAGGAAATGAAAACTAAGTGTTTAAAATCAATATTTAGAGAGGTTTTTTTTTTTTTTTTATCTCAGAATGTCTAACATATAAATATATGATTTATTTATGTACCTGGGGGATAGCTTTACCAGATGGCTCCCAAAATTTTGACTTCTTTATTGGAATCTGTCAAAAGTATTTTAATGCTATACATATGAATGTATTTACGGAATAGACTCTTCTGGACTTTTTTCCTCTAAATGGGTATAATAGTACCTTCCCCAACTCAAGTTCCTTTATAAGTTAACATTCTAAGCCTTTGGAAAAGGCAATTAAAATCAGTAGAGGGACATACATTAGATGGTCTTCTGGAACTAAACAGAATTTTAAAAAATCTTGTAGCTCTCTTCTTAAATTGTTATAAAGACTGTATGGGAGTGAGCTTATAATACCAAATGTCTGTTTCCTTCTTCTTTTCTGCTTTTTAAACAGACAGACATTTTGTGTTTGTATGCTCTTCATAAGGCAAATTTAGTCACTTATACAAAGTCAAGGTCAGAAGACAAATCAGGAGTCCAGGACTCCTAGTAGAAAACAGACTTTTGCATAAGCATCCCAATCTTTACTATCAATCATGGGTAGTAAAAACAAGCAACCTGTTCTAACTGCCATTTCATATCAGTCCAGCAGTTTATTTAAATATAAAGTTAAAAACGCTAGAAAAATTAAGTTTTCACTAGAATGTTATAAGCTATTTGAAAATCTCTTATTGTTAAAGTAGCTGTGAGTGTGCAAGAGGATGTTGTATGGAAAATGCTTTACACTCTTAAGAAGAAAATGATCTACTTAAAAATATTTTTTTAACAAGTATAGATAATTTATGGTTCTAAAACATATGTTAGGAATCAGTATTTCATCAACTCTCAAGGAGATGTGTGATCATCAGAAACAGGGTGTTCTCTTTTAAATTTTTAAAATGTTATCACAAAGAAATCATATGCATTGTGATCATAATACACATCTAAAGCCTGCCTCAGCATCAGGCCAGGTTATTGGGAAAAAGTGGAAAGTGAGCATGAATTTGACTTGGGAAAGATGGAGTCCTTATTTCTCATTTCTGGCTTTATTTATAGCTGTTGGTTTCTTTGACACTGTGATTTTATATTTAAAACAATGTATTTATTTTGGTGTGTTTACTGTTGAAAATCTCTGTTTTAATCCTTTTGACCAGAAATTCAACCTTAAAAGTAAAAATAATTTAATGGGACGAGTTTTAAACTGAGTTTAAAGACCCAGGTAAAGATCCTGGCAACATCCCAAGGAAAGCAATGCATCAGCCTATACAAGATGAAGAAGTGAGACTCAAACTGCTCCATCTTCACTACTTTGTGTTCAAGACCAGACCTCCAAAAGGATCTGGGGCTGACCTATCACAGTTGCTGTTCACCTATGGATGGTGATACAGGAGACCTGAAATCCCACTGGATATGAAGTTATGGTCACTTGTTTAAATTTTTTTTATCTATAGAATGAGGGTGTTGGAGTTAGTCTCTAAGGAATATTCTATCTTTTTTGAGCTTTATATGTCTATGAGTCTAAAGTTCTGGATACTCTCACAGGAACATCTGACCACAACTCTGAGTAAAACTTTCTACTGAACCGATCATTTGTTCAACATTATTTCAACAGCGTTTTTAGCAACACTTGCTGCAGGAACAAGGGATATGTTTAAAAAAAAAAATTGGGAAAGAAGGAAAAAAGAAAGAAGGGAGAAAGAAAGAAAGGAAGGAAAGAAAGAAGGCAGGAAGAAAAAAGAAAGGTTTCTCTAGGTCATGGGGGTTCAGGGAAAATTAATCATGACTTTTACAATTTTAGCTGAAAGTGTCTTCTTTGGACACATAAAATTATAGCATTATTATTCTATATTATTTCTCTATTGTATTATTACATTTGCATCTGAAAATTTAGCTTTAATATGAATTATGTACTTTATAACTTAATGATTATTTATTATATATTTGGTTTTAAATGTTTATGTTCATGGCTTCTTATTTAAGACCTGGTCATATTAAATACTACCCAGTCAGTACAACTGTCTTTTGTGATTCCCTGGAAACCTGTAATTTAACAATCTCAATAGAAAATAAAAGATGATCCTTAGTTTCTGAGAACATGAAATTTTTACATGTATATAATAAAGACAATCTTTTCTCCTTACATACTTTCACTGAAATAGGACTTTCCACTTCCTGCCTCTAGTTCAAGGACACCACTTCTGTGCAGCTCTCCCAGATGGTATGGCAGGTCCAAGAGCAATTGAAGATATCCTTCCTAACACCTACTGCATGCATATTCTTGCACAAAACTCGTTTCTCCTTTGAAGTTTGTCCCATCTAGCTTTGCTGTCCCCTTACTTTTTATTGATGATTGTCATCTCCTGAACACTCCTCCATGTTCACCGAGGACTCAGGCATGTTCTTTTCCTGAATCAAATTTATTCCATCACCCGGGGTGACTTCAGTGACTATGAGGAGGATTCCACCAACACTATAGCTTCCCAGAAACTTGAGAGCCTCAGTTTCAAATACGGGCCTCTTTCACCCTATCATCAGATCACTACCATGGCCATGTACCAGACTATAGCACTTAGAACCAGTCTCTGTCTGAAATCTTTATATATAAAACCCCATCACCTACTAGTCTCCTTGCTCTCAAACTGCCGTCCTTCTACTAATGTGTCCTAAGACTTAACATGATAGCCAGGCCTTCACCCTATTGATTCTCTCAGTTTACTAGTTCCCTTCTTTCCCCACTGAGCCTGGGCACCTGATCAAACCCTTGAACTTCAGACCCAGCAGCACACACGATCTCATTCTTCTCAAGGACTTGACTACAAACTCCCTACTAGATGCCTGTCTTGCTTCCCTAATCCAGCTTCAGACACTGGCTCTGGTCCCTTACCTTTGGAGACCCTCATAAACCCCGCTATCTGGCTTACTGGAGTCACTTCTCCACTTCACTCTCAGCTCGAAACACTCACCTGCTTTCAACATCTACATCCATCTACTCTAGTCCACAGGTTAGTGTGGGCATGGCCTCACCTCATGTGGAAAAGGGAGGTTTGGGTGTTCATGTGAAGTCAAGCTCACTGAAAGAGTGGTCTACACATGTGTCTAGATAATCTCACCTCCTATCTACTTCAAACCATTATCATCTGATTTCTACCCAAACCACACATTGCCAGTGTATCATGAAAATTGTCCTTTCTCTGATCAACAGTGACCTCCAAATCACCCAGCTCACAAACGTGTCTAAATCCTTATTTTACTTGATCTCATTGTGACCTTGGCTACCTTTGATTACTCTCTCCTTTCTCTCTGACCGTGGAGGCTGCTCTTCATCTTCCTGCTTATTTACCTCTCTGACCATATATTCTCAGTGTCAGCAGTTGGTTTGCTTTCCCGTGGCTCTGCTTGGAAGATGATGTTCTTGAGGATTCTATCCCTGGGCACCTTTTCACTGTAAATCTTTTCCTTCAACAGTCAAATAAGTTCCTGTTGTTTTAGATACACCTGTACATGTCATTGACCCCTAAATCTACAGATAAAGGTTATTCCTCTCTACTAATTTCCAGGTCCATATGGGAGACGTTCAGTTTATCCTCCAGGCTCTTCACCTTTACCTCACATGCCAAAATGGATCTCATCACTTTCCCCAACTTCCACGACCTTCTTTGTTTTCCAGCTCTCCCTGGTCTTTGTCATTTCTATTTTTTTTAAATTTTCTTTTTTTATTTATTTTTATTGAGGTAACACAGGTTTATAACATTTTATATTTCACGTGTACAATAATATACTTTGACTTATGTATAACCTGTAGTATGCTCACCACCAAAAATTTAGTTTCCATCTGTCACCATGCATTTGATCCCCATTACCCACTTCACCCTCCCCCTCCTGCCTTTTCCATTCAAGTACCACTGCTCCTTCCTCTATACCTACGTTTCTGTTTTAGTTTGGTTTTATTTGATCATTTATTTTGGCTTTGGTTTGCTTCTTTGTCTATTTATAGCATGTCTCAGGGAAATCATATGGTATTTGACTTTCTCTGTCAAACTTATATTACTTAGCATAATACTCTCAAAGTTTATGCAGGTTGCTGAAAAAAAATAGATTGCATCCTTTATAGGCTGAGTAGCATTCCACTGTATATTATATCTTCTTTATCTGTGCCTCTGTTTCATGGGCACTTAGGTTATATCCATATCTTGGCTATTATAAATAATGCTACGATGGCAGTGTTCTCTAATCTTAATTGATGGGAACACATCTCCCAGCCTCCAGGACTCTCCCCTTCTCTCTCATACACTATATCCAATTCGCCACTGGGCTTTGCTATGTCTAACTTTTAAGTCCATCCTTTCATTTCTATTTCCTCTGCTGTTGCCTTAATTCAGGTTCTCAGCAATGGCTGAGATAAATTTTGTTGGGTTTCTAGCTTCTTGTCTCCTCCTCTTTACAATCTATCTCTGCATGGCCACCAGAGTGATGTTTTATTTTTTATTTATTTATTTTTAATACATACAAAGTTTATTAAAAATAGGCTGCAAATGAAGTACAGTAGAAATGGAAAACTACAGCAGGTCTGATGTCTTCTCCATAGTAATGCACAGTCATGAAAAGCACTTTACACATATTCTCATTTGACCTAATCGTCCAAGGACCGCCAAATCCACGGGAACGGGTTTACAATCACACACAGAAATATCCCTGCATGTAAATATTTACATGTATGATGTTTTAGAAAACTTAAGTAAGATCAAATTCTCCCATACTTAACACTTTTCACTGGCTCTCCCTTGTACGGTGGTAGTGGTTTAGTTGTTCAGTTGTGTCCGAATCTTGCGACCCCATGGACTGTAGACTGCCAGGCTCCTCTGTTCATGGGACTCTCCAGGCAAGAATACTCGAGTGGATTGCTATTTCCTTCTCCACTCCCTTGTATAGCCCATGCATGGAGCAGGGGATAGAAAATCCTTTATTATCTACTCCACTCAGCTCCTACTTTGAACTTCACATTCCAGGCAATCTAATCTATTTCTATTTTCCTAGACATACCACATTTGTTTTATCCCTCTGTGTGTTTTTACTTGCAGTGACCTCTCCTCTATTATTTTTCCACTGTCTCTTTAGCACCCAGAAAACCCCTTAAGTGTCCATCAATATTCAACATAGTCATCACTTCTTCTAGAAGGATTTCCATCATTGCCTTATTCTATCTCTGTGACAGTGTTGATCTCTCTCCACTTTCAGAAATTGAGCATACTTTGGTTATTAGACTTAATGTGGTATATACAAATAATACACAAATTTATTGATTTATTTTTCTGCTTCCCTTCCAAGAATATAGGCTCTTTGGCACAAGAAACTGCATTTCACTAGCATAGTGCTTTATATAAGTTAGATAACCCACAGTAGAAAACAGATGTTTACATAATTGAGTTGAACAAAACACACCCAACTGGCTCAGTGGTAAAGAATACACCTGCAATGCAGTTGTGGGGTTGATCCCTGGGTCACAAAGATCCCTTGGAGAAGGAAATGGCAACCCACTCCAGTATTATTGCCTGGAGAATCCCATGGACAGAGGAGCCTGGCGGACTATGATCCTTGGAGTCGCAAAGAGCCTGACATGATTTAGCAACTAAGTTGTTGAAATGACAACAAAACGCAAATACATGATTATGCATTGAAATCTCCCTTGACACTTTTCTCTTTCACATTGAATTATCACTAAAGTCAGTGATAATTGACAACTGTTTTCAAAAAATATCTCTAGAATCCAGCTCCCACTTTATCCAGGCCACTACAAATTTCACCCAGATGATGGTAATATCTTCTTAAATAGTTTTCCTGCTTTGGTCCTTGACTTTCACCAAAATCTATTTGCAATAAAGCAACCTGAATAATCCTTTAAAAACTAATCAGAATATGACATCTTTTGGCTGAAAACCTTCCAAAGGCTCACACCTCATTCATGTAAAGCCAAAGCCCTACAACAGGGGCTACAAGGCCATGTCCTATCTACCCTAATCTCTCTAACCTAATTTTCACTCTTCTTACTCAACTCCAGCCACACTCTTATTGTTTTCCAACACTCTAGCCACATTGCTACCTAAGTCATCTGGGCTTTTTTCTTCCTTTGGGATGCTTTCCCACAAATGTCCATGTGGTCTATAGTCTCCTTCATTACCAGGCTCAGTTGTCATCTTCTCTCTACCAGGTCTTCTCTGACTATGGCTGTATTTTAAATTGCAATCCCTCAACACCCCTGCTTTGTTTTTCCCCATAGTACTTACCATTCAGGACATATTACTGTTGTTCAGTTGCTAAGTTGCGTCCAACCCTTTGCAATCCCAGGGACTGCAGCATGCTTGGCTTCCCTGTCCTTTGCTATCTCCGTGAGTTTGTCCAAAATGCAAGTTCACTGAGTTGGTGAGGCCATCAAACCTTCTCATCCTCTGCCACCCCTTCTCTTGCTCTCAATCTTTCCCAGCAACAGGGTCTTTTCCAATGAATTGGCTCTTCACATTAGCTGGACAAAGTATTGGAGCTTCAGCTTTACCATCAGTCCTTCCAATGAGCATTCAATGAATAATCAGGGTTGATTTCCATCAAGATTGACTGGTTTGATCTGCTTGTTGTCCAAAGGACTCTGAAGTCTCGTCCAGCACCACAGTTTGAAAACATCAATTCTTCATTGCTTAGCCTTCTTTATGGTCCAACGCTCACATCCGTACATGACTACTGGAGAAACCATAGCTTTGACTGTACGGATGTTTGTTGGCAAAATGATGTCTCTGCTTTTTAATACATTGTCTAAGTTCATCATAGCTTTTCTTCCAAGGAGCAAGGGTCTTTGAATTTCATGGCTGTAGTCACCATCTGCAGTGATTATGGAGCCCAAGAATATAAAACTTTCACTGTTTCTACTTTTACCCCACCTATTTGCATTCCTTTGGGATGTTGTCCTGCCAAATGTCCATGTGGCCCATTGCCTCACCTCCTTCATTACCATGTTCAGTTGTCATCTCTCCACCAGGTCTTCTCTGACTAAGGTTGAATTTTAAATTGCAACCCCCTCCACATATACCCCTGCTTTATTTTTCTCCATAGTATTTCCACTCTGGACAAAAATATTTGAATAATTTATGTGTAGAATGTAAGCTTAATTCTACAGAGAGTTGGTCTTTTTTGTTTACTGCTGTATATCTGGCATCTAGAGTGATGCCTCGAACATGGAAAGAACTCAGATATTTGTGGAAACTACTGGTGGGTTCTGTGACGGTTGGCATTGAATTTCTGCCATTAGGCTTTTTTGATGGTTTGTTTTATTTCTAGGAAATGACTTTTTATTTTCCTGAAGCATTTTCTTGAGACCACCTTCCTACAAGAAGGGGTATTCTGCCCCCACTCCCAGCTTCAGCCATGACAGATGCCATCTGAGTTTTCTCAGGCAGCACAAAGTGACTCAAATTGTCAAAAATAAATAATAAAGAGAAGAGTTAAAAATAAAAAGAGAAGAGCTAATGTAGACCTTTTTGAGGCATCCCTAAAAAAACCTTCAAAAGTCATCTGGAAACAGGATAACCCCTTCATCATGGGAGGGAGCTCATTTTAGGCAAATCTAAATGAAATCCAGTCAGACACTTCCTAGTGTGGGCAAGCCTGAGGAAACATTCTTGTAATATTTTTTTTATTGATCTCCTCATTTCCCTTTTCAAAAAACTTTTTTATTTATTTCAATTGCTTTACAGACTTTTGTTGTTTTCTGTCAAACCTCAACATGAATCAGCCATAGGTATATATTCCCTTCCTCTTGAACCTCCTTCCTGTCTCCCTCCCCATCCCACCCCTCTAGGCTGATACAGAGCCAGTGTTTGAGTTTCCTGAGCCATTGGGTTTTAATCCCCAATGCACAGGTTGCTTTCTTGTTTTTATGCAAGTAGTATACTAATTTTTTTTTCCCTTATAGGTTTTCCTTGACTTTTGGGTATCATGAATTTTCTGCAAATTTCCCCCATCCTCTTATCAGATGTAGCCACACCTCTTCTTTATTTTTGCAATTGGCCTTCCGAAATCCAAAAATTGGAAGATAAAAATGGAAACATAAATTCCACTTATCATTAAAATTTTAGCAAAAATATTTTTCTAAAGAAAACTTCTGGGGTTTTATTGTCTAGAGTTCTTTTGCTGGTAGATAAAACATCTCGATGATTTCCAGTCATACAACTGAAACTCTTCCATATGATTATCTCTTCTACCCTTACAAAAATAGAAAATTCAAAGTATCATACACCCACTTATGAATCCCTAAATATGTCTTTCTCTACCTTCCCATTCATAATGAAATATTCTTTTTAAGAAGCCTTCCTCGAATGCTATAAATTATTTTATTTTTTTCACATTCTTTACTTTTCCTTCACTCATTTGAATGAGATGGTCAAGTGCTATGGAGAACTGCTATAGAGGAATACAAGCAGAGATGGGGGCTAGGGAGAGGGCACGTGTGCGGCAGCTGAGGGAGTCAATTTTAAACAGGGAGGAGAGTGAGGTTTTTCCCAATTGCTACCAAGGAAGATTCTAGGTTGTGGTACCTTAGTTAAAAATAACATCTTTAAAGAACATCTTAAAAGAGCATCTTTAAAGCTGTCTTTTTAAACTAACTTCTATCAGGTTGAGAGATGGTCGATTTGGAGGAGAAAAGTTTGTTATCTGTTTTTTCTATATAATCTTTAATTCAAGAACATATCCAAATTTAACATATAAAAGGAAAAAGAATGAGAGAGAATAGAGAGAGAAATACAGAAAGAGAGAGAACAATAAGTATTCCTGATCAAGTTTTTCTAGAAGTAGAACCTGAGTCAAGGATTCCAGTGCAAGCGGTTTACTAAGTAATGGGAGAAAAACTTGGAAGGGATTGAGGAAAGAAGGATTGGGAAAGGGAAACTCAGGCCTGGGTTTAGGTGAAGCGCCAGATTCATCTTAATCCTGCAGGGTGCCCTGGAGCAAAAATTACACCTCAGAGTTGTTAGTTCTGCCTGGGATGCAAGGGACTGAGTTTTTGTACTTTCGCAGCCACTTACATGTCTGTGGAGCTTTAAGACACAGGTGAGGCTGCTCCACACCCAAGTGCCATCATTGGAGTGTCTAACATCACCAAAGGGTACAGACTAGATGGGTACACAGAATTGATGAGAAGGATCCAAGGGCAGGCACCACCTGTATCTACTACAGTAAGAGTGATGTTCTTTTCATTTAAAAGTTTATTTTTTAACTAAGAAGAAGGCTTAGAGCAAAGATTAACTTTATTATAAAAATGAGGCAGTTTCAGGATATATTTGTTCAAATATAATCATATACATATATTAATTATATGTATTTTATATAGGTTATCTTTTTTGGGGGGGCTACAATCTAATTCTCAAAAGCCCAGTTTTGGAGCTAAATCAGTTTGTAGCACAAAGAGTGACTTCTCAAGTTCAACATGAGTACCCACAAGTCCTACATACCAGAAGGACCCGTTACCCCTCCTTACCAAACTACTCCACCCCATGGTGGCCATCATCGCCCCATGCCACAAACAGAATAGCCCTTCTCTGATAAGGATATTCTTATTCTTAAAATGTAGGGTAGTATGTACATTCCAAGCTTTTAGTAAGCCTCTCCCTTCCTTTTATGACTCAGTTAAAATCAACCATTCCTTGGATGCTCCCTTGGGAGAAATGCCATTGTGAATGGAATTAAAACATTTATATCTGTTGATGGAGAAATCAATCTTAAAGAGAGAGAAGAGTTTGGAGCTGGTCACTCAGAATGGAGCAGCAACATCACTCATTATCAGAGAAATGCAAATCAAAACCACAGTGAGGTACCACTACATGCCAGTCAGGATGGCTGCTATCCAAAACTCTACAAGCCATAAATGCTGGAGAGGGTGTGGAGAAAAGGGAACCTTCTTACACTGTTGGTGGGAATGCAAACTAGTACAGCCACTATGGAGAACAGTGTGGAGATTCCTTAAAAAACTGGAAATAGGACTGTCATATTACCCAGTAATCCCACTCCTGGGCATACACACCGAGGAAACCAGATCTGAAAGAGACACGTGCACCCCAATGTTCATCGCAGCACTGTTTATAATAGCCAGGACATGGAAGCAGCCTAGATGCCCATCAGCAGACGAGTGGATAAGGAAGCTGTGGTACATATACACCATGGAATATTACTCAGCCCTTAAAAAGAATTCATTTGAATCAGTTCTAATGAGATGGATGAAACTGGAGCCCATTATACAGAGTGAAGTAAGCCAGAAAGATAAATACCAATACAGTATACTAACACATATATATGGAATTTAAAAAAATGGTAATAATAACACTATATGCAAGACAGAAAAAGAGACACAGATATACAGAATAGACTTTGGGACTCTGGGAGAAGGCAAGGGTGGGATGTTCTGAGAGAATAGCATTGAAACAAGTATACTATCAAGGGTGAAACAGATCACCAGCCCAGGGTGGATGCATGAGACAAGTGCTCAGGGCTGGTGCACTGGGAAGACCCAGAGGGATGGAATGGGGAGGGAGGTGGGAGGGGGGATCGGGATGGGGAACACATGTAAATCCATGGCTGATTCATGTCAATGTATGGCAAAACCCACTACAATATTGTAAAGTAATTAGCCTCCAACTAATAAAAATAAATGGGGGGGAAAAAAGAATGGTGGAGCAGGACAGATGTGGCCAGAACATGGTGGGTGGGAAAAAACTCAGTATCATCTGACAAAGCCTTTCCAATACGCTATTCCTATATCCCTGATGAGAACAGAACTAAATAGCACTAGAATTTGAAGTAAAAGTGTCATGATACAACTTTTGGTCTGAAGTTATTACTGGTGGATTAAAGCCTGATCAATGACAGCGAGGCCTGGCGTGCTGTGATTCATGGGGTCACATGGGGTCACATGGGGTCACGACTGAGTGACTGAACTGACTGAATGACTTGAGTTGTGACCATTGAACTATGTGGGTCGTTGGGAACATTTTCTATTTGTTTTTATTATTATTAGCACCTCTTCCTTTCCTGACAGAGCTTTTCACTGAATGTGCCCTTTTAAAAAGATAACCTTTTAAAGGAGAGGACATACTGCCACCTATTGAAACAATGCAATTACTGATACATACAAAACACCCAGATTCTAAAACGTCAAGACTGTGTTGCCCCACCCCACACAAAAGCAAATGGTGTGAACTCTGAAACATTTTCTCAGCTCTTTCAGTCCTGGATTTTACAAAGATACTCACTTTGTAAAGTGAGATCATTTCTAAAAGGAGCTTCAGGATCAGAAACAGCATTTCTTCTTGGACCTACAGATCTCAGAGTGAACAAGAAAAAGAGTGTTTGAAAACAGCTCTGGGGCTTCCCAGGAAGTGCTAATGGTAAAGAACCTGCCTGCCAATGCAGCAAACAAAAGAGATGCAGGTTCAATCCCTGGGTCGGGAAGATCCCATGGAGGGCTGGCGTGGCAACCCACTTCAGCATTCTTGCCTGGAAAATCCCAAGGACAGAGGAGCCTGGAGGGCTACAGTCCACAGGGTCACAAAGAATCAGACACATGTGAAGCAACTTAGCAAGCACTGGTACCATTAGCTCCTGTCCTGCCCACACGGGAGCAGCTGAGAGGAGGGCACACCACAGTCTTAAACAGGCAGAATGCCTGGCCACTGGCTCCCAGGAAAGTTACCTTAATCGAGCAGGGGTCCTCTTTATGGGTCCTTTAACCAGGACATTGGTATCCTCTTTCCCTCATTTAGGATGAAGCTAGAAACACACTGCAGGTTTCTTCAGCTGTGAAACAGTTGTAATCGTTCCAGCATCTCTGACATCACAGGCTGCTCACAAAAATGGAATGAAACAAGGCACAGAAAAGTGCCTTGTAAAGTGTGTACACAGTTGACAATGTAGAACCTTGTTTTCCGACTTATTCTACCACTAGTGACAATTAGTGCTGAATTCCCATTTGCTATCTGCTTTTAGAAGATTTCTCTCCTGATGAATAGCTCATCTGGGAAACTCTTCCACAACCTTGGCATCACTGAACTGTATTTTAATACACTGTTCCCAGTAGTTGGCACAGAAGAAAGATTTGAGATTGCAAGACATTAATTAAACACATCAGTTAAGTCACCCTTTTTAGCTGCCTCTGGTCATGCCTTCTCCTTTCAAAAGTTTTCCATGTTTTTCTGTGTAACATAGCCCTCCTCAATAGAGTCCCAGTGTTGTAACCAATTTGGTGTTATTTTCTCATCTCCTATTTCTGCTCTTCTCATGAGGTCGAGTCTAGTAAAGGCTCAGACATTCTGGCCTCTCTTGCTTCTACTTTTAATGCTGAAATTTCCTTCTCCCTTTTGAGGAGCAACAATCCAACCAAGAAAGAACCCAACCATTGCTTCTGTCAGCCTAGTATCTCTTCCCCTTCCTCTGGCATTAGAATCCTTTTTCTTTGTGAATTTGTCCTTGACCAACCCGCAGTCCTTATCGTCAACTGGGGTTGATCTCACCTCTTCCCCTGCTCCATGAGTGGGAACATCATATAAGTTAGAGCATGGAGGAGCCTTCCTTGTGATTTTTGTTGTAATTATTTAGAGAGAAATGTTCTCTTTCTACTGAAGTTGTTAAGCTGACAGGATTTAGGTTGGAGTTGTCAACTGTCCTCTTTGCTACTCTGGGGAGTACTTTCTGAGCATAGCGAGAAGCAGAGTGAGAGAGACAGACTGTGCCTGAAGAGTCACCATGAAACCTAGTTATGTAAGCTACTAACACACTCAATATCACAGTAATCCAAGTCTATGCCCCAACTATTAGGGCCAAAGAAGCTGAAGTTCAATGGTTCTATGAAGACCTACAAGACCATCTAAAAAAGACATAAAAAAAGATGTCTTTTTCAACATAGGGGACTGAAATGTGAAAGTAGGAAGTCAAGAGATACCTGGACTAACAAGAAAGTTTGGCCTTGGATTACAAAATGAAGCAGGGCAAAGGCTAACAGTTTTGCCAAGAGAATGCATTGGTCATAAAAGCACCAACTTTCAACAACACAAGAGACAACTCTACACATGGACATCACCAGATGGTCAATTCTGAAATCAGATTGATTTTATTCTTTGCAGCTGAAGATGGAGAAGCTCCATACTGTCAGCAAAAACAAGATGACTCAGATCTGGCTGTGGCTCAGATTATGAACTTCTTATTGCCAAATCCAGACGTATATTGAAGAAAGTAGGGGAAACCACTAGGCCATTCAGGTATAACTTAAACAAATCCCTATGATTACACAGTGAAAGTGACAAATAGACCAAGGGACTAGATTTGATCAGAGTGCCTGAAGAACTATGGATAGAGGTTTGTAACATTGTACAGGAGGCTGTGATCAAAACCATCCCCAAGAAAAAGAAATGCAAAAGACAAAATGGTTGTCTGAGGAGGCTTTATAAAGCTGAGAAAAGAATAGAAGCAAAAGGCAAAAGAGAAAAGGAGATATATACCCATCTGAATTCAGAGCTCCAAAGAATAGCAAGGGAGAGATAAGAAAGCCTTCCTAAGGGATCAATGCAAAGAAATAGAGGGAAATAATAGGATGGGAAAGACTGGAGATCTCTTCAAGAAAATTAGAGATACCAAGGGAACATTTCATGCAAAGATGGGCACAATAAAGGACAGAGATGGTATGGACCTAACAGAAACAGAAGATGTTAAGAAGAGGTGGCAAGAATACACAGAAGAACTATACAAAAAAGACCTTATGACTCAGATAACCATGATGGTGTGATCACTCACATAGAGCCAAACATCCTGAAATGCAAAGTCAAGTGGGCCTTAGGAAGCATCACTATGAGCAACGCTAGTGGAGGTGATGGAATTCCAGCTGAATTATTTCAAATCCTAAAAGATGATGCTGTGAAAGTGCTGCACTCAATATGCCAGCAAGTTTGGAAAACTCAGCAGTGGCCACAGGACTGGAAAAGGTCAGTTTTCATTGCTATCCCAAAGAAAGGCAATGCCAAAGAATATTCAAACCACTGCACACAATTGTACTCACTTCACATGCTAGCAAATTAATGCTCAAAATTCTCCAAACTAGGCTTCAACAGTACATCAATCAAGAACTTCCAGATGTTCAAGCTGGATTTAGAAAGGACAGAAGAACCAGAGATCAAATTACCAACATTGGTTGGATCATAGAAAAAGCAGGAGAATTCCAGAAAAACATCTACCTCTGCTTCATTGACTATGCTAAAGCCTTTGACTGTGTGGATCAAAACAAATTGTGGAAAATTCTTAAACAGATGGGAATACCAGACCATCTTATCTGCCTCCTGAAAAACCTGTATGTAGGTCAAGAAGCAACTGTTATAACCAGACATGAACAACAGACTGGTTCAAAGTTGGGAAAGGAGTACATCAAGGCAGTGTATTGTCACCAGGCCTATTTAACTGATATGCAGAGTACATGATGCGAAATGCTGGGCTGGATGAAGCACAAGCTTGAATCAAAATTGTCCAGAGAAATATCAATAACCTCAGGTATGCAGATGACACCACCCTTATGGTAGAAAGCAAAGGGGAAATAAAGAGGCTGTTGATGAAGGCGAAATGGGAGAGTAAAAAAGCTGGCTTAAAACTCAACATTCACAAAACTAAGATCACAGCATTTGGTCCCATCACTTCAAGGCAAATAGATGGAGAAACAATGGAAACAGTGAGAGACTTCATTTTATTGGGCTCCAGAATCACTGCAGATGATGACTGCAGCCATGAAACTAAAAGACACTTGTTCCTTAGAAGAAAAGCTATGACCAACCTAGACAACATATTAAAAAGCAGAGACATTACTTTTGCGACAATGTTCCATCTAGTGAAAGCTACGTTTTTTCCAGTAGTCATGTATGGATGTGAGAGCTGGACCATAAAGAAGGCTGACAGTCAAAGAATTGATACTTTCCAACTGTGGTGTTGGAGAAGACTCTTGAGACTACCTTGGACTGCAAGGAGATCAAACCTGTCAATCCGAAAGGAAATCAATCCTGAATGCACATTGGAAGGACTGACGGTGAAGCTGAAGCGCCAATACTTTGGCCACCTGATGTGAAGAGCCTACTTATTAGAAAAGACCCTGCTGCTGGGAAAGATAGAGGGCAGAGGATGAGATGGTTGGATGGCGTCACTGACTCAATGGACATGAGTTTCAGCAAGCTCTGGGAGATGGTGAAGGACAGGGCAGCTTGAGTGCAGTCAGTCCATGGGATTGCAAAGAGTCAAACATACCTAGCAACTGAACAATACAACGCCCCCTTTATGTTTAAACTAATTTCAGTTGTATTTTTGTCACTTATGACCAAGAGAGGTTTAGTAGACTCCTCAATTCCACCAGTTTAAATCACCTTAAAAATGACCTTTATAAAAGAAAGATGATAGTATCCTGATCCTCACCAAGTCCCTAGTTAAATGAAATTGAGATGTGAAACTCCCTCCAACAATACTCCCTCTGTCTAACCATCTGTGGTAAACAAAAAGAATCCCCTTCTCCTACCTTTGAAAAACACGCCTGGTCAGGTTATGAAGACTACCAGTCAGCATTAGCTCTTGACAGTAAGATGGCTCCTTGCAGGATACAGAGCCCTATGTGAAGTCTGCTCCCAGTCCCCAACCCACACATGCCTTTAGTAAATGTTACATCACGATGTAAACAGCAGATTGGATCACAATCATAGAGAAGGGTTATGCTGACTAAAAGGTTCAGAGATTCCACAATTACTTGCACTGTTTATGTTTCCTTCAACAATCAGGAAACCCTACTTTGTCAAGCACTGGTCTGCACCATATTACAACAAATAGAATCTGGGATTATAACCTTCCATTTTTTTCTGATCGGGAGTCCATCGTTGTTCTATAGAGCCAGGAAATCCATTTGGGCTGGAAGAATATTATTTCTCCTTATTCTTTCCTGCAAGTGTAAGGAGTACCATGGCCACCACATCTACTGTTTCAAGTCAGAGGTTTAGTCTAATCATTTAAAAAATAAAACAAAATAAAATAAGAAACAATGTATCATTGCATCCTATTTACTACATTAATCCATAATCTGGGGATAATTGCCAAAGGACTGGTTTTTATTATTGACATCAATATAGATTAATGGTAAAATCATCAAGGCTAGAGAAAAGAGGAAGATAATTTTTTCTATAATCCTCAGGACACTCTTGAGATAACTGGACCTGAGAAAATCAATATTCCACATAAGACTACTAAAGAGGCAGGACTTTCCACCCTGGTTGTCAAACTTACTAGTTTTATTAGGTTTATTTACTCAATGAACATTTACTGAGCACAATATGCCAGACAATACAATAGACATTAAGGATAGCTGACTAAGTAGATTTTACCCTAAAGTCTTAGGGAGACACATATAATTAAATTCATATTATATTAATAGTACAACATGATATATTCTGTGATGCATGAATCTTCAAAATACAGTGGGAAAGCTCTGACTCTGAGAATGGCAGAGTAGTTTTTATTCGACCAATCCACCCAAAGACAAACTGTCTCAAATCTTTGGAAGGCCCTTGAACTGGGTGAACACAGTGGGGACTTCAAGGAGTCCAGTTGGTGTGTCAGAGGCCATCCAAAGAGTTGAGGCAGTCTCTGTGTCAATTTAGAGGTTTCCTACTTATGCCTCGCCCAGATTTGGTCTTCTCTGACTCAATTCCCAGCTACTCTAACACCCTAAACTGTCTTCTGACAACGCAGATCAATAGACTAAAGCCTTCTTTTTGAGTTCTGGTCGCACCACACCTGTGGATACAAGGTGTCCTCGAGGCATTGGTCATGTAAATGTAGCTCTCACTCAGGGTAGTTTTCTTCTCTCAAGAGTCAAACCTCTTCAATTGTGCCTGCTTTTGATTTTCAGCAAACTATAAATAGTGGTTTTTCATGTTTTATCAAAAATGTAGGTAAAGGACATTCCCAAATAAACAAAAGCATATGGAATTCCTATAAGAACTATTAAAAGAAGTTATTTAAACTCAAGGCAATAATAGCAGACAGAAATTCAGATATATAAGAAGGAATAAAGACCACTGGAAATGGAAGATAAGTTAGTAAATATAAAATAGAATTTTTTTCTTTCTTATAATTGTTTTCAAAGACAAATACCTGTTTCATACAAAAATTGTAACATCTCATGGTGGAAATTATTAAAAATAAATAACAACAAGAGCACACAGGATGGCATAGTGGTAAACTGGAATTACACTGTTTCAGGGTTCTTAAACATAATAAGATATTAACTCTACAGAGATTATAAGTTTGAGGATGCATGCTGTAATCTTAGTAACAACTAAAAAGGATTAAAAATCACTAAAATTGGGAGAATTAAAATGGAATAATAAAAACATTGAATTAACCTAAGAAGAGCCTAGAAAGAAGGAACATAAGAACAAAGCACAGATGGGACAGAGAGAAAACACACTGGAAAATGACAGATGTAAATCCACCAATATGTAACTAATTACACTAAATGAAAATGGAATAAACTCTCTATTTTAAAGCAGAAACTGTGAGGCTGCATTAAAAAATAAGACACAACTATATGCTTCTATAAGAGATACTGTATATACAAACACAGGCTTGAAGTAAAGGAATAGAAAAAGATATGTGACAAAAACAGTAAGTATAAGAAGGTGTTGGGTCTCTAATATAAAAAAAATAGATTTTAGAACAAGTATTACCAGTGAAACAGATCAACATTTCATAACAATAAAAAGATCACTTCACCAAGGAGACATAACACTTAGAAATGTGTATTCATCAATAGATGATATTTTGATGTATAATCTTTTGTTGTTCAGTCGCTCAACTGTGTCCACTCTTTGAGACCACCTAGAGAGCAGCAGTCCAGGCTTCTCTGTCCTTCATCATCTCCTGGAGCTTGCTAAAACTCATGTCCATTAAGTCCATACTGCCATCCAATAATCTCATCCTCAGTCGTCCCCTTCTCCTCCTGCCTTCAATCTTTCCCGGCATAAGGGTCTTTTCTAATCAGTCAGTTTTTCCCATTAGGTGGCCAAAGTACTGGAACTTCAGCTTCAGTATCAGTCCTTCCAATGAATACTCTGGATTGATTTCTTCAGGATTGACTGCTTTGATCCCCTTGCAGTCCAAGAGACTCTCAAGAGTCTTCTCCAACATCACAGTTAAAAAAGCATCAATTCTTCCCCATTTGGCTTCTTTATAGTCCATCTCCCATATCCATACATGACTACTGAAAAAACCATAGCTTTGATGATATGGAGCTTTGTTGGCAAAGTAATGTCTCTTCTTTTTAATATGTTGTCTAGGTTTGTCATAGATTTTTTTCCAAGGAGCAAGCGTCTTTTAATTTCATGACTGCAGTCACCACCTGCAGTGATTCTGGAGCCCAATAAAATAGAGTCTGTCATTGTTTCCATTGTTTCCCCATCTATTTGCCATGAAGTGATGGGACCAGATGCCATGATCTTAGCTTTTTGAATGTTGAGCTTTAAGCCAGCTTTTACATTCTCCTCTTTCACTTTCATCAAGAGGCTCTTTAGTTCCTCTTCGCTTTCTGCCATAAGGGTAGTGTCATCTGCGTATCTGAGGTTATTGATATTTCTCCCTGTAATCTTGATTCCAGCTTGTGATTCATCCAGCCCAGCATTTCACATGATGTACTCTGCATATAAATTAAATAAGCAGGGTGACAATATACAGCCTTGATGTACTCCTTTCCCAATTTGGAATCAGTCTGTTGTTCCATGTCTGGTGATAACAGTTGCTTCTTGACCTGCAAACAAGTTTCTCAGAAGGCAGGTAAGATGGTCTGGTATTCCCATCTGTTTAAGAATTTTCCACAATTTGCTTTGATCCACACAGTCAAAGGCTTTAGTATAGTCAATGAAGTAGAGGTAGATGTTTTTCTGGAAATCTGCTTTTTCTATGATCCAACCAGTGTTGGTAATTTGATCTCTGATTCCTCTGCCCTTTCTAAATCCAGCTTGAACATCTGGAAGTTCTTGACTGATGTACTGTTGAAGCCTAGCTTGGAGACTTTTGAGCATTAATTTGCTAACATGTGAAGTGAGTGCAATTGTGCAGTGGTTTGAATATTCTTTGGCATTGCCTTTCTTTGGGATAGCAATGAAAACTGACCTTTTCCAGTCCTGTGGCCACTGCTGAGTTTTCCAAACTTGCTGGCATATTGAGTGCAGCACTTTCACAGCATCATCTTTTAGGATTTGAAATAATTCAGCTGGAATTACATCACCTCCACTAGCTTTGCTTTTTCTTGTGATATTTTCTACGGCCCACTTGACTTTGCATTTCAGGGTGTCTGGCTCTATGTGAGGGATCACACCATCGTGGTTATCTGAGTCATAAGGGTTTTTTTGTACAGTTCTGTGTATTCTTGCCACCTTTTCTTAACATCTTCTGTTTCTGTTAGGTCCATAACATTTCTGTCCTTTATTGAGCCCATCTATCATGAAATGTTCCCTTGGCATCTCTAATTTTCTTGAAGAGATCTCTAGTCTTTTCCATTCTATTATTTCCCTCTATTTCTTTGCATTGATCCCTTAGGAAGCCTTTTTTTTTTTTTTTTTTTAGGAAGGCTTTCTTATCTCTCCTTGCTATTCTTTGGAACTCTGCATTCAGATGGGTATATCTTTCCTTTTCTCCTCTGCCTTTTGCTTCTCTTTTCTCATCTATATAAGGCCTCTTCAGACAACCATTTTGTCTTTTTGCGTTTCTTTTTCTTGGAGATGGTTTTGATCACAGCCTCCTATACAATGTTATGAACCTCTGTCCATAATTCTTCAGGCACTCTGTCTATCAGATCTAATGCCTTGAATCTATTTGTCTCTTCCACTGTGTAATCATAAGGGATTTGATTTCAGTCATACCTGAATGGCCTAGTGGTTTTCCCTACTTTCTTCAATATACGTTTGAATTTGGCAATAAAGAGTTCATGATCTGGGCTACAGTCAGCTCCCAGTCTTTTTTTTTTTTTTTAACCTGACTGTATAGAGCTTCTCCATCTTCAGCTGCAAAGAAAATAATCAATCTGATTTCGGTATTGACCATCTGGTGGTGTCCACGTGTAGAGCGGCTCTTGTGTTGTTGGAAGATGGTGTTTGCTATAACCCATGCATTCTCTTGGCAAAACATTGTTAGCCTTTGCCCTGCTTCATTTTGTACTCCAAGGTCAAACTTGGTTGTTACTCTAAGCTATCTCTTGACTTCCTGCTTTTGCATTTCAGTCCCCGATGATGAAAAGGACATCTTTTTTTTTTTGGTGTTAGTTCTAGAAGGTCTTGTAGATCATCAGAGAACTGTCAACTTCAGCTTCTTTGGCATTAATGTTTGGGGTATAGACTTGGGTTACTATGATTTTGAATGGCTTGCCATGGAAATGAACAGAGACCATTCTGTCATTTTTGAGATTGCACCCAAGTACTTCATTTCAGACTTTCATTGACTATGAGAGCTACTCCCTTTCTTCTAAGGGATTCTTACCAACGGTAGTTAGATATAATGGTCATCAGAATTAAATTCACCCATTTCAATCCATTTTAATTCACTGATTCCTAAAATGTTGATGTTCACTCTTGCCATCTCCTGTTTAACCACTCCTAATTCCAGATGTTCAAGCTGGTTTTAGAAAAGGCAGAGGAACCAGAGATCAAATTGCCAACATCTGCTGGATCATTGAAAAAGCAAGAGAGTTTCAGAAAAACATCTATTTCTGCTTTATTGACTATGCCAAAGCCTTTGACTGTGTGGATCACAATAAACTGTGGAAAATTCTGAAGAAGATGGGAATACCAAACCACTTGACCTGCCTTTTGAGAAACCTGTATGCAGATCAGGAAGCAAAAGTTAGAACTGGACATGAAACAACAGACTGGTCCAAATAAGAAAAGGAGCACCTCAAGGCTGTATATTGTCACCCTGCTTATTTAACTTATATGCAGAGTACATCATGAGAAACGCTGGGCTGGAGGAAGCACAAGCTGGAATCAAGATTGCTGAGAGAAATATCAATAACCTCAGATATGCAGATGACACCACCCTTATGGCAGAAAGTGAAGAAGAACTAAAGAGCCTCTTGATGAAAGCAAAAGAGGAGAGTGAAAAAGTTGGCTTAAAGCTCAACATTCAGAAAACTAAGATCATGGCATCCAGTCCCATCACTTCATGGCAAATAGATGGGGAAACAATGGAAACAGTGACAGAGTTTATTTTGGGGGGGCTCGAAAATCACTGCAGATGGTGATTGCAGCCATGAAATTAAAAGACGCTTACTCTTTGGAAGTAAAGTTATGACCAAACTAGACAGCATATGAAAAAGCAGAGACATTACTTTGTCAACAAAAGTCTGTCTAGTCAAAGCTGTGGTTTTTCCAGTGGTCATGCATGGATGTGAGAGTTGGACTATAAAGAAAGCTGAGCACCAAAGGATTGATGCTTTTGATCTGTGATGGTGCAGAAGACTCTTGAGAGTCCCTTGAACTGCAAGGAGATCCAACCAGTCCATCCTAAAGGAGATCAGTCCTGGGTGTTCACTGGAAGGACTGATGTTGAAGCTGAAACTCCAATACTTCGGCCACCTGATTCGAAGAGCTGACTCATTTGAGAAGACCCTGATGCTGGGAAAGATTGAGGGCAGGCAGAGAAGGGGACGACAGAAGATGAGATGGTTGGATGGCATCACCGACTCAATGGACATGGGTTTGGGTGGACTCTAGGAGCTGGTGATGGATAGGGAGGCCTGGCGTGTGCAGTTCATGGGGCCACAAAGAGTGGGACACGACTGAGCGACTGAACTGGATTTCACCTGATTAATGGAACATCCCAGGTTTCTGTGCCACATTGTTCTTTACAGCACAGGACTTGACTTCCGCCGCCAGATACATCCACAACTCGGGGTTGTTTTTGCTTTGTCTCAGCCTCTTCATTCCTTCCAGAAATATTTGTCTGCTCTTCTCCAGTAGCATACTGGGCATCTACCAACTTGGGGAGTTCATCTTTCAATGTCATATCTTTTTGCCTTTTCATACAATCCATGAGTTGAACAATATGAACAGTATAATCTTTTAGTGTTTTGTATATACACTTAAATTTTTTTTTATTAAAAGGAAGTCATCCTCTTTATCCATTACTTGTAACCAGCTTGTTTCATAACATGCTATTTTCATATGTCATTAAATAATTGTATCGAAAAAATAGATATGTGTATTTACTTAACATAAAGCTTCAAAACAGATGAAGCAAATATGGACAAAACTAAAGGAACAAATAGACAAATCCACAGATATTTAACATGCCTCTCTCAGTAACTGGAAGAACACTGAGTATATAAAAGATGTGAACAACACTATCAACCAACATGATCTGACTTCTATTTACAGAACATACATCTAAGAACTTCAAAGTACATACTCTATTTAAGTGTGCAGGAAACAGTCACCAAGATAGGCCATGTCCTCAGCCTCAAAATAAATCTCAGTAAACTTCAAAAGAAATAAATCTCAAAACCTTGGAGTATATATATATATATATATATATATATTTTATCACAATGAAATTAAATTAGAAATTATTACTACTAAGATATCTATTCAGCCCCAAATATCTGGAAATTAAAAAGAGACTTCTAAATAATCCATGAGTCAAGGAAGAAACCACAAGAGATATTGGAAAATATTTTGAATTAATAATAATAATACAAAGTAAGCAGTAATTACTATTTTCATCATTCTACTTTGGATTTATTTTGCATGAAACACTAGAACCTATAATTTTCCAGTTTTTGCTGGTGGTATATATAGAACTGATTTTTTATTTTGATATTAGACAAATAGAGAATACCAAGAAAAGCCAAAAATTTGTTCCTTGTAAAGAGTAATAAAATAGACAAATCCCTGGCAAGGCTGATGAACAGAAAAGGGAGCAGAGTAGCCAATTTGAATAAAAGTGGAGATATCACTATAGATTTTACAGATATTATAACAAGTAAATATTATTTTAAAAATTTTATATCAATAAATTTTAAAAAATGAGATGGAATGAGACCTTAAAAGACGAATTTATCAAAATCAACATAAGGCATAGACTATTGACAAACTCTATATCTATTAATGAAATAGAGTCCATAATTTTAAAAAATTGTCTCATGAGGAACATTCCAGGCCCAGATGGCTTCCTTAGTGAATCCAATCCATCTTTCATACAAGCTATATAGTTTATACAAACTCTTTCAGAAAACAGAGAATGAAAGAATAATTCCAAACTCATTTTATGAGGTCAGCATAATTCTGATATCAAGACCTAAGAGAAATCATTTGAAAAAATAAAATCACAGACCAATAGTCTTCATAAACATAAATGCAAAAATACTTTAAAATTGACATCTTATCTAGCAATATATATGTTCATTAGATTTTGATAATAAATAAGCCATATCAAGGCTTCCCTGATAGCTTAGTTGGTAAAGAAACCACCTGCAATGCAGGTTCGATTCCTGGGTAGGGGAGATCCACTAGAGAAGGGATAGGCTACTCACTCCAGTATTCTTGGGCTTCCCTTGTGACTCAGCTGGTAAAGAATCCACCTGCAATACGGGAGACCTGAGTTCGATTTCTGGGTTGGGAAGATCCCGGGAGGAGGGAAAGGCTACTCACTTCAGTATTCTGGCCTGGAGAATTCCATGGGCTGTATAGTTCATGGGGTTACAAAGAGTCTGAAATGACTGAGCGAGTTCCACTTTCACTTTGGGGACTTCCCTGTAGCTCAAATGGTAAGGAATTGGCCTGTGATGCAGGAAACCAGGGTTCGATCCCTGGGTCAGGAAGATCCTCTGGAGAAGGGAATGGCAATCCACTCCAGTATTCTTGCCTGGAGAATTCCATGGACACAGAAGCCTGGTGGGCTACAGTTTGTGGGGTAGCAAAGAGTCGGACAGGACTGAGTGACTAACACATAGATTATGACCAACTGTACTTCATGCAAAGAATGCAAGAATTGTTTAACATTCAAAAATCAATCAATGTAATTCATCATATTGATAGGTGAGAAAAAGCAAATTATTTCAATGGAAACATAAAAAGCATTTGATAAATTCAAATTTTTTTCTGATTTAAAAACAACAACAACAAAATCTCTGCAAACTGAAACAGAAGAAAACTTCCTTTTTCTGATAAAGGGCAGTTTTCAAAAACCTACTGCTAAGAATAAACTTACAGGTCAACTATTAAGCTCTTTACATTTCAGAGAAGGAGCGAGGCAAGAATGTCTGCTGTCTTTTATTCAAAGCTGTTTTAGAAATCCAAGCAATTGTAATGAGACAACAGAAAGTATGAACATTGGAAAGGGAAAACAAAGGTGTTTCTATTTACAGACTGACATGACTGATAACATGGAAAATCCCATGGAATATAAAAAAATCTATTAGAGCTAATAAGTAAATCTATCAAGGTGTCAATATATAAGGTCAATATACAAAATCAATTCTATATATATATACCAGCATCAAAAGCTGGGAAATGAAAAGTTTTAAACCTCATTCATAATAGCATCAAAAGTATAAAATGCTTAGCAACATATTTAATAAAAGACATGTAAAACCTCTGAACTGAAAATTATAAAAAACATTGTTGAGAGAAATTTAAGATCTCTATAAATGGAAAACTATATTATGTTCATGGATTGGAAGACTGAATATTGCATAGGATCATTTTTACCCAAAACTGATCGATAAATTAAATGCAATTATATTACATTAATAATCTCAACAGACATTTCTTTGGTAGAAGACGGCAGTCAGTCAGGCAGTTCAGTCACTCAATTGTGTTCGACTCCTTATGAACCCATGGTCTGCAGTACGCCAGGCCTCCCTGTCCATCACCAACTCCCAGAGTTTACTCAAACTCAAGTCCACTGAGCCGGTGATGCGATCTAGCCGTCTCATCCTCTGTTGTCCCCTTCTACTCCTGCCTTCAATCTTTCCCAGCATCAGGGTCTTTTGAGTCAGTTCTTTGCAACAGGTGGCCAAAGTACTGGAGTTTCAGCTTCAGCATCAGTCCTTCCAATGAATATTCAGGACTGATCTCCTTTAGGGTGGACTGGTTGGATCTCCTTGCCATCCAAGGGACTCTCAAGAGTCTTCTCCAACACCACAGTTCAAAAGCATCAATTCTTCGGCGCTCAGCTTTCTTTATAGTCCAATTCTCACATCCATACATGACTACTGGAAAAACCATAGACTAGATAGTTTGACTAGATAGAACCTAAAATTCATATGGAAATGCAAAATACTTAGCTTAGCCAAAGTATTCTTGAAAAGCAAGGTTTAAAGTATCATATAATTTGAATTCAAGAATTACATAGAATGAGATGGCTGGATGGCATCACCGTTCGATGGACATGAGTTTGAGTAAACTCCGCGAGTTGGTGATGGACAGGGAGGCCTGGCATGCTGCGATTCATGGGGTCGCAAAGAGTTGAACACAACTGAGTGACTGAACTGAACTGAACTGATGATAATTAAGACAATACAATATCAGCATAAAGATAGACAAATAGTTGAAAGGAACAGAGTAGAGTCCAAAAATAGCCCCACTCATATATGGACAAAAGAGTATATACCATATGATTCCTCTTATATGGAGTTCAAGAATAGGCAACAATAATCTGTGGTGACAGAAATTAAGATAGTTGCCTATTTGGTTGGGGGAGGGGCAAGTAGAAATGAACCGGGAGGGAGAAAAAGGGAATTATCTAAATCTTGATTGCAGAAAAGTTTCCATGGATGTGTATATGTTATTAAAACTCCTTGAGTTCTACATTTAAAATCTGTGCATTACACTGCATGCAAATTTTCCTGAATAAATGAAAACTAGATTTGAAGCCTATGGATGGAGGTCCATAACATTGTATAGGAGGCTGTGATCAAAACCATACCCAAGAAAAAGAAGCGCAAAAAGGCAAAATGGTTGTCTAAGGAGTCCTTACAAATAGCTGAGAAAAGGAGAGAAGCAAAAGGGAAAGGGGAAAAGTAAAGATATACTTTGGAACAAATATACTTTGGAACAGATATACTTTGGATATATACAACGATATATTTCGGAACAGAGTTCCAAAGAATAGCAAAGTATATCCAAAGATATACTTTGGAACAGCATTCCAAAGAATAGCAAGGAGAGATAAGAAAGCCTTCTTAAGGGATCAATGCAAAGAGATAGAGGAAAACAATAGGAGAAAGATTAGACATCTCTTCAAGAAAATTAGAGATACCAAGGGAATGTTTTAGGCAAAGACAGGCAAAACAAAGGACAGAAATGGTATGGACCTGACAGAAACAGAAGATGTTAAGAAGAGGTGGCATGAATACACAGAAGAACTATACAAAAAAATCTTAATGACCCAGATAACCATGATGGTGTGATCATTCACCTAGAGCCAAACATCTTGGAGTGTGAAGTCAAGTGGGCCTTAGGAAACATCACTATGAGCAAAGCTTGTGGAGGTGATCGAATTCCAGCTGAGGTATTTCAAATCTTAAAAGATGATGCTGTGAAAGTGCTGCACTCAACAGGCCAGCAAATTTGGGAAACTCAGCAGTGGCCACAGGACTGGAAATGGTCAGTTTTCATTGCAATACCAAAGAAAGGCAATGCCAAAGAATATTCAAACCACTGCACAATTGCACTCACTTCACATGCTAGCAAATTAATGCTCAAAATTCTCCAAGTTAGGCTTCAATAGCACATGAACCAAGAACTTCCAGATGTTCAAGCTGGATTTAGAAAGGGCAGAAGAGCCAGAGATCAAATTGCCAACATCCGTTGGATCATCAAAAGAGCAAGGGAATTCCAGAAAAACATCTACTTCTTAGCTATAGCAATGTAGCTACATTGACTACACTAAAGCTTTTGACTGTGTGGATCAAAACAAATTGTGGAAAATTCTTAAACAGGTGGGAATACCAGACCACCTCTTCTGCCTCCTAAGAGACCTGTATGCAGGCCAAGAAGCAAGAGTTATCACCAGACATGGAACAATAGACTGGTTCCAAATTGGGAAAGGAGTACATCAAGGCTGTATATTGTCATTCTGCTTATTTAACTTATATGTAGAGAACAACATGTGAAATGCTGGACTGAATGAATCACAAGCTGGAATCAAGATTACAGGGAGAAATATCAATAACCTCGGACATGCAGATGACACTACCCTTATGGCAGAAAGTGAAGAGGAACTAAAGAGCCTCTTGATGAAAGTGAAAGAGGAGAAATGAAAAAGTTGGCTTAAAACTCAACATTCACAAAACTAAGGTCATGGCATCTGGTCCCATCACTTCATGGCAAATAGATGGGAAAACAATGAAAACAGTGACAGACTTTATTGTTTTGGGCTCTGAAATCACTGCAGATGATGACTGCAGTCATGAAATTAAAAGATGCTTGCCCCTTAGAAGAAAAGTTATGAGAAACCGGACAGCATATTAAAAAGTAGAGACCTTTGCCGACAAAGGTCCACATAATAAAAGCTATCCTGTAGTCACGTATGGATGTGAGAGTTGGACCATAAAGAAAGCTGAATGCCAAGGAATTTATGCTTTTGAACTGTTATGCTTGAGAAGACTCTTCAGAGTCCCTTGGACTGCAAGGGGATCAAACCAGTCAATCCTAAAGAAATCAATCTTGAATATTCATTGGAAGGACTGATGCTGAAGCTGAAACTCCAATACTTTGGCCACATGATGTGAAGAACTGACTCATTAGAAAAGACCCTGATGCTGGAAAGATTGAAGGCAGGGGGAGACAGGGATGACAGAGGATGTGATGGTTGGATGGCATTACCGACTCGATGGACATGAGTTTGAACAAGCTCCAGGAGTTGGGGATGGACAGGGAATCCTGGTGTGCTGCAGTCCATAGGGTGGCAAAGAGTTGGACATGACTCAGTGAATGAACAGAACTGAACAGCTGAAGCCTAGGAAGAAAAGGTTTCTTGAAAGAGGTACTTGAAAAGCAAGTACGAGTTGGTCAGCTGAAGGATGGAGGAAGGGAACTTGAAGTAGAGAGTATGAAATGTGGCAAAGCATTGAATCATGAAATAGCACAGTGCCCTCAGGAGGAGGGTCTTGGAGAGAGGAGGCTAGAAGAGAAAGAGGGCCAAACTGGAGAGATGCTCATGAATCAAGAAGTTTGAAGTTCATGCTGAAAGCTAGAGGAAGCCACTGAGGCATTTTATGTTTGCAAGATCAGACTAAGGGCAGAGTAGGGAGTGGATGTGAAGGGATATTATCCAGGGTCAGGGAAGTCAGGCTCTAACGAGGCTCCACACAAGAAGTGGTGAGAGCTCAGCCAAGGCAGAGAGAGGCCTGTATGGAGACAGAAATCTTTAAGAGACTAAGGAAGTAGAATCTACGTGTTTAATGCAAGAGTGGATGCTAGAATGGTGAGAGGGAGAGAAAAAAGATTGACAGAGGAAATACGACTCCCAAGAGTCTCCATTCCTCTTGTTTTCCCATTGGTCTGTCATCAGCTTTTGAGAGTTGGTGGCACACAGGGTACCAGGGTAGGAGTTGTGAGTAAAAACTGGATGACAAGCGGGTTTCTCAATTTATCTGAAATGTCAGCTAAGGGGAAAGACATAGAGAAAAATATATTTTGCCTTCCAAAGTTCAAAGTTTTTACCAAGGTAAAAGAAAAACTTTACTGTGACTAAAAAAAAAAAATAAGTCTAATAAAGAAAAACATTGAATCAAGCTAACATTATACTTACTATGTGCCAAGCACTATGTTAGCCACATTTTATGCATTATCTTGATAGATCTCGGCATCAGATCCTAAGAGGTTGATATTACCACAGTCCCATTTTTCAGAGCAAGTACTGAAGTTGCCTAAGACCACTTAGCTCACTAGTGATAGAGGCAAGACCCAAGACCACATGGATATTTGACTGTGGAAACCTGTATAAGCACCAAGGGTACATTAGGCGATTTTCATTTCTGATTTCACAGCCCTCAGTGATTTGGAGGTATAAGGTGGAAAGATTGTTAAACAGAAGCCAGAACTGGAAAAGGATCAGGAGAATCATCTTCTCCAACTGAAACATATTCCTCTGGAGTTGGATTTTGGAATGTTATATATAATAAAAATCTGCCTGTTAAGTTTTAAATTGTGTCCTCCCTGCCAAATTCATATGTTGAAGCTCTAACCATCCTAGCACCCCAGGGTGTGACTACATTTGGAGACAGGACCTTCAAAAACGTGATTAAATTAAAAGAAGTGATAAGTTTAAGGTTGGTGAAGTCACTCAGTCGCGTCCAACTCTTTACGACCTCATGGATGGTAGCCCACCAGGCTCCTCCATCCATGGGGTTTTCCAGGCAAGAATACTGGAGTGGGTTGCCATTTGGAGAAGTTTAAGGTTAGAGTGGGCCTTAATCCAATCTGACTGGACAATCTGATTGTCCTTATAAGAAAAGTTTAGCAATCTGCAAGCTATGGAGAGGCCTCGGAAGATACCAAATCTGTTGACACTTGATTGGACTTCTAACCTCAAAAACTTTGAGAAAATTAATTTCTGTTGTGTAAGTCATCCAGACTATGGTACTCTGCTATGCCATCTCTAACACAGTGATCATCTCAGCAACCCATCCATCCATCCATCTCTTTATTCTATAATATATGCTAAGCTCAAGAGATATATAAAACATTCAATAAGAAATATATCCTTATCTCCTAAAGAGAAAAATGGGTGAAGAATAACTATAACATATAACGTATAATATGCAGAGTACATCATGAGAAATGCTGGGTTGGAGGAAGCACAAGCTGGAATCAAGATTGCCAGGAGAACTATCAATAACCTCAGATATGCAGATGACACCACCCTTATGGCAGAAAGTAAAGAAGAACTAAAGAGCCTCTTGATGAAAGTGAAAGAGGAGAGTGAAAAAGTTGGTTTAAAGCTCAACATTCAGAAAACTAGGATCATGGCATCCAGTCCCATCACTTCATGGCAAATAGATGGAGAAACAGTGGAAACAGTGGCTGACTTTGTTTTGGGGGGCTCCAAAATCACTGTAGATGGTGACTACAGCCATGAAATTAAAAGACGCTTACTCCTTGGAAGGAAAGTTATGACCAACCTAGACAGCATATTAAAAAGCAGACACATTACTTTGTCAACAATGGTCCGTCTCATCAAGGCTTTTTCCAGTGGTCATGTGTGGATGTGAGAGTTGGACTATAAAGAAAGCTGAGTGCCGAAGAACTGATGCTTTTGAACTGTGGTGTTGAAGAAGACTCTTGAGAGTCCCTTGGACTGCAAGGAGATCCAAGCAGCCCATCCTAAAGGAAATCAATCCTGAATATTCACCGGAAGGACTGTTGCTGAAGCTGAAACTCTAATACTTTGGTCACCTGATGCAAAGAACTGACTCTTAGAAAAGACCCTGATGTTGGGAAAGATTGAAGGTAGGAGGAGAAGGGGACGACAGAGGATGAAATGGTTGGATAACATCACCGACTCGATGGGTAGGAGTTTGAGTAAACTTTGCGAGTTGGTGATAGACAGGGAGGCCTGGCGTGCTGCAGTCCATGGGGTTGCAGAGTTGGACAGAACTAAGCAACTGAACTGAACTGAACTGAATAGCATATAGTAAATGTTCTGATAACTTTCTGTTTGGTTTCAGGGCATTAGACATGGTATCCTGGGGGAAGAGACATTTAAATTGTAGGCCAGTGAGGTGTAGGAATTACTAGGTCTAGAAGAGAGTTTTTCAACCTGGCCACTAGTGACACACCACTGCACAATTTTTTGTGTGGACTTCTCTTGTGAATTATAGGATATTTAGTAGTATCTCTGGCCTCTATCACTTAGATACCAGTTGCATTCATAACCACAAGTTATGACAACCAGAACAGTCTCCAGACATTGCCACACGTCTCCTGAGGGGCAAAATCACCCCCTAGCTGGTCTAGAGGGTTGATATGGTTTTCTAGGCAGAGGCCACAGCATAGAATCAGGCCACAGACGGTATGGTCAATCAGGATGCTAGAGCTGGCCATATATCCCTACAGATAGGGAAACTAAGACTCAGGAAGTCTCAGTGACTTATGCTAGACTGTACTGGTCAGTGTTAACCAGAAAAAGTACAGAAGTGAGGGTAGATGCAAATCCAGAATAAATCTTTAACATGATTGTTTTTGTGGTTTTTTTTTTTCCCCTTTAAATAACCAAGCTCTTGCCTAATGTAGCATTTGAGACTGTGGGTCAAACATGTTAAGAGTTTATTTCCTATGCCTGAAGTGGTAAAACCTGAACTAACTGCTGAAGTAAAGCTGAAACAGTAGGGAATTTGATATATTTTTTCAGTGTTCAATGGAATAGCCTAAGATTTCTGCCTTGGTAACTAACCATTAGCCAGTAATGGTGCTGTGTGTGTGTGGCAGGGGCAGATGCTGACCCTGATGAAAGTCAGCCAGCATTGCCATCACCTTCTGTGACAGGGAGGCAGCCTGCAGACCTCTGCCCGTCTGGTGGGACAGTCCGCTGTGGCAGGAGTGCTGCTAAGAAAGCATCTAGATCTGTGGGGGTTGAGTGATGGGCAGGCCTAGGAGGCCAAAGTTATTCTATAAACAAGAGGCAGGCAGAGAACATGGGCAAGGCTGTCTGTTCCAGGATGGCTCTACAGGGGCGTTAATAGGGACAATAGAAGCTACAATCTCTCGGTAGACACGCAGTTTGTTTTGAAGGACATCACAATGTGCCACCCCAAAATATGCCACTATAGAAGAGGAAAAGAATGTACTTTTTTATAATAGGTTCACTGGCTAGGACCCTATAAATTAGACTGACAAAAGGCAGCTTAACAAGAGAAAAGCATATTATATAAACTAATGATGCTATATAAGTTTTACCTAACAAGAGACCCTTCAGAAGGAAATGAAGATCTGAAGAAGTGGTTAAGCCTGAGCATTTTCACAGTAGATCCAATCAAGTGTAAAAGTCACAGGAAAGTGTGATAGGATACTAGGTATGAGCTAAGGATGGTAAGCTGGAGGAAACTTGGCAAGGCCTGTTGGTTTGGGTTCCTCTTGGTATTCCTCTGTCCTCAGAGATACACATACTCCTTTTCTCCAGATATAGGGTGGGCAGCACTCACATGAGGGTCTTAAAACCTGCTTTAGGGGAGAGAGAGGAGGCCAGAGAGTCCTTCAAGCACCTGCCATTTCTCAGACTCCTTCATCTTAAAATATTCAATATGCTAAGGTTATTCTGGGGTAGTGTGTCCTGAGCTCTTTTTCCACTTTGGCATAAAGATCATTTTGAGCTAAATATACTTGAGATTCAACAGCTGTAGAAAGAAGCTATCACAGATTTTTCCCTATTGGACTAAAAGCAGAAACTCCTGAGAATTACGGACTGCCATAAATCCCTTACCAAGGGGGGTTTTATGGCCATTAAGAAGATGGAAAGTTGGTATGGAGATTGACCAGCACAGGCAAACCTTGCTAAAATAACCCTTATCTTCTCTTAGTTTTCTCCATATATTTATCTTTCCATAGTTTTCCATACTTCAAAGCTCAAAACTCTTCCTTTGTCTTGTCACATATCCATAATTTATTTTCTCTATCAAAAATGCTATGTAAGTTCTCTTTGGGTCTTCATTTCTTTTCTAGGAAGGCTCCCCATTTATTATAAACATTAACATCAAGTAAAATTTTCATGCTTTTTCTTCTTTTAATCTCTCTTATCCATCTAATTTGCAAGGCCCCAGGAAATGAACCCAAGAGGGTAGAGGAAATTTTTCTCCTTTACAGTTTGTTTGTTTATGTGTTACTTCATTTTTTTTTTTGTTCACCATGTTCACCTGTGTTCACTGATTGTGAAGTAACATTTTGAGGTTTTCTCTATCCATTCATCTATCCATCTATCATCCATGTTCATCCATCTGGCCATTTATTTATTTTACTGAATCATTTGAGAGTTACCTTAGAAATCATGATACTTCATCTCTAAGTAGTTCATTTAAGACTCTGAAAACAAAGGTTTTTTTCCTATACAAACATGATGATCACACTTAGAAGTTTAACACTGAATTAATACTCTTATTTAATACCATGCTACTCATAGTGTGGTCTAAGGGCCAGCAGCATCTGATTTCATCTCTAGGAACTCTCAGATGGTGTGTGCACTGGATGGGGGCGGGGGCGGGGGTACAGAAATCTGTGTTTTAACAAACCTTCAAAATGTTTCTGTTCCTGATAAAATTTGAGGGCTAAAATTCTAGATTAAAAGAGATTTGAGAGACTTCACAACTAAATGCTATGTATGATACTTGATTTAAATTTGAGGTGGGGATGGAATGGGGAACAGAAAAATAGGATGTTACTGGGACAGTTTGGGAAATTTGAATATGAATTGTACATGAAATCAGGACTTCTCAAAATTGAATGCACACAGAAACCGCCCCAGGGAACTTGTTAAAATGTAGATTCTGACCCTGGGGTGGGTCCAAGCTTCTGCATTTCCAGTGAGGCTCCTAGATGATGCTAATGTTGCTGGTCTTGGGATCAGGTTTTGAAAAAATTAATCTAGAATAACTCCCCATTCTTTTTTTTTTTTTAAAGAAACTACACTGACATTTTTGAAGAGCCCAAGCTGATTGTATTGCAAAGCATCTCACAATTTGCATGTACCTAATTGTTTTCTCATTGTTAGATTCAAATTAAATGTTTTTGGCAGGAATACAATATAGGTGATGCTAGGCCCTTCTCAGTAGAACACAGCAGGAAACACATGATTTGATTACTCTTTAATGCACCTACAGCTTCAGCTCCCAGCCTTTCTCCCTCCACCCATCCCACCCATCCCACCCATCTCCCCAGCAGGGGTGGTGTCAAAGCCGTCCAAGGAGACTTTACCCTGCACTTACATTCTTGCTGGTGCTGTTGAGAGGCGCAACTGTGAAGAACTAAGTGCAAAGCTGAATACCCTTTAGACAACTTTATTTGATCTGTCTCCCAAACTCAAACCCCAATGATACAAAACAGTATAGCTGTGTTTGTGAAAATCCTCCTATACTAAAGATGAATCACCAGTTTGCCTCAGAAATGAAAAGGAGACTGATTCAGGTAAGCTCTGTTGCCAAAAATAACCTATGGAGGATGTTACACACAAAAAAACAGAAAATAGGCAGAAGCCAACAAGAGAAACACAGACGGTGTTATGACAGACCTACAAAAATCCTTTTGAAGATAAATATAGGTAACAGGGTTTGAACCTCCTCTGGAAAATAGCAACAAGTTCGGCAAGCATCCTTCCTTTACTGTCAAAAGGAATCTCAAAATAGAATGAGAATGTTTTGGTCCAGAGATACATATTTCATAAAGAAAACTTATGGAATGGATCGACTGAGGGCAAAAAAGAAGAATGCATGATTTTTGTAATGAATGAGACACTGGTTAAAATTCACTAATCAAAAGACACTTCAAAACTTGATACTTTAAAGGCAAACAAAGAAATAGAGGCAGAGCAGTTCTTGAGAAGAGTCAAGACACTAGTAAAACTCCTAGTCAGTGGGGGTTGTGGCATTCAAGTCCTATCCTTGGAACATAATTATTTTTGAGAAGGACAGTACAAGAACTGTAAATGACTGCCTTCCTGGGCTGGTTAGCCTGCCCTGAAGGCACGCTGTGATTTCCACTGAAGGCAGGGGCGTGTCTGGTTCTCTGAGCTGGGAGGCAGCTGGTCTCCCCAGAGGAGCCTGTCGCACCCAGATGGCTGGGAGAGTCAGTTTCCCCCAAAGTTGGGTACACAGTCTGAGAGCCTAAATACAGCAAGGTTTCCAGACACAGACACAGCTGAAGCACCGTCAGTCTATCTCAGACACAACAAGCATAATGAAAGAAGAGCTTTTACCCATGACTTCCAACCTTATCTTTTAGGTTGATGTGTTGTTATTAATTAAGGGTAATTATTGGGGTTAAGGGCTTCCCAGGTGGCACTAGGGGTAAAGAACCTGCCTGCCAATGCAGGAGATGCAAGAGATGCAGATTGGATCCCTGCCTCGGTCAGTGAGATCCTCTGGAGTAGGAAATGGCATCCCGCTCCAGAATTCTGGGAAGTTCCATGGGCAGAGGAGACTGGTGGGCTACAGTCCATGAGCGCGTGCACACACACACCCCCACACAGTAAGGAAAGTTTAAATGCAAGTGAAGGGGTGGGGGGAACGTAGTCCACTAAATTTAACGGGTTTTTGTAAAAGTTGCCAAAGAAAAAGAGGCAGCTGACCTCACCTCTTCAATCCCAAACCCCTCTGGCACTCGTGTCCCAATCGTTCAGAACCACTCCAGGGCCTCAAACTTCACACACACACTGTTGCCTCCAGGTCTTCATCCCTGCTCTTCTCACCGTCAGCTGGTTTGGTTCAAGTAGACAATTTCCTCCTTGGAAAGCCTCCTTGACTCCATCCTCTCTCGTGCTGCCCACACAGCATACTGTACTCACAGTCACGTCTGTCTGTGAGTGTGTCTGTCCCTTTCACTAGACTGTAAGCTCCTTGCGGGCAGAAACCTTATTTTCTTCCATTTGGAAATTTTAGCATCTAGTCTAGTGCCTGACACACAATATTAATCATGATAGAGATGGACTTATCGCATTCTGTGTACTACTCTAAGTACTTCACAATGGTTCATTCATTTAATGTTCACGACATTATGAGGTAAGAGCTGGTATTATTCCCATTTTACAGAAGAAGGAAGCAAAAGGTACTTATATAACTTGGTCTCATTTATGTCCATGGTCTCATAGTGAGTAAGCAGCGGAGCCATGGTTTACACCTGGCCAGTTTGGTTCTACGGATCATGTTTCTTAACTAAACCATGTTGCTTTTAAATACCAGATGAAAGGATGAATGAACGGTGGTGCTCCATGTAATGGATGACTGTGCATGTCTCTAGACAGTTAAAGAAGGCTAAGGCATGAGAAAAATGTGCCCACTGTAGGCCTCTTGTACGTGCCTGCTAAGTTGCTTCAGTCATGTCCGACTCTGTGACCCCATGGACCGTAGCCCACCAGGCTCCTCTGTCCATGTGATTCTCCAGACAAGAATAACGGAGGGGATTGCTATTTCCTTCTCCAGGGGATCTTCCTGACCCAGGGATCGAACCCATCTCCTGCACTGGTGTGTGGGTCCTTCACAACTAGCGCTGAATCGGAGTAGAATGATATGGTCCTTGCTCCACCAACCCCCCTGCCCCCTGCCTCCCCGCAGCATGTCCTCTGCTTGCCTTTTGCCTGTGGAAAACTTTAGTCAAAGAATAAGTTTAATTAGAAAAGTGAAAAATGCTGAAACAAAGGAAAGCAGTCAAGGGAGACTAAATAATAATAATAATGTAGTCATTAAGCATAGTCAAGGACCTTTAGTTTTTTCTCAAGGGCTATAGATAATATTCTGAGCCATAGCTTGTGAGCTGCCTTATAGATACCAAAACACCAGGTGGAAAAGTTAACTATATGATGACCAGACTGCACCCAGGACTTGACCTGCCACAATTCTGAGAATTGACCGCAAAGAAATGGGAACAAGCACACCCCGGAACTGGAGATAAACTGCTCCTAAAACAACCAAGATGATGCTAGTGAGGCCACTGATGACCAGCTGAGGATGACTGTTAGAGATGACTGTGCTGTTTCTGCATGTAGCCCCCCACCCTGACTCTGTCTATAGAAGCTCTCACCCCCCTGCTTGTCAGGGTGGGGAGTCGGCCTTTGAACAGATGTCTGCCACCCTCCCCACAAGTTGCCAGCATCTGAAATAAAACAAACTTTCCTTTCCACCATACTGGCCTTTTTTTTTTTTTTGGCTTTTGAGCATTGAGCAGCCATATTCCACACACATGCACTCTTTTGGTAACAGCGCCAAATATAAGAAAGGCCCAATTAAGTGAAAATTTGGGGGCACAAACTATTTCCTACTAAAGAAGGAACACACAAACACACAAAAGCAGACACTAAGGAACCCATGGAAACAGCATGGGTTTTGGAATCAGAGGACTAGATTTGAATCATGGCCCTGCTAATTTGAGGCCAGTTACTTTGTCTAAAAATACCCACGTCATCAGTGGAGGATATGTGTGCATCCGCCAGAGTGCCTAGAACTTAGGGACCTTCTGAGAAACTAGTTCCTTTCTGCTCAAGAGAGATGACATCACCTGAATCTGATTTAACACAAGCAGAAAATTGCTGAGGAAAGGATTGGAGTGGCTGGTTCACTGGAGGATGGGGAAGCAGGACTTGTCTGAATTCCCTGCCTTCTTCCTGAAACCAGGTTTTGAGCTTTAAAAACAGATGAACTCAAAACTTTCTAAGCTTTGCCAATTCCTTAAATTCTAGAATTAGTAGGCAACTCGCATGCCAGCTTGGAAAAATATGCTCATTATACAAATGGGATATCCTTGAGGACACAGTGCTTGGTATTTATATTTTAATATTCTTTCTCAAATAATAAAAGTAATTAAAGTTCACTGCAAAAAAAAGTAATTAAAGCCCATTACAGTAATACAGAGAAGTACATATAAAAAAATGAAAGATCAGTTCATGCTAGTCATTTTGCAAGATCATTCTTAATTTCTTTCTATGTATATAAGTATGTATACTTTTTCTAAAAAATCAGAAATACAATTAAAGTGTATATAACATTCAGCTATTTCCACTTGATGAAATGTTGTGGACGGCTATACTAACATAGGCACATATCATCAGCTGTACTGAAAGGATTTACTATAGATTATTTAACAATGCTGTTAATTGACACCTATATGAAGCCATTATTATGAATAACACTTCAATAAAAATCTCAGTATGCACATCTTTGAGCCCCTTTTCTATTATTTGTTTAAATTCCTAAAATGAGAATCTCTAGGTTAAAACATGAGCATTTTTATTTTGATACATATTGTCAAACTCCTCTAGAAAGATGACATTTCATTATTAGTACAGAAAAGTCACCCATACTGACTAACACTGGGAATAGCCATTGTTTTTAACATTTGTCAAATAGAGCAAAAACAAAAAAGGTTTCTCATTTTAACTTATATTTGATTGCTAGTGAATTACACATTTAAATGTTAGACTATTTGAAATTTTCTTTTGTGAATTTTTAGCTCATGTTCTTACCAATTGTAAGAGCATGTATTCTCCCTTGCAGATCTGATGCTGTATAGAACCTTACACAGAGTAGTTATTCAATAAAAATTTGTTGAATCCCTGTTCGTTGGCTGCAAATATAGGAACTTTTCTACATGATTTGGATTGCTTAAAATACGAATCCAACAAGATATTGATAGAAAACATTTTTCTTTTCCTACATATGCCATAGAAAAAGGATAATCACTGACTCAATGGACATGAATTTGAGCAAACTGTGGGAGAGAGTGAAGGACAGAGGAGCCTGGGATGCTGCAGTCCATGGAGTCACAGAGTTGGATACAACTTAGCAACTGAACAACAACATAAACACATATATATATATATAAAACAGCATTTTACATTGTGTTTACTTTTAATATTTGTAAAGACATATTTTCATTTTTAATGATCAGGGCATTTTAATGAGATGTGTGTGTATGTGCATGTGGGCTCAGTCATGTCTGACTCTTTGCAACCTGATGGACTGTAGCCCACCAGGACTCCTTGTCCATCGAATTTTCCAGGAAAGATTACTGGAGTTGGTGGCCATTTCCTACTCCAGGGAATCTTCCTGACCCAGGGATTGGACCCAAGTCCTCTGAGCTGGCAGGTGGATTCTTTACCATTGGCCACCACCTGGGAAGCCATTTTAATGATATGAAATAACTTTCCAATAACAGAACTCAACATTATAACACTGTGCCTCTAGGAAAAGGGTCTCATGAGTTTGTAGTGCAGGAACCTATTGGGATGTCATTGGAATCATTCAAACCTTATTCAACAGATAGTAGGTCCTCTAGGAAAAAATCCATGGAATTTTACTGCCAAGGTTTCACAAGAAAGACCACATCCACCCCTCACATTAACTTGTGAGAAAGAGCAAAAAATACTATTTCTCTTTAGTTCCATGGGGGCCATTAATCAAAACATATACCTGTCGGGCTATGGTCCATGGGGTCACAGGGAGTTGGAAACAACTGAGCCACTAAGTCTGCACGAACACACACATATATATGTACCCTTAGAGTTGCAACTAAAAACAAACTATCTGTGACCTGTTCTTTCCTTAACAAATGTCCCAGACTATCCCTGGGGTGGTGATGGGTTAGCTTGCTTATTGGCATTGTTGCAATAAGAGAGGCTGAGATACTGTGCATCTTTTCTTCTTTCACAAGGCTCTGATTGCCCATTTTAGGGCTGGAATCTTGTTGCCATTGTCCTATGTCCTCAAACAGTCAAGCTAAGTCAAATAACCCAGAGCACAGAGGCTTAAACTTTAGGCACGCTGCAGGGAGCGCTGCCTTCCCCTCTTTGGGGGCCTCATGTCATAGTCTGGGGTCCAGCACATAAACATCTAGAGCAGCTGGAGTCACCTGTGTGAAAGGGGAGAACTCACCAAAAACGTGATTTTCACTGTTGTAAATTCTGCCCCGATTTACTGCCCAACTTCCTCTCCTCTCACCCCGATATTTCAAGAGGAGAGAGACTTAATGTCTGATAAAGTTCTTTCTTTGCCCACATGAAAGGGGTGTGGAGCAATTGCAAGCTTGCTGAAGAGCAGTTGTTTGTGGAGACAACCACAGCTTCGGTTTTCAGGCTACCAGCCCCTCTGGCTGCCTCTCTTCCTACCTTTGAGCAAGCAGGAGCAGTAGTTTATGCCAACTCCAGAACTTCAAATGTGTCATTTCTGAAACCACAACAAGTCTCTCAAGCTTCCTGAACAAAGTGCTAGGAGTGGAAAGCCCTGAAGTACTTTTGGGCCTCCTGAAACCACAAAGCTGATTACCGAACAAAGCCCCCAAGCACCCGAGCACAGGAGTGCCTTCCTTGGACTTAATCTCAGAAAATGAAAAACCTGTTGTTGAGAGCAGTGACTGGGGAGGGGTGTGGGGGTGGTTTAGGGCGAGGGTAGGGAGGGGTCTGACTTCTCTGCTCAGATCAGTAACACCATCTAGATAGTCTGTGCCAGTAATGGGCCACAGCAATTTAAAGCACAAGGACCTACTGGTAATATCAACTTTTAAATAATTGTACTGTTACTAAACCAAATTAAGAAAATAGGTTAATACAATAATAACTAAAAGCTAGTGTGAGTTCAATAGTTCTTCTTCTACATACGTTTATATTTTTCTGGTTCTGGTTGTCCTCGTATTTATGAAAAGTGTTAGTATATTTGCACAAAACATTTTTTCACTCCTGAAATTATGCATCTAGAATCTAGATTCAGACAAGTGCTCGGGCCTGGTGCACTGGGAAGACCCAGAAGGAGCGGGTGGAGAGGGAGGTGGGAGGGGGGATCGGGATGGGGAATACGTGTAACTCCATGGCTGATTCATGTCAATGTATGACAAAACCCACTGAAAAATTGTGAAGTAATTAGCCTCCAACTAATAAAAAAAATAAGAAAAAAAAAAAGATTAAAAAAAAAAAATAGAATCTAGATTCAGGGACACTTTGCAATAACTCCATGGCCCACTAGAGGTCCCACTAGAGGTTGGGAACTGCAGGTAAATAAGAACTACTCATCATGTCTAATACTTAACAGATCTGCATTTTGCAAGCTTCCTTGGAAGAAAATCAACTGTGTATTTGGATGTCTTTCAGTTCAGTGTTTATTTACAGGTTTCAAATTACTGGATTATTTCCACTTGGAATGTAATGCCAGAATATACACCTCTCTCTCTTTAAAATGATTAAAAAATTTGTCCAGCTTCATTGAGATATAATAGACATAAAACATTCTGTAAGTTTAAGGTGTATGTGTGTTAGCTGCTCAGTCATGTCTGACTCTTTGTGATCCTGTGGACTGTAGTCCACCGAGTTCCCCTGTCCACGGGATTTTCCAGGGAAGAATACTGGAGTGGGTTGCCATGCCCTTCTCCAGAGGATCTTCCCAACCCAGGGATCAAACCGGGGTCTCCCTCATTGCAGATAGATTCTTTACCTTCTGAGACATAGCATAACATGCTTATATATTGCAAAATGATTACTACCATAGCTGAAGTTGACACCTCCATCCCATCATGTGCCTCTCTGAAGGGGGGTTATATATTCTTTCCAGGCAATGTAAACTATATAACTCTGCATTTCCCGTTTTTGCTTAATTATGAAGAAATTTAGAACTAAATGTAACGCTTAGTGTGGAAGTCACCTGGTACCACAGTCACTGCATCCTCTGCTCCTTCCGCAACTGCTTCTAGTCTTCTTTACTTTGCAAACATCTCTCTGAAGGTCATATACATTGTGGGCCTCCTCACCTCACTAGAATTAGATGAGCATAAATTATAAACAAGCGCCAAGCCCCGCCTTGGCTGCAAGCCTCCAAGAGAATTAAAAAGGGTAAAATGCCCTGCACAGGGCCTTCCTCTGGGCTATTGAGCTCCTATGCTATCTCCTCTGCCAAGCATATGCTTCTGGTCTAGCATCATTTAACTTCCTAGGCTACATTTCTTCAAGATGATGAGTGTAGGAGATGGTGGTGGATGAGCAACATGACTCAGTATTACAATACCCACCCTATCGGGGCTTCAAAGCAAAGCAAAACAAAGTCAAATCTTCTCTGTCCTAAGGAATTGGAGATAGCTGGTCATCATAGATAGGCAATAAAAGCAGTCCCTGAAGGTGCCAGGAGCTTCCCCAACATTCTCAACGGCAGAATCTCCTGGCACTCTTCCAGGAAGCTTCTTCTCTATTTTAATTTTTCATCTGACCTACTGCCCTTGCTTTGCTCCAGCCTCTGTCCTCTTTCAACCAGCCTTTCAGTCAACAAATTAAGCCATCTTACCACAAGGGGGCAGTGCAATCACAGAAACTATGGACCCAACTGGCCTTGCTTCTTAGGACTAAGAAGTTTTAGTCATGAAATCATTCCATACATTTTGCTTCAGAAACTTGTCTTTCTCTTTGATTTTTTCCCCCTTTCCACCCTTAAACTCACATTCTGGTGAGATGCACATTGTAAATCTATATTCACATCAATGTTTTTATATATGGGTTGTCTTGAATACTATCAAAGTCATTTATACCTTAAGATGCCACTTGACATGTTGTGATGTGATATGTAAATAAAATAGAGACCCAGAGACCCATTATATCAGGGCCTCCTTTGGGTACAAATCACAAAGTTATGATGGAGAGGTATTTCTTAGAACTAAATCCCTTCAGAGAGTACTGTGAGAGTGCTGCAGGGTAAAGGTGGTCTCTGAACTTGAAAGGAAGCTAGGAATTACTTAACTACAATATCCAGTCTGCTGAGTGACTTTCCTCTTTATTACAAACAAAGGTTCTTGGGCATTTGATCTGTGTACTGTGAGTTTGGTTAGTGTGAGTCAGACTCCTGAAGTCAGCTCCAACAGGCTCTGGTGGCTGTGTGGAGCGTGGTGACTCCCGGACCTGTCTCAGGGGCAGCTGCTTTTTTTATCCCACTATCCCTAAGTGCTTGCTTTTATTATGTGGATATAGTATGTGCTCTACTTTGATGATAAGCGCTTGTCACTATAAATAAAGGTAATGCCAAAGGAGGGTAAGTATTAGGACACACACAGTTACTGTTCAGTCTTTAATTCAAACTGTGATTACTATTTAACTCTTAATTAACATCAGAGGGTTACTAGGCATTTTCCAGAAAACAGAGAGGAAGAACAGGCCTTCAATCTCATCTCTAGATCAGAAGAAAGCAATAGTCACCACTAAGGAATTTGGCCTTTGCTCTTTAGAAAGGAACCTGAACTGACCAAGAGACTTAGCATTTCACTAAGAGAAGTGATTCCCAGAAAAGTGTAAGGATGATTTTATAGTCAAGGATAGAGAAACTTTGCAGATGTATTACACTGGTATACAAAGATTCATTAAGACTGAAAAGAATTAATTTACTTTGGTGATTACTCTGCAATATATACAAATATCAAATCATTATGTTGTACATCTGAAACTGTTTTCTGTTTGTTTGCTTTAAAATTTTGATTAGAGTATAGTAGATTTACAGTGCATGTTGTGTTAGCTTCAGGGGTACAGTAAAGTGAATCAGTTATGCTATCAAATCATCTTACTTGGACTAGTTATTGTTTATCTTGAAAACCTGTACATAATTGTTGTATCTGCATGTCCATATAGTGGGATGAGATTTCTTGACCTCTTTGCAATCTTTTAGCAGATTAGCTGTGATGTGCATCAAATTCAGGTTTAATGCCTATTCAAAAATAAAAGTTTCCTTTTTCTGATGGAAAAGAAAACAGGTTAGGAAGGAGGATGAAAGGAAGAGAATTTATAGAGCACAGTGTACTGAATATAGGCACTATACTAAGCTCTTAATTTGGATTTTTAAAACTGCCCTAGGGTTTCCTGGGCTTCCCAGGTGGCACAGTGGTAAAGAACCCATCTGACAATACAGGAGATGCAAGAGATGTGGGTTTGATCCCTGGGTTGGGAAGATTCCCTGGAAAAGCAAATGACAACCCACTCCAGTATTCTTGCCTAGAGAATTCCATTGACAGAGGAGCCTGGTGGGCTACAGTCCAGGGGGCACAAAGAGATAGACATGACTGAGCACACACAAATATGCACGCAACCACCCTAGGAGGTAGATGGTATTATAATTGTTGTTGTTGTTTAGTTGCCAAGTTATGTCTGACTTTTGTGACCCCATGGACTATAGCCCACCAGGTCCCTCTGTCCATGGGATTATTCTGGCAAGAATACTGGAGTAGGTTGCCATTTTCTTTTCCAGGGGATCTTCCCAACCCAGGGATTGAACCCACGTCTCCTGCATTGGCAGGGGGATTCTTTACCACTGAGTCAGATGGGAAGCCCTTTATTATTATTACCCTTGTATAAAGGAACAAATTGAGTGAGAAAAAGGCAAATACTTTTCCCAGACTTTCTCAGAGAAACAAGTGAAATTCTAAGCCAGCTCATGTTTTTGATTGCTACCAAGTATCCTGACACTAGAGTCTGCATTCTTACCCACCCTGCTGTCCTCTCTCCAGAAAGGTCTGTGAATCTAGGCCAAGCTAAGGAAAGGCAGAACAAAGCCTCAAGGGAGGCAATCCTGTGTCTAGCTTATCAGCATTCCTGCCACACTGATAGATGAGAATAATTTATTTTCATTTCTCTGGTAATAAGTCTGTTTGTTTATTCCAGCACTGTGTGCTTGAGGGTCCTTCAGCATAGACACAACATTACTTCTCAAGTGAATCAGACTTCAACACAGACAAATCATTCAGCAGATATATTGAGTTTTGTAACCAGAACCTGGGAATAAGGAAATCTATAAACAGTTTGACAACAAATCTATCTCTGGGAACTAAGATAAATAACACACATACCTTCATCAGCCAGTCAAAATTATATAGGTAAAACTGCATACATTATGGGAGAAGGCAAGCACAATGTTTAGTAAGAAGGAAATATTTGTTGAAAGGATTCATGTTAGAAACAGTTGTAGTGATTCAGAGTCAGTGTCAGAAATAACTGCAGATACACATAATGAAGGGTAATAATCAATCTGGACAATGTATAGTGATTAAGGAAATAATCAAATAGGGAGGCTGTAGGTTATACTAACTAGTATAATAATGGCCATATCTTATTCCACAAGAGTAAAAGTTCAATTTAACTAGAATAGAGTAAACCCAGTACAATGACCTGGAATTATCATCATGAATACAATCCATTGTGTTATGTGGAACTGCCTGTTCTGATGCTTTGCCATACTCTTAGATTCTTGTGTCTGATCTGTAAATGCCTTTTCTTTCTCTTACTGCAGACAGGGTACAGTGATGCGTCAGTCTCAGGTGGTTACTGCTGGGCAGGCATTTCGTGTTAAAGCTGCCAAGATCCCTGAGGTCCCCTCAACACTTCCTGATACACAGATTCCTAGAAAAAAGCAAGTTTTTTAATGGTGATCTGTGCCTCTGATTAGGTTAACCAGGGGTCCTTCTTGGGTAATGTGGATTCTGGAGCTACAGAGAGTGTTAAATTCTTGGTGTGTCTCTAACTGTGATACATGCACTGAGAAGTTACCATATAAGCCCATCACATGGCCTGCCTTTTATAAAGCAGACACTTAATAAGAAGGAAGAGCTGTTGTTCAGTCGCTCAGTTGTGTCTGACTCTTTGTGACCCCATGAAGTGCAGCACGCCAGGCTCCCCTGTCCTTCAACATCTCCTGGAGCTTGCTAAAACTCATGTCCATTGAGTCGGCGATGCCATCCAACCATCTCTGCTTCTGTTGTCCCCCTTCTCCTCCTGACATCAATCTTTTCCAGCATCAAGGTCTTTTCCAATGAGCCAGCTCTTAGCATCAGGTGGCCAAAGTGTTGGAACTTCAGCATCAGTACTTCCAAAGAATATTCATGGTTGATTTCCTTTATGATTGACTGGTTGGATCTCCTTGCAGTCGAAGGGACTCTCAAGAGTCTTTCCCAATACCACAGTTAAAAAGCATCAGTTCGTCAGTGTTCAGCCTTCTTTATGGTCCACCTCTCACATCCGTACATGACTACTGGGAAAACCATAGTTTTGACTGTCGGCAAAGCAATGTCTCTGTTTTTTAATATGATGTCTAGGTTTGTCATAGCTTTTCTTCCAAGGAGCAAGCGTCTTTTAATTTAATGGCTGCAGTCACCATCTACAGTGATTTTGGAGCCCAAGAAAATAAAGTCTGTCACTGTTTCCATTGTTTCCCCATCTATTTGTCATGAAGTGACAGGACCAGAAGCCATGATCTTAGTTTTTAGAATGTTGTATTTTAAGCCAGCCTTTTCTCTCTTCTCTTTCACCTTCATCAAGAGGTTCTTTAGTTCCTCTTTGCTTTCTGCCATAACGGTGGTGTCATCTGCATATCTGAGGTTGTAGATATTTTGCCCGGCAATCTTGATTCCAGCTTCTGCTTCAGTCAGTCCGGTATTTCACATGATGTTCACTACATAGAAGTTAAATAAGCAGGGTGACAATATACGGCCTTGATGTACTCCTTCCCCTACTTTGAACCAGTCTATTGTTCCACGTCCAGTTCTAACTGTTACTTCTTGACATGTATACAGGTTTCTCAGGAGGCAGGTAAGGTGGTCTGGTATTCCTATCTCTTTAAGAATTTTTCACAGTTTGTTATGATCCACACAGTCAAAGGCTTTAACATAGCTAATGAAGCAGAAGTAGATGTTTTTCTGGAATTCTTTGGTTTTCTCATGATACAACGGATGTTGGCAATTTGACCTCTGGTTCCTCTGTCTTTTCTAAATCCAGCTTGAAAATCTGGAAGTTTTCTGTTTATGTACCGTTGAAGCATAGTTTGGAGAAATCTGGGCATTAATTTGCTGGCGTGTGAGATGAGTACAATTCTGTGGTAGTTTGATCATTCTTTGGCATTGCCCTTCTTTGGGGTTGGAATGAAAACTGACCTTTTCCAGTCCTGTGGCCACTGCTGAGCTTTCCAAATTTGCTGTCATATTCAGTGCAGCACTTCAACAGCATCATCTTTTAGGACTGAAATAGCTCAATTGGAATTTCATCACCTCCACTAGCTTTCTTTGTAGTGGTGCTTCCTAAGGCCCACTTAACTTCACATTCTAGGATGTCTGGCTCTAGATGAATGATCACACCATCTTGGTTATCTGGGTCATTATGAGGCAATAAAAAAGTGCAAGGATTCACAATGGACTTCTTATTACCAATTCAATTCCTTCTTCAGGCCCAGAACACTCCTGTCCTCAGATTCTCTAAGACATCTCCATATTCTGATAATAAGTCCTGCTTTATCCCTTATGTTGATGTAGTGGATTGTTGCTGATTGTTGATTTCTTCATGATGTTGATTTCTTTTTTTGGGGGGGGGGTAAATTGTAATTTTTTTATTGGAAAACAAATATACAACTTGGAATGGATTTGAGGCAAATTGTACCATAAGCAGATTTTCTTTAAGTGGCTAAAACAAAGTTTAAAAAGCAAGTTAACAATAAAAGAAAATGTTTATGGTATAGGACCAGCAGTACAAAAAAATAGTGTACGAGTACGTGGGTAAAACACCCGTTTTGCAATAGTGCAACTTTAAGTACATATTGTTGACTGTCCGTAGTCTACGCAGAGTTAAAACTCCACACTTCAATAACAACATGCTGACAATTCCTAAAGAAAACTACTCAAAAAAAAAAAAAGGCATAACCCAGATGTTCCCTCATTTGACCAACTCCATCTAAGTTTAGATGTGCAGAAGGGCTTAGATATATCCAGAGTAAGCCACATGCAACATGTTATTTAATCAATTTTCTAAAATAAGGTTTCAGGACAATGACAGTAAGATAAGGGAAGAAAACATAGAGGAATGAAGTCCTAATTACTATACATGCATATTTTTTTTGACAGTAGGGGGAAACCTTTTACAGATAAGTTACAAACAAAAAAAAGGCAAATAAACAGTTTTGTACAAGAAATTTAACACATTCTGTACAATGTCTTCATTTTGCTGTCATCATTTGTACAAACTCTTCATAGTTTACTTGACCATCACCATCAATATCTGCTTCTCTGATCATTTCATCAACCTCTTCATCTGTTAACTTCTCTCCAAGGTTTGTCATCACATGGCAGAGCTCTGCTGCACTAATATAGCCATTACCATCCTTATCAAACACATGGAATGCTTCTCTAATTTCTTCTTCACTGTCTGTGTCTTTCACTTTTCTTGCCATCATTGTCAGAAATTCCGGGAAGTCAATTGTGCCATTACCATCAGCATCTACTTCATTAATCATGTCCTGTAACTCTGCTTCTGTGGGATTCTGCCCAAGAGACCTCATTACAGTTCCCAATTCCTTTGTTGTTATAGTTCCATCACCATCCTTGTCAAATAGTGAAAAAGCTTCTTTGAATTCTGCAATCTGCTCTTCAGTCAGTAGGTCAGCCGTGCTGCAAGCGCTACCGGTCTCCGGGGCGCAACCACACAACCACTCAGCTCGCTCTCTCCACTTGGACTTATATGTAGATTTCTTGATGCTTTCTCAGTGTCCATTCTTTACTTCCTCCTTCCTAACAGTTTGCCATACTTCCAATCCTATGTTTTGAGTAGAACTGATCCTAAATCTCAGTTCTACAGTGCGTCCAGACTGAAGTCAGTTAGCATGCCTCATTATCCTGGATAGGGTTATTGATGCAGAAATGAACACATGACCTATTAACACACTGACCTATTAAGAGATTTTTTTCTGGAAACTTCTGAGAAAGTTCCCTTTGTCATTCTTAGGAGTTAGCAAAAAAAGATATTCAATGGACATAATGGAGGAGACTTTAAGTGTCAGGTGCTTCTGACAGACACCGTACAACTAAAGGGAAGTTATATTTAAGATAAAGTCAAAACCATGCAGAAAAAAAAAAAAAAATGCGTTCTTGGTGAGAATCTCAATCCAACTTTGCTGGAAGCCTCTAGCTATGTCACTTACATGGATGAAACATTTCCTTTACTTTTTTTTTTTTTTTTTTTGTATGAATTTTATGAGGTTCTTGGATTTCTTTTTTTTTTTTTTTTAATATTATTTTATTAGTTGGAGGCCAATCACTTTACAACATTTCAGTGGGTTTTGTCATACATTGACATGAATCAGCCATATAGTTACATGTATTCCCCATCCCGATCCCCCCTCCCACCTCCCTCCCCACCCGACTCCTCAGGGTCCTCCCAGTGCACCAGGCCCGAGCACCTGACTCATGTATCCCACCTGGGCTGGTGGTCCGTTTCACCATAGATAATATACATGCTGTTCTTTCAAAACATCCCACCCTCACGTTCTCCCCCAGAGTTCAAAAGTCTGTTCTGTATTTCTGTGTCTCTTTTTCTGTTTTGCATATAGGGTTATCGCCACCATCTATCTAAATTCCGTATATATGTGTTAGTATACTGTAATGTTCTTTATCTTTCTGACTTACTTCACTCTGTATAATGGGCTCCAGTTTCATCCATCTCATTAGAACTGATTCAAATGAATTCTTTTTAACCTTTACTTTTAAAGGGCATTTTGACTTGGGTTTTTGAATGCTTACCACTAACAGAATCCTAACTGATAAGCATTTTTTGGTGTGAATTCTGTCATTTGCAAACAAAAGAACACCAACTTTGTAGTATTCAGAGACTTAAATCTGAGCAGTATATGAAAGGCAGAGTAAATTGGGACTGAGGAAAGACCCAGGGGAATTTCCTGCTAAATAAGTACTCAGGCTTGTGTGTGCTGGGGAGAGGGGAGGTTTAAATATTATTTCTATTTGTTCTGAGGACTTTAGGGGGTTATTTCCCGATTTATTTTCTCAAGAAGCTAGACTATCAAAGAAAGGAATTCAGTATAAGTACTAGGATTTTTTTTTAATTAATAGCAGTGACTTCAGAACAATGAGCTAATCAACTTTTTCATTTTATACACAACCCATGAAAATTACTGCACATAATCAAACACAAGTGGAATAGAACTTCTTCTATTGTCTTAAAATTTCAACTAAAGCACAAAGCTGAAAATAATGGGGAATTCCTCTACATTCTAAAGAGTCATGACTTGCTGGGAAGTATCCAGTCTAGTTTGGTGACCTTTACCCACACACACTGTATTAGAGCAAACTAAGGATTCCCTGGGAAGAGTTCACAATAGAAAAGGTATTTCCCCTATCCTCCCTGTGAGGGAAGATTCAGGCTACATGTCCCCTAAGTGCGTGAGGGAAACACCAAGTGAAATTCTCCAAGAGACTGCAGTTGTCAGCTAGAACAGGGGCTGAGTCAACATCCCTACTATGTGCTCCACCACCAGAGAGCACATAGATGAGTTTGGGGGTCAAATCCCAGGAGCTTAGGGTACATCCAAAGAAGAAATCAGAGTAGCTCAAGATGGCAAGGCAAGGCAGCAGTAGGATGGAGCAGGGCAAGGATGCCAAATGTCCCTCAGGTTGTCAATTTCCAGTGAACAGGCAGTGATGTGACCAAGTGGGAGCCACCCTTGAAAGGCTCTAGCCCAAAGTCTGTCCACTGGGGTGAGGGAATCCTGGCAGAACAATGCTGTATGGGGTTACCTCCAGGGATAGGAGCTGACGGGGTATCACAAGAGGTCATCTGGGGAAGGAATTGCCTAAGTCAAGAACCAGGGCAAGTGGACAAACATCTCTGAGAATTCACCAGTATGTACCAGGAAAGAGCCATCATTTGAATCCCAGTGTGAGAAAGTGGAGTCAACAGCACCAACCAGTTAAAGCACTACTCTTTAATTTTTATCTCTCCTCTGCTACTGATCTAGAGTCAAATATAAGAAAGAGGTGTGTTTGCAGGGAGAGAGAAAGGAGACCACACTCTCCCAAAAGCAGGTTTAAAGCCGTAAGTTAATGCCTTCAAGCTGTAAGGCAGGGGAATGGAGAAGTTTTAATTGGATGAAAGATTTAAATTTTGATATTAGATTGACTGTCCTTCTATAGCTGAAAATAGCATGTTTTGATGTCCCCAAATAACTTGAAAACAGTGGAATCTGCCTCATATTATCCAGACATGGGGGATGGAGGGCCAATATGGTGTTTTGGGGCAATAATGGAAGAAGAACAATGCTGTTTCACCTGCTAAAGAAATCAGTAATAGTTTTATCATAAATATAAATCAACACACCACAGCATTGTGTATTTTGAGGCAGAAACAATAGCCGATCAACAAACTCAAGGTGCAGACCTAACGTTCTATGAATTGGGTATAGAGCATCTACTGATTACGCTATTTAACCAAAACAGAGCTGCTCCAGAAACCTACCACAAAGGTGAAGTATAAATCCCTGCCAGAGAAGCCTCCCTGTCAAACGCATAGGTTGTGAATTCAGCTTGGAGGGCATCAATATTATTAGCACACGACTGTCTTCTCTTTTTTCTCTTACTCTGCTCATTAAAAATAATTCTGATTTTCCCTAGAAGGTTCTTTAGAGACTTCAAAATACTACAGGTTCAAACATCCAGTTCTACTATCATCAACCTATGGGTATTTTGGACTATATTATGTGAAAGAGAATGAATATGAATTTTGTTTGTATGTATGAGTAGAGGAAAATTCATGATGATCATGTTTGTTAAAAATTAAAATTCTTGTTTTTATTAAACTCTCCTTGAGATCTTATAAAAATAACAGTTGTTTAGCTTGATACTTGGATAAATCTGAATTCTATTATGAATGCATATGTGGATGCATGCATGAGTATATGCCTTTGACTTTTCAGAGCCTCAGTTCCTTATCTATAATATCAAGAGTTGAATCCCAGGATATAATCCCCATTCTTTCTATAGCTATAGTTTCAAACTGTTCTCAAGACACTGAAAATTAAGCATCAAAATATGCAATTACAGTTGTAGTATATTGTACCTTAATTACAAAGACTGGAAAGAATATAATGCAAAGTGACTCTCTCAAATGTAGTAATTGAAACTAAAAGCATTTTCTTTAATCGTGGATTGTCCAGAAAATTCAGTTGACTATAATATACTATTCTTTCTTTCTTCCTAATTAGATATTTTCTTAATTTCTTCTTAATTAGATACTCTAAGTTTAATATACTATCAGAAGTAGGTCATTGCTATTATAATGAATTTAAAACATGGTAACTCCAAGTTAATACAAAGAATAGGTCAGATGGGCAAAATAGGTAAAGGGGAGTCAGAGGCACAAACTACCATTATATTCTAAGTTGTAAGAATACAATGTACAGCATTATAGTTGATAATATGGTGGCATGAGTGGTAAAGAATCTACCTGCCAAAGCAGGAGATGCAAAAGACTCAGGTTTGATCCCTGAGTTTGAAAGATGCCCTGGAAGAGGAAATGACACCCCACTCTAATATTGTTGCCTGGAAAATTCCATGGGCAGAGGAGCCTGGTGGACTACAGTCCATGGGGTCACAAAGAATCAGACACTACTGAGTGACTGAACACACACACATAGTCAATATACTGCAAATACAGTCAATAATATTGTAGTAACTTTTAATATGCATAATATATAGAAATATCAAATTAGTATGTTGTATACTTGAAACTAATACAATATTGTAAGTCAACTATATTTCAGTAAAAAGAAGAAAGCAAATAATAATATGAAATTATGCTTTTGTAGAATATTCTTACAGATTTGGAAAACCTTTCAAACTTTATGTTTCTGCCTGCATGAGAATTTTATCCAACTTTGGATTTTAAGTGATTGTAAACTCTCTTTTCTCACTCTTTCCATTGTTTCCCATTTGTTTGCCATAAAGTGATGGGACTGGATGCCATAATCTTAGTTTTCTGAATGTTGAGTTTTAAGCCAACTTTTTTTTGGGGGGGAGGGCTCTAAAATCACTGCAGATGGTGACTGCAGCCATGAAATTAAAAGATGCTTGCTTCTTGAAAGAAAAACTATGACCAACCTAGACAGCATATTAAAAAGCAGAGACAAAGGTCCATCTAGTCAAAGCTATGGTTTTTCAGTAGTCAGGTATGGAGTGAGAATTGGACTATAAAGAAAGCTGAGTGCCGAAGAATTGATGCTTTTGAATTGTGGTGTTGGAGAAGACTCTTGAAAGTCCCTTTAACTGCAAGGAGATCCAACCAGTCAATCCTAAAGGAGATCAGTCCTGAATATTCATTGGCAGGACTGATGCTGAAGTTGAAACTCCAATACTGTGGCTACCTGATGTGAAGAACTGACTCATTGGAAAAGACCCTGATGCTGGGAAAGATGGAGGGCAGGAGGAGAAGGGAATGACAGAAGATGAGATGGTTGGATGGCATTGCCAACTCGATGGACATGAGTTTGAGTAAGCTCCAGGAGTTGGTAATGGACAGGGATCCATTGCATGCTGCAGTCCATGGGGTCGCAAAGGGTCAGACACAGCTGAGCCACTGAACTGAACTCTTTTAATAAAATTATATTCATCAGTATCCTCATTTTATGAGATGAACATTATCAATAAGAAAGATATAAACTTCCTGGCTCAGAACAAAGATACTAAACTCTACACAAAAAATCCAGTATAATTGTATCATTCAGAATACCGAAGGTATTCACTACCATTAACTTTTCTGAGGCTTATAAATTTCATTTTGCACAGAGATTTCTTTTCATTAAAGTATAGTTGAATTAAAATATTATGTTAGCTTCAGGTATATGGTGATTTGATATTTTAATATATTATACTCCATTTAAAATTATAAAATATTGGTTACATTACCTGTGCTATGCAATACAACCTTGTAGCTTACTTATCTTATACATAGAAGCTGTACCTCTTAATTCCCTATCCCTATCTTGTCCCTCCCCTACTCCCCTCTCCCCACTGGTAATCACTAGTTTGGACTCTATATCTGTGAGTCTTTTTTTGTTGTTATATTCATTTGTTTAATTTTTAGATTCCATATATAAGTGATAACACAAAATTATGTTATTTTTATTTGTATTCTTGTCTGACTTATTTCATTAAGTATAATACCCTCCAGGTCCACCTATACTGTTACAAATGGCAAAATTTCATTCTTTTTTATGGCTGATTAATACTCCTGTGTGTTTGTGTTTATGTCACATCTTCTTAATTCAATCATTTACCGATGGACACAGGTTGCTTCCGTATTGTGGCTATTGTAAATAATGTTGCTATGAATACTGGGTGCATAGATCTTTTCCAAATAGTGTTTTTGTTTTCTTTGGATATATACTCAGGAGAAGAACTGCTGGATCATATAGTAGTTCTGTTTTTAGTTTTGAGAAACCTTCATACTGTTTTCCATAGATGCTGCACCAATTTACCTTCCTGCCAATGATGTATGAGGGTTCTCTTTCCCCCATATCCTTGTCAGTTTTTGTTATTTGTGGTCTTTTTGATGATAGCCCTTCTGACAGGTATGAGGTGATATCTCATTGTGATTTTATTTTGTATTTCTCTGATGATTAGCCATGTTGAGCATCTTTTCATGTGCCTGTTGGCCATCTGTATGTCTTTTTTGGAAGAATTTCTATTCAGGCCTTCTGTACAATTTTAATCAGGTATTTTGTTTTTTGATGTTGAGTTGTAAGAGCTGTCCCAAAGAAATCTACAGCTTTAATACAATCGCTATGAAAATACCCATGACATTTTTTACAGAACTAGAATAATCTTTAAGTTTATATGGAACTGCAAAAGACTCTGCTTAGCCAAAGAAATCTTGAGAAAGAACAACAAAGCTTGAGGTGTCATGCTGCCTGACTTCAGACTATACAACAAGGCTACAGTAATAAAAACAGTATAGTATTGACAGAAAAACAGAAACATAAGTAAATGAAACAGAATAGAGTGCCCGGAAACAAATCCGCACATTCATGGACAATTGATCTACGACAAGGGAGGCAGGAATATACAATGAGGAAAAGACATATGATGTTAGGGAAACTGGACATCTACATGTTAAAAAAAAAATTAGAACATTTTCTTACACCAAATATAAACAAGGTGAAAGAAGCAAAAGCAAAAATAAACAAATGGGGCATAATTTGAACTTAAAATCTTTTGCACAGCAAAGAAAACCATCAACAAAATGTAAATACAATCTAGTGAATGGGAGAAAATATTTGCAAATGATATGACAAATAAAGAGTTTATATCCAAAATACAAACACATACAGATTTTTTGTTGCTTCTCTGCCACTATCCATTATATAATACAGTCATTATAGTCAAATTGAAACATGAAATACAATTTATGAGGGTTTCTGGCTCAGGTTAACCTCAATTGAAAGAGAGTTAAGAAATGTATTATAAAGTAAATTATAAAGTCTTTTAGAATAATGGAAAATTGTAAGCTCTAGGTGTTTTGCAACACTAAATAAATGATGCACAATCAGTTATGATTAATAATTTGTTTTCCTCACAACTTTAATATAATTACAAAGAAATATGATCATTCTCTCCAGTATTTAAAACCTCCATAAGGTATTAAACCTTCATATGCTTCCAAGTTTTTTCCCATTGGTTCTCTGATATATCCTGTCCTAATCCTTCTATTTTTACCTCTCTGATTTTGCCTTCTTTGTCTTTTTCTTTAGTACCTCTTCCTTTTTAACACCCTGAATCTATATTAGATTATGTTCAGTTGAAAGTAATGAAGACTTTGGCTTCCACACACAAGGGTTTATTCTTTCCAGTAAAAGAAAATCTAGTTTACAGAATGTCCAGAGTAGGTACATAACTGGTTTATAATTTCAACAGAAACACAGGTCCTTCTACTACTTGGCCCACTGCATGTGACTTCCTCAAGGCCACCCCATGCCAACATGATGCCTAGAGTCAGCCACTGCCTCTGCATTCCAAGCACCAGGAAGGAGAAAGAGGCCATGCTCTGTCCTAGAAGTTCTATAAACATTCCTGATAACACATAATTCAAAAAGAACTTGATCATGTGGTCAACAGCTCTATGATGAGCTGAGAAGTGTGGTCTTTGATTTCAGGAGGTGATGTGCTTAGCTAAAAGTTCACATTCTATATTGCAGAAGATTGGGAAATGGGTATTATCAAACCTTCTTTTATCTCACCCTGTATTCTACCTTGCTAATCTTAACCAGCCCCACAATTTCATGGATGGACTCTCAAATCTACTCCAGCCTCAATGTTTCTTCAGATTTCCCTTTCACATTTACACATTCCTGGTTGGCTTTTCCATCCAGACCTCTCTCTAGATTAGAACCTTAAATTCAATATGTCTAGGACCAACTTTGTAATCAACTTGCTAAATTCCCAAACCAGCTTCCACATAGTTCTCTGAAGCTTAAAGCTTACATTCACACAACCAACTCATATCGCAAGAAGCAGTTCTCCAGTCTCTGTTAGTGTTTACTGCCTTAGGGCTAAACGGATTGCTGTGATCTGTATTATGCCTCACATCACAATTTATTTCTGATCTTATGTGATTCCTATAACCATTTTATAAAAGAAAAAATTTCAGGTTTCTCTCTTTTTTTTTTTTTTGCCATTGCTGTTGTAATTTTTCTGCACTTAGAAAGCCTCTGATATATGCAAGACTAGTCCTGTTACCTAAACACAATTCCATGTGCCGGACACACACTGAGGCTGAATAATACCAAAATGTCGGAACTTGGAACAGAGAAGGGTTTGAGGGCCATGCAATGAGATGGGCTGCTCAAGCTCTAAAAAATCCCAAATTCCTTGAAAAGTTTTCAGCAAAGCCCTTTTTTAGGAAAAGGGGAGGGAAGGGTGTGGTTAGCTTTTGCAAAGGGTGTGGTTAGTTTTTGTGGTTAGTTTTTCTTGGGTGTCAAATCCTTTGTTCTAAAGGTCAGGTCATGGTCAGTAATGGTGTTCTCGTAAATCTCACCAAATGAATGTTATTCTCTATTCTGACAAGAAAGAAAAGGCCAGATCCTCAGACACAACTTTCACCCTCCAAGGTCCAGGTCCTAGCTAAGGAGCAGATCTCAGCTGGTGACTTCCTCAGGGCCAGTTGTCATCACTGAGGAAGCCAGGTGCGGAGGATCCAAGTGGCCCTGGGCTCCTCAGGCCACCCAAGTGGTGAGGGCCAGGTCCGGCAGACTGTGAGCCAGAGAGAGAGGTTGCTGCCCTTAGGTTACACAGGCAGGGATGGGGGAGAGGTTCACCGTCACCTCAAAGCCTGGGCCGGGTCAGTAGGGGGCCTTGACGAGGGCTCTGGAGCCCTACAGGACACAATCCCCTGCCTACTCCCCCATCCAGAAGCCTGGTGAGCTGGAGGGCCCAGGAAGAAGGCTGGGATCTGTCTCTCACCTCACTCTCTGCCTGCCTGGTGACCACCACTCCATTGACTGTTGGCTGACCACTGAACCACTAACGGTCACTCATTGACAGTTGGTCGCTTGGGGGAGGGACCCACTGCAGCAGCAACCAATGGCTGAGCAGGACCACTAACAGTCACTCATTGACAGTTGGTCGTTTGGGGGAGGGGCCCACTGCAGCAGCAACCAATGGCTGAGCAGGACCACTAACAGTCACTCATTGACAGTTGGTCGCTTGGGGGAGGGGCACATTGTGGCACCAACCAATGGCCGAGCAACCATTAGTGGTCTCCAAGTAATAAATATTGCCTGGTAACGGGGTGTGGGACAACAGCAACAGCGATGTGCTAAGGGCTGCACAGGCGTTGTGGTCTGTTACTGTTTCTTTATGTGACTTGGCATTATAAAGTAAAATAAACATCAAAAGACAAAGGATGCAAACCAAGTAACTGGAAATATGAGTTTACAACCAGTTCTGGGTGTCTACCAATTTGTCTTTTCAATCAAATTTTTAAAAATCAAATTGTCTTTAACCAGATCATCTGACGTGTGCACACAGTCTTGATGATGGAGGGAGGGTGCAATAGGAGTGTTATTTGCAAAGTTCACTAATACAAATGAAGCTGTTCAGAGAGCTTCTGTTCAGATAAGAACAGAAAGGTGTTTATTTTTTTTTAAACTAGAATTTGTTGTGCAAAAAAGCCAAGAAACAGTAGTTATCTTCTATAGGATATGTAGGGGAGAAGAGAATAATACTTCACATAGGAGGAAGATTAATCTCAATATGCTTGGGGAGAAGGAAGAAGGAAAAAGGGAAAGTGAAGAAATCTGCTTCTGGTTGTCAGTAGAAACTGATACTATAAATAGAGGTGCTAGAAGGTGCCCTACTTTATGCCTGCTAAGGAGACACAGGTTGAGGTGAGGAAAATAATGTAGCAGATACTTCATCCACCTTTCTACTGAAACTGCTATCTCTAAAGTCCTTAATGCTGAATATTTTTGTCTTTATCCATTCTCCCTGACCACTCTATAACACAGAAAGCAGGATAAAATGATGCTTCGCCGTCTACTGAGAAACACTCTCATTTTATTCTTCTCCTATCTCTGTGGTCAGTCCTACTCAGTCTCTTTGCTGGTTCTTATTCCTTAACCCATTTATGAGTCTTGCTATTTCCTGGGGTTCATCTTCCACTTGCTTTTCTCTTTTCTTTTTCTGTTGATCTAAGTTATTCATTTAGAGAAGGAAATGGCAACCCACTCCTGTATTCTTGCCTGGAAAATCCCACAGACGGAGAAGCCTGGCAGCCCCCAGTCCATGGGTCATAAAGAGTCAGACACGACTGAGTGACTAACACAACAACAGCAAGTTATTCATATTGATCGTAAAGTGTTACCTTTATGCCTTGATGACTTCCAAATCTACATTCAACCCTGACTTCTTTAACTCTAGATCCATATTTCTGTCTACTAGACATCTCCACCTGAACAATTTACAGATATTTAAAACTCAATATATTGTCTTTCTCTTCAAATTTATGTAAGTCAGACGGTAAAGACTCTGCCTGCAATGCAGGAGTCCTGGGTTCGATCCCTGGGTCAGGAAGATCCCCTGGAGTAGGAAAAGTGGGTTACCACCCACTCCAGTGGGAGAATCCCATGGACAGAGGAGGCTGGCAGGGTTACAGTCCATAGGTCACAAATAGTCACACATGACTAATGACTTTCATACTTGCTTACATTTTCTGTCTTGGTTAACGATACCTGCCCCCCTCCTCCAAGTCGGCCAGCATGGAAAGCTTGGAGTCATCCAAAATCCTTACATCTTTTTCATTTCCATTCCCCATTTCATTGGTCACCAAGATCTGTGGATTCTTACAGCACATACCACACAGATTATCACTGATCTGACCTTCCCCATACCCCACCTCTACTCCCTGGTGATCTGAGAACAGAAACTGTTTCTGCTTGATTGTGGATCCTTAGCTTGTACCACTGGACCTGGTACTTGCCACACTGACTGCTTTGTAAAATTCCATGTTGCTGATTCTTCTAGGCGCACACACATAAACATTAATCAGTTAATACCTGGGTTCTACCAAAAATTCCGAGAGAAGAATATTCTCTGATGTATTTGTTTCTCCCAACAGAAAAACACATCTACATTTGTATAATGGATTATTAATCGCACACCTAAATTTTTAGTTTCTATAGAAAAATAAAGCATATTTTATGCTTTATTTCCCTTCAAAAGGGAGTATGTCAAGAGAAGGATATGGTGGAAATGCCAAGAGGTAAAAACTGTCAAGAAGTCACAATGAAGAAATCTGCCTCAGCCTGCCTCCGAAGCAGGACCTGGGACAAAGACACAGATACAGGTCTCATCACCTACTCATGTGTTGATCTCAGGAAGCAGGAGTTAAGGAGAAGGGAGAGTAAGGCAGAGGAAGAAAAGCCAGGAAAGAGGGATTTGTTGGAGTGGTTTCCACTGTGAGCATGTAAAACACCCGTCAAGACTAGTTCAGTGAAGAAGGTCAGAGCATTGATACACTGACTCCTGTCTACCCCTGGAGAAGCGTTATCACCAGGAAAATAAACCCTCCTGTACTTCTGGTATGCTTACATGTGTGGGCCAATGAACTGCTGTGGGTTTGCTGTAAATTCAGGGGCAGGAAAGAAGAGGGGTTTATGGTGGGTATCTGAGGTGATAACAGAAACAGGTTTCCTTGATACTTGAGCAGACTGGGAGGATGCAAGATGAAGACTTGTGTGAATCTGATGACTATGTCCACTAGAAACATTCATAAATGTTCTTTACTTAAATATATATTGCAAACTAGCACAGCCACTATGAAGAACAGTGTAGAGATTTCTTAAAAAACTGGAAATAGAACTGCCATATGACCCAGCAATCTCACTTCTGGGCATACACACCAAGGAAACCAGATCTGAAAGAGACACGTGCACCCCAATGTTCTTCGCAGCACTGTTTATAATAGCCAGGACATGCAAGCAACCTATATGCCCATCAGCAGACGAACGGATAAGGAAGCTGTGGTACATATACACCATGGAATATTACTCAGTCATTAAAAAGAATTCACTTGAATCAGTTCTAATGAGATGGATGAAACTGGAGCCCATTATACAGAGTGAAGTAAGCCAGAAAGATAAAGACCATTACAGTATACTAACACATATATATGGAATTTAGAAAGATGGTAATGATAACCTTATATGCAAAACAGAAAAAGAGACACAGATGTACAGAACAGACTTTTGGACTCTGTGGGAGAAGGCGAGGGTGGGATGTTTCGAGAGAACAGCATCGAAACATGTATATTATCTATAGTGAAATAGATCACCAGCCCAGGTTGGATGCATGAGACAAGTGCTCGGGCCTGGTGCACTGGGAAGACCCAGAGGGATTGGGCAGAGAGGGAGGTGGGAGGGGGGATCGGGATGGGGAATACATGTAACTCCATGGCTGATTCATGTCAATGTATGACAAAAACCACTACAATATAAAGTAATTAGCCTCCAACTAATAAAAAGAAATGAGAAAAAACCAAAACAAAACAACAAAAACAATATATTGGAATGAGGGAGGGAGAAGTAAGGCAGCAAGTGGTAAGGAGTATTTCAGAGTCACGGATAGACACTGTATGTTGGTTCCCCAACACCCAGATCCAGATCTCTACTGACTCTATCTGAGAGGATACAAAAGCTAAACAGTTTATTTCCCAGTCTTTCTTGCTAGAATCCCCAAGTGTTACCAAGTGATACCATTCTGGCAACTAGACATTAGAGAAAATCTGTTAACATTAACCCCCTTCTCCCAATCCCTCTCCTACTGTTTTGAATGAACATGAATGTGATGTTCAGAGCTGCATTGTCTATCTTACAAGTAATACATGAGGAAGAACGCAGTCCTGATATAGAGGCAAAGCAAATCCCTACAGGACTGGCTCCCTTTAAGTTTGAGAGATGGATGAGGCCCCCAGCCTCTGCTCCACCTAAGCATTTTCTTTACGGAAAGGTGACTGGTTTAAGGAAAATATTCAAGTCTAGCCCCTGTCCAATTGCTACAAGACAGTGCTACTGGCAACATTTTGCTTTAAACCCAGCCTAAATGTGAACTCATGAGATGCTATCTCTGTGCATCCAAGGTGTCCTCCTCATTTCACTGTTCCCTGAATCTACCTTGTTTCAGGCCTTTTACCTTCCAGTGGCATCCTCTCTCAGGAGCTCCCAGTCCCACTTACCTCACCAACCTGCTCCAGCCTGGCCACACTGCAGTTGGTTGGTCCCAACTGCCTTATCCTGTTCTGCCCACACAAGGAAGAGATTACATCAGAGAGGAAGACGGGACTGAAGAGCATGAGAGGATCCAGTTCCATTCCCCCACCTCAAACTCTGGGCAGAAGGAGGTCTTTCACTGGCTTCCTGAAAGTGGCATTATGTTTACCAATTGTTACATCCACAGAGAAACCGGAACGACCCTGGGTTGAAAGCTATTCTCAGCGACATTTCTATGTAGAAGCAGCAAATAATCTATAGAAAGCAGAGCGCGTGCATGTGTAGTCACTTCACTTGTGTCCAACTCTTTGCGAGATTATGGACTGCAGTCCGCCAGGCTCCTCTGTCCATGGGACTCTCCAGGCAAGAATATTGGGGTGGGTTGCTATGCCCTCCTCCAGGGGATCTTTCCCACTCAGGGATTGAACCTGTGTTTTCTGAATTGCAGGGGGATTCTTTATCACTGAACCACCAGGGAAGCCCTTTAAAGCAGAGTATAAGAAGTTTACTAGGCTTTTTTTTTCTGAAATCACCCCAACCCTTTCATGTTCCATCTGTAAAAACAAAATTAACAATTAAATAATTCTTAATTCTAAGATTAAAATCCTTCCCCCGCCAAATCAACACAGCTATTGTTTTTTCCTTCAGGAGAATATTGTGAGAAACCTCAAGAGGCAATAATTTATATGCCTGCTAGTCCTTGAGACACTCTTGAATCAGTCCTTCTTTCTCTAGTGAAGACTTATCTCCTTGCCATGGTAGCAAGCTCTTTGAGTGCAGCTGTGGGGTCTTCCGTTTATCATGCATCACTCAAAGGGAACTTAGCACTTTATAATCTACACTATAGATGCAAGATAGCTTTAATAGGTTTGTGTCTATGACTTTCTTTACTCCAATCCAAACACCTTCCAAAGTGACTTAGTCCACTTGTTAAATTGCAGTCTTCTTAGATGGGGATGGAAAATTCCTCCTCTTTGGTAGTTCATGGGTCAACATGAAATTTAGTGGTAGGTGGTTTCTGTTTAGTTACTGTAGGTAGACAATTTTTCTTTCTGAAGACATTACCTTTTACAGTAATTGGCACTCCTGGTGTTTTTGGTTGGTAGGCTGAATGAGTCATGGAGGCCCTTAGGTTACAACTGAGGCAGGTTTTAAAACCACATGGGAAAAACATTTTACCTGAGCAAATCGAAGCATATAACTATTTATCCATCTGTTCTGGTGCTCATTCAACATGTAATTGAGAACCTACTGGGTGCTAAGTCACATATGCTAGACACTGGGGTAGAATGATGAATGAATGTGGTAAATAAGCTGCCTGTCTAACTTAGACTCTAGCGGTAGACATGAACAAGTAAATAGGAAGTATTACTTGAGTACAGTCACAAAACAATTACGTATAGTGTAAGCAAAGGAAATCCGATGAAACCATATATTTAAAAAATGAGAACAAGAAACTCTAAGTAGACCACTGCACAGTAATCAGAAAAGTTCGGGCAAGAAGTTGGGTGTTTTTCCTGATACTCTAGTTCAAAACATCAGAAATAATGGCAGCAATTCTTCAAATCCTCCAGGGAAGAATACTGGAGTGGGTAACCATTTCCTTCCAGGGGATCCTCCCGACCCAGGGATGGAACTTAGATCCCCAGCATTGGAGGCAGATTCTTTACCATCTGAGCCACCTGGGAAGTCCTCATACTTGCAAAGCACAGGACAGATTCTAAATCATTGTGACATTATCTCATTTAACTCATAAAAAAATTTGAAAATTATTTTATTATAACCCCTTACAGAAGAGGAAACTGTGGTTTAGGGAAGCTAAGTTGTTCTAAAGGAGTACCTTCTATGTATCAGTGACAACAGCACATGGCACTGCTTTTTATTAGGGACATACTCTGTACTGAGTGCTGTTTAATAATTATTAACAATTTTCTAAATTAAACTCATATTTTTAAACACTGTAAATAAGAATTCATCTTATATGAGCAGGTGTGCAATTTACCAAAAATAAAAGCACCTTATGAGAAATGACTTGGGTACTGTGACTAAAAGACCCAGAACTACTTAGAAATTTCAAGTCTCACTTTCTTTTATCTTGGAATTCTTTTTAAGTGTCTCAATTTTAAAATGTTCCACTCTCTCCTACATGGGAAAAAAGTAAAACCTGTCTTTCTATTTTAAGTCTGTAAAAACATGTTGAATGATTCTTTACACTGTAGTCAATATTCTCAGGCAAAGAGCCACATCAAGCAGCAGCTCACAGCCCAGCGGAGATTAAATAACTACCTATATGGGAAACCTTGTGTGCGTGCATGCTTAGTTGCTTCAGTAGTGTCCGACTCTTCGTGACCCCCCGGACTGTAGCCCACCAGGGTCTCCTGTCCATGGGATTCTCCAGGCAAGAATACTGGAGTGGGTTGCCATGTCCTCCTCCAGGGGATCTTCCTGCCCCAGGAACAGAACCTGTGTCTCTTACATCTCCTGCATTGGCAGGCAGATTCTTTACCATTAGTACCACCTGGGAAGCCCATCCTTCAAATTCACTTTTCCTTCAAAACATGAAGAAATATAAAAATCAATAAATTCTACCAGTCATACCAAAGCAGCAAATGTCCAATAGTTATATATATACTAGTTATAGTTTGAATACTTTCCTATTAATGTTTGTCAAGACAAACATTTTAAAACTGGATTTATTTTTTAAAACCAATTATTAGAGTAACATGTTGATAATGATATAAGTATTTCAATTATTTTAAATGTTTTCATTCTTACTAAATGAGAACTTTACAATAGAATTTTATCTTTCAAAAATACACAGTTACATTATGAAATCAATTGCTACTATGCTTGAGCAGTCACTTGATTTTGATATAATAGGAGAGACTAGTTTATCTGCAGATTTCTCACAGTCTTTCCTGGGAGCTTTTATTAGTTTGTTTCTTGGCTTTTTCAGACATGGAGTGAGCACAGACCCTGTTTTCCTCCTAAGAAGGATATTAGGACATTTGCCTGGTTTTCTGAAGGGAGAACATGTTCTGATATTTTTCTCTTTGATTTTATTTGTCCTGTCACAAAAGTCACATTATGTTGGCAGAGGTATGTTTATCATGAAGAAAAAGGAGATTAAGCCTCAAGTCTCCTCATTTAAACAGATCTCCTCCATGGCTCCTGAAGTGTTCCTCTCAATGTGTTCATATGGCCATATGTTTCTTATCTTTCCAATTTACCCTCTGTCGCATTTCCCCTTAGGAGGAATGCCATTATAATGGCATAGATATTTGGGGGGATTTAGCTAAGCCATGCTTTCTCAATGTGGGTGATATTGCACTCCACAGAAGCAAAACATCTTATTCTTTTTATGTCTAAAATTCTTATACTTTTTATGTCTAATAAAATAGTAAGACATTTTGCCTGTCTCTCTAAATATATATTGGCTTCCCAGGTGGTACTAGTGGTAAAGAACCTACCTGCCAATGCAGGTGACATAAGAGATGCAAGTTTGATCCCTCGGTCAAGAAGATCCCGTGGAGGAGGGCATGGCAACCCACTCCAGTATTCTTGCCTGGAGAATCCCATGGACAGAGGAGCCTGGCAGGCTACAGCCCATAGGGTTGCACAGAGTTGGACACAACTGAAGTGACTTAGCATGCATGTGCAAATATATATATTACATAAAAATATCAGTTTAGTCACTCAGTCATGTTCAACTCTTTGCGACCCCATGGACTGCAGAGTGCCAGGCCTCCCTCTCCATCACCAACTGCTGGAGTCTACCCAAACTCATGTCCATTGAGTCGGTGATGCCATCCAACCATCTCATCCTCTGTCGTCCCCTTCTTCGCCTGCCCTCAATCTTTCCCAGCATCAGGGTCTTTCCTAATGAGTCAGCTCTTCCCATCAGGTGGCCAAAGTATTGGAGTTTCAGCTTCAACATCAGTCCTTCCAGTGAACACCCAGGACTGATCTCCTTTAGGATGGACTGGTTGGATCTCCTTGCATTCCAAGGGACTTTCAAGAGTCTTTTCCAACACCACAGTCCAAAGGCATCAATTTTTTGGCACTCAGCTTCCTTTACAGTCCAACTCTCACATCCATACATGACCACTGGAAAAACCACAGCTTTGACTAGACAGACCTTTGCTGACAAAGTATTGTCTTTGCTTTTAAATATGCTGTCTAGGTTGGTCATAACTTTCCTTCCAAGGAACATAAATATATAGATAATATATTTTTGGTATAGTTTTTGGTTTAGCTTCAGTGCCCACTGCCCTAGGTTTAGCAGGTCCAAGATCAGGGCCCTAGAGAAGCCCAGCCACTTTCTTGAGGAGCCCTTGCCACAATACCAACCTCATGCCCCTGGGAGGGTCCCCCATAGTGAGATGATTCCCACTCTGAGACCAAAAGAGGAGAGCAAGGGTTAGAGCACAAAGTACCTTATCTGCCTCCCCTTAAAGTGATTTCACTCCACAAAGCTGGCATGTTCAGTGCTTCAGTGTTTTCACCCCAAAGGTGGCACTGGAAGGAGAAGCAAATCAGCTGTGGACAGATTTGAAACTTGCCATGAGCCGGGTTCACAGAATAAGTGAGGAAACCAGGATTCAAGCTTTGAACTGTCTGCTACTTTAAAGGGAAAAGTCATGATTTCAGTTGTTACCCTTATCCTTTTTTTGACTATTTTAAATGAATTTTTAAAATAAAGGTTGTTTTCCTTTAAGAGTCACCCACACAATCAATCAGTCTGAACAGTGAGGAGATCTTGGGGGGCCTGGCATGGCATGCTGGTTACAGTAGGAGTTGGGCAATGGGAGGCTTACTGTTATTAAATCAGCCAGAAGGAGCTAGGGCCAAGGCGACATATCAGAAATTCTCTCCTAGGCAGAGGCTTTGATTCCTAAATCGCCCACAGCTGTGGAAGGGAGTCATCCACAGGTACAAGTCTAGATGGAACTTAAACTCTGCCTTAAGAGCTTGGTGACTTCTCTCCTTCAAAGCCAAGTTATGGTAAGTCTAAACTTACAACCAAAATTCCATGTTAGAATCCACCCATGAAGGTGAAGCTACAGTAGTCCCAGGGAATAACCAATAAGGATGCTGACTGAGAGGTGGGGACAGAAGGATGTCTTTTCTGAGAAGAAAAAAAAAAAAGTAACCAGAAACCTTGACTGGGAAGAAGTTAGGGTTTTACTTAGTGACTTCATCTGTTCTCATTCACAAGTGGCAGTGAAAAAGGAAGAAAAGAGTTTCTTCCTCATTTTAGAACACAAAGAACCAAGCAAGAGTAAAAAAAAAATTTGAAAATTCCCCATTTCAGGGAAGTTAAAGCCGACAGCAAAATAAAGGTCAGAGATATGTTGACTCCTAGTATAAATTTTTCAATTCTGTAATGGTTTTTGATTCTAAGTATAGAGGTTAAAGGTGAAGAGAAAAAAAATCTACATGAGCCCAAGAAAAACAGGGTAAGATTAAATAACAATTGATGACAACTAAGAATTTGTAGGGGCTTCCCAGGTGCTCAGTGGTGAAGAATCTGCCTGCCAATGCAGGAGATGCAGCTTCGATTCCTGGGTCAGGAAGATCCTCTGGTGAAGGAAATGGCAACCCACTCCAGTATTCTTGCCTGGGAAATCTCAGCCTGATGGGCTACACTCCATGGGGTCGAAAAGAGTCGGACACGACTTAGCAACTAAACGACGATAAGAATTTGTAAGGTGCCTAAAGACAGAAACAGAGATCAATGGAACAGAATAGAAAGCCCAGAGATAAATCCACGTACCTATGGACATCGTATCTTTGACAAATGAGGCAAGAATATACAATAGAAAAAAGACAACTTCTTTAACAAGTGGTGCTGGGAAAACTGGTCAACCACTTGTAAAAGAATGAAACTAGAACACTTTCTAACACCATATACAAAAAATAAACTCAAAATGGATTAAAGATCTAAACGTAAGACCAGAAACTATAAAACTCCTAGAGGAGAACATAGGCAAAACACTCTCCGACATAAATCACAGCAAGATCTTCTATGACCCACCTCCCAGAATATTGGAAATAAAAGCAAAAATAAACAAATGGGACCTAATTTAACTTAAAAGCTTTTGCACAACAAAGGAAACTATAAGCAAGGTGAAAAGACAGCCTTCAGAATGGGAGCAAATAATAGCAAACAAAAAACAGAAAAAGGATTAATCTCAAAAATATACAAGCAACTCCTGCAACTCAATTCCAGAAAAATAAATGACCCAATCAAAAAATAGGCCAAAGATCTAAACAGACATTTCTCCAAAGAAGACATACAGATAGCTAACAAACACATGAAAAGATGCTCAACATCACTCATTATCAGAGAAATGTAAATCAAAACCTCAATGAGGTACTGTTACACACCGGTCAGAATGGCTGCTATCCAAAAGTCTACAAGCAATAAATGCTGGAAGAGGGTGTGGAGAAAAGGGAACCCTCTTACACTGCTGGTGGGAATGCAAACTAGTACAGCCACTATGGAAAACAGTGTGGAGATGCCTTAAAAAACTGGAAATAGAACTGTCATATGACCCAGCAATCCCACTCCTGGGCATACACAGCGAGGAAACCAGAACTGAAAGAGACACGTGCACCCCAATATTCATCGCAGCTCTGTTTATAATAGCCAGGACATGGAAGCAACCTAGATGCCCATCAGCAGATGAATGGATAAAAAAGCTGTGGTACATATACACAATGGAATATTACTCAGCCATTAAAAAGAATTCATTTGAATCAGTTCTAATGAGATGGATGAAACTGGAGCCCATTTTACAGAGTGAAGTAAGCCAGAAAGATAAACATCAATACAGTATACTAACGCATATACATGGAATTTAGAAAGATGGTAACGATAACCCTATATGCAAGACAGAAAAAGAGACACAGATGTATAGAATAGACTTTTGGACTCTATCGGGGAAGGTGATGATGGGATGATCTGAGAGAACAGCATCGAAACATGTATATTATCAAGTGTGAAACAGATCACCAGTCCAGGTTGGAGGCATGAGACAAGTGCTCATGGCTGGTGCACTGGGATGACCCAGAAGGATGGGACGGGGAGGGAGGTGGGAGAGGGGTTCAGGATGGGGAACACATGTAAATCTTTGGCTGATTCATGTCAATGTATGGCAAAAACCACTACAATACTGTAAAGTAATTAGCCTCCAACTAATAAAAAAAAAAAAAAAAAAAGAATTTGTAAGGTTCCTAATTGTTCCTAAGTGTTTTTTACTTATTTAATCACCTTTTCTGTATTTTTTTTAAAACAATGTGACTTATTGTTATATAGGTATATGATTTTGCTTTGCAGTGCTTGTTCACATTTCAAAAAATATAAGTGGGAGAGGATTTTTTTCCCCCCATGAATTGCATCTATAGGAAGTCTAGTGAAGTGAAGTCGCTCAGTCGTGTCCAACTCTTTGCGACCCCATGGACTGTAGACTACCAGGATCCTCAGTCCATGGGATTTTCCAGCAAGAATACTGGAGTGGGCTGCCATTTCCTTCTCCAGGGGATCTTCCCGACCCAGGGGTCAAACCTGGGTCTCCCATGTCAGAGGCAGACGCTTTACCGTCTGACCTACCAGGGAAACCTAGCTGCATTCAAATTCAGCCACTGCATTATTAAGATACTGGAGCCCTGCCATCACAGTCACCCACCTTCTCTCCTACTCAAGAAGTGCAGATTTAAAGGGACTTAGCCACAGGGCAGACGGGAGGAAATCATGAGATGAATGTGTCAGGGAGAGGTACCAGCACCTCTCAAGTCTTCTGGTGCTTCTAGCTCCATGTGCTCTTTCCCCATCCTCTCCTCACCAAGACCTCCTGGTTTATCCTTTTAGCGATGCTCCTATGGGCATTCTTGATCCAATCCTTTCTCTCCTGCACCCATGCCTTCTTTGCCAAACCCCATAGGTAAAGTTCCCATCCACTCTTTCTACGCTTGCTTTCAATCTTAGAATAAAGTCACAAGGCTGAATGGATCCACAATAAAACCACATACATGACCCACTTGGGCCATCACTGCTACTTGACAAGGTTCTCTCTTCTAACAGACAAACCTATGAAGGTCTCAGAATACTTACTCTAAACCTTTCTATCAACCCCCAACATCATTGCTGCCATATTCACACTCAATATACAGCTTCCCATCCTATGTATTGTGAACCTAGGCCACCTTCTATACTTTCTTCCTTTTCAGATAAAATTTCTTCAGTATTTCACACACACACACACACTCTCAAGCTCTTCCTTCTTTCATGTCTGTTTTCCAACCCCTCTGTAAAGCTGATCCACCACCACATTTCACTCCAGGAGCATCATACTCTCAAAAAAAAAAAAAAAAAAAAATCCCCTCTTGATTCTTTAATCATCCCCTCACTCTGACATATCTTCTTCTTTCAATAACATGCTCCAGCACCTTCTATTCTTAAAAAAATAACTTATGACACCATGTTTTTACCTTGTGTTAAGGTCTGTGCATAAGTTTTATGTCCTTTATTAGAATAAATGCTCCTTAAGACCAGGAAATAAAATTCAAGCAAATTCTAAGATTGAGTCTTACATAGAGTATGTGCTCAATGAATGTGTAGTGAATGGATGAATCAATACAGTAAATCCTCTACATATGAATCTTCAACTTTCAAAGATGTGAATGTACATGGCAGCCCCTGTAGGCTAGCTGTTATACTGTACTACTGTACTTTCAGGGTACTGCACTGTAATATAAAAAATATTTTCTTTATCTTTTGTTTGTGTTCTACATATGTATTATTTGTGTGAAAAGTATTATAAATCTATTACACTACAGTACTAAATAGCTGATTCTGTTAGTTGGATACCTAGGCTAACTAGGATTTGTTTGTAAATCCATTTGTTTGTTGGATTTACAAAAACAAATAGGACTTAGGAACGTACTCTTGGAATGGAATTTGTTCTTATGTAGGGGACTTACTGCATTTTCAATCTAATCAAGCCTTTCTTGGGCTTGTTCCTGATCTCTGAAATAGAATCCATGGGAGTACTCTGAATTGCTTTGGTAAGACTCATTTCAGGTTTAGAATGCCCAAAGACTGCTCTGGACTCAATATGTGGGATGCTGTCTCAGATAGTTACCTTCTCCAAATAATACAACACTCTGGCCCTCTGTCAATGCTTATACATTTACCGATACTGGAAACAGAAATTAACTGTTTTGACTTATCCCTTCAGTCCTTCTTTAAAATGCAACCATCTCTGGGTGAGGTATTCTTACATTAAGGTCAGAGTAAATTGATTTTTTCTGATATTTTCCTTTAGACTAAAGGTGATAGGAAGGAGAACAGAAATATCACCTTTTGTCCATCAGGAATAGGGGCAGAAACAGATGGTGTGTGGGGGAGAGGGGAGGCAGAATATACACTTAAAAGTACAGTCTGCCATATGCAGGCCCAAAGCCCAGCAAGGCTTCAGTGAGTCTATAGAGTTTCTTCAAGAGCTTGCTGTGTTGCCCTCCTTATGATGCGGTCTGAAATCCCCAAGGACAGGTGCTCTCCAAGGACCACACAATAAAAGCAAAGTCATTTTTGTCTCCAGGAAGGTCACTATTAAAATATAGTCAGAAGGAGGCTGGAATTTTGCTTTAATCCTGTTTCTGCCATTAATAAACTGAGGGGCAACTTCCATCGTTGTCTATGAGTAGATTGGACTTCATTTTTCTAATCCTGCAAGTACTGGTGGTTCTTTTCAAAACAGGCCTATGGCAGTATATGATGTGTGATATTTTCCCTCCTTTCAAAAATTCCGAAATTTCAAATGCTCTTTAATCACATGCTTTAATATCACTGAGGAAAACTATAAAACAAAACAAGAGCTCACTCACTATAAGCTTTAGGAGAGAAAAACATGGAAATATCTTTGGTGTTAACAATGTTTTCCTTAAAATGAATTTTGGTAAAAAACAAAAATATTCTCCACAGTATACAATATTGTAGTTAGACCTAGTATCCACCAATTCATAATTACCAAAGATCCACCTGATGCGCAGAGTTGTCTCATTTGAAAAGACCCTGATGCTGGGAGGGATTGGGGGCAGGAGGAGAAGGGGACGACAGAGGATGAGATGGCTGGATGGCATCCCTGACTCGATGGGCATGGGTTTGAGTAAACTCCGGGAGTTGGTGATGAACAGGGAGCCCTGGTGTGCTGTGATTCATGGGGTCGCAAATAGTCGGACACGACTGAGCGACTGAACTGAACTGAACTGAACTGAAGGAAGGTTTAAAAAATTATATAGAAACAGGAAAGCCAGAAAGATCTACTAATAGAAAGTAAGTATGCCTGCCAATATATGAAATTATACTAAATATTAAATTCAAACACACACACACACACACAGAGTTATGCAGAGGGTGTTTCTGATGTTCTCAGGCATGTATCAGGCTCAGTCAGAAGTTTTCAAATTACTGTGTCCCTATGCTTGACCACAGGATTTCAACTCTCCCTTGCACTCTCCCACAGTTAACTGTGAGCATCAGTACAAAAACGTGTACTTCACATGTGTCTGTCCTGGATCTGACACACTCACTTTCCCAGTGTTCACAGCTCAGAAGGCCTTTGGAAGGAGAATCACTGTAACCCCTTGTGAGAATACCAAGACCCAGGTCAAGGGTGCTTCTCTAGTGCTCCATAAGCTGTCAGTCCTCAAGACACTGCAGCCATGCTGGGTTTCATGAGCAGAGCAGTTCAAACTTGGGGTGCTTTGCTCAATTTATCCAAAACACAGCTCTTCCTCTGCTGTCTTTTGCCTCTTTCTCAGTTTAAAGGGTAGCAGAGGGCAGGCACCATGTCCTTTCAATTATCCAGGCTCAAACCCAGTTCTAGGAGCCAGATAGATAACAGATACTATATCATCATTCCATTTTCCTCAATTTTGCTCTTTTACTGTGGTTCAGACCCTGAAAAACGTCTCCCTCCTTCCCCTTCCCCAATTCTCTTGCTTTTCTATGGATGAACAAACTAGTATCGGGAATGGAGAGGGGTGGGATACAAGGAGCAGACGTACTGTCACCAATGCACAAGCCCTGGGTCAGTCAGTCAAATGCCCTGTTATAATTCAAACATCAAAAGACACTAGCCTGTCCTTTAGTCAGTAAAACTGTCACGGGCCACCTTAGGATCCTAGTTCTGAAACCAAGATTTCGGTACCATTTCCCAAAGGTCAAGACTGAAATCGAGTCGATTGTTTTCAACTGATTTTTTCTTCTAAATCTCCGAATCTACCAGACTGTTTCCCACCTGGCTTTTAAGTCAGATGAACATGTTTTTACCTACCATTCCCAGCTGTACCACATCTGCCAAATTCTCAAAGGATCATGGAGAACAGAAAGGGGGAACCAAGTGGGTAAGAAGCAGATAAAAGAAATGCAGTGAAGCAAGGGGAGGCAGTGCAAGTGTGAAAAAAAGAAAGAGAAAGTGAGGAAAGTCTGTAAGACTAACTTAATTCCATCGTAGAGAGGAAATACTGCTAGAATTGCTGATTCAAGCGCTGTGTGACTGCTTTAAAACTCGGTGCCTTGTTCCAAAGATAGAACTCTAAGCCAGCCAGTTTTTCCCTCTCTCTTCCCTCGTTGCCACAGACATGACACACAGGAAAGCAAATAGCTTTGTTTGTTTCCTCCCAAATCATTCAACAATGAGACAACAACAAGATTCTTCCACTGAGTGGGTCTCTTGAAGTACAGCCCTGAATCTAGGAATTGAAACTGAAAATATTCACTAGCGCTCAGAACTCCTTTCCAGTTAGTGGTTCTCTCCGGGTTTCTCCCCGTGGGCTCCTCACCATTTTTTGAAGGCAATAAGTGCACTGATGCAAAACTGGTCTTTGAGATCATTTATGTTAATGCCTGGCTGTCGTTCAAGGAGAGGTTTATTGAGCATTATTTTATGAGACAAAGTTGCTAAGCTGTAGTAAACACCCACAGAGCTCTGAGACCAAGGATGAATCAGAAAGTTATAAATAGTTATAAAACCTGATCGTTTCCTTTTCTGTGTCATCTACATGAGGGGTGAATAGGTTAACACATCTCAGAGTTAAAAACAGGACAGGATACAGAGCCCATGAGAATGCCTTCCTATAAAGAAGTCAGTGTTAGCCTCCAGACCTCAGTGTTGTCAGCCCTGACACAGGTTATCATGATGTGAATTAGCAAGTGACAGGAGGGTGTTTTCCAGCTAAGAGAGGGGGTACAGTTGTGAGGTCAGGAAACACTTGAGAGTTACAGCCAGAATCAGACACTTAAGAATAAGATTCCTCTCCACAGTGACTGATTGACTGATTCATGAAGTGGCGAGGAATTCCTGGAGACAGTGCTACAGAAGTAACTGCCTTTTCTGAAGTGTATTAATACTCCTGTAGCCAGTACTATTATGTAAATTAATGAAATAAAAAAATTACACATCTGATTGAAAGTATGGTGTGTTCTACCATTTTGCTAAGATGTGAGGTCTTTAGGGTACCATTTCCTCCTGAGGTTAGTGCACGGAGTGACCAGCACAATGCCAGTCACAAAGGGGCTAGCTGCACGGATGCCAAGGCAGTATGCACATGTTTCCAGGGGGTGGCATCATCAACTGTCTATTTCTTAGTTCTGTCTGTATAAATTCAGGTGTGAAAGGTAAACCTCTCATTTCTTTCCCAGAGCGAGGAGAGTTCACTGAGAACTTAATCTGCTTTCTGGAACCTAACAGACCCAATAAACACTAGTTTCTTTCTGGAAGCCGGACATAGTGCTTAAAATATAAAAGCTTGCTCTTAGTCCAGAGAAGAGTGATTTATCCTGAGGGTCATGATCTGCTGCATTAATATGAGACACACTGAAAAACTGGTATGAGATTTCTTAATTTGATTGAATCAAATAGGTTTGTGAGCTGTGATTTAACATTTCCCTTGACTACATGGGCTTCAGACAGCAATCTGTCCCATAATCCTCTATAAAATAACACTCTGGTTCAACGAAGGCTTATTCTTTATCTTTATTGATTCAGCCCCAAGTTGGCAGTTGTTCAGTCATGAGGTAAAACGAGATGTCTGTATGTCATTACCTTCAGCTTATTTCTCCATCACTGCCTTGGCTATGGCTTGCTTGAGTATTCCCTGGGTATTTTCCCTTCTTTGTCAGGGTTTTTTTTAATGGTGCTGAATATATATATATTGTGTTCAAATCCAGTCTGTTTTGTTCAGGGAACTTTTCATTTTTCTGTTATAACAAATCTCCATTAGTTTATCAGATATTGTCCATTATGTGATTCTTCCCCCTACCATACTCTAAAGACAGGAAACCACAAATTATCACATTACCTCATTGTGCACAATAATTCTGAGCTCTGACTCACTTAGAAGGTGTGATAGAATCACAGAATCTAAATCTTGAAAGGAATAGAGAGGTCATCTCACTGACTTATCATGGTAATCACCTAGGTTGTTTTCTGTTTGTTTTTTTTTTAAATACAGGATTACTTCCTTCTCCTGCCCACCCCCAGAGATGCTGATTTTTTAGGTCTGACTTGGAGTTCAAGAATCTGTTCTTTTAGAAGTTTCCCTAGGTGATTCAGAGGATTAGCTGTCTCATCCAGTGATGCAGTTCCTTCTCCTTTCAAATGGAGGAATATCTACTTTAACATTCTTGATATTTGTGAATGTCTGGCTTTTGTAGGAACAGTGTAAGAAACGAGACTCCCTCTGCAGAGCCAAGTTTATCACTTTGCAGACTGACTGTGTAGTATCTTCGCCATTCACTCTTTCTGCAAGCATGTGTTAACGCTCAAGTACTAATATTAATAGTACTAGTACTCAGCTTGAGTACTATTAATATTAGTACTAGTATTGTTCGGAAGGATCAAATGGGCAGGTGCTGTACAAAACACTTTATGAATAATATTCAATCTGCACAATAGTCCTACAGTGTAGGTTTGTATAATTGTCCCCATTTTAAAAAGATGAAATTTAGAGGAGCTAAAGTTTAAACCCACATCTACTAGGAGCTTTAGAGCTCATGTGTTTTCCAGTGTTTCATGTGTACCATCCAGTTACAAAATAATTAAATAGGTAAGTAGACACACTTTGCTTTTTTAATTAAAAGAAGCAAATTTTCTAAGTCTTAGGAAGATGCTTATTTTTTGTAACCACCCTAATTATGCAAAAATAATTATAGCCAATAATTATTGACCACTTTTTATGTCCCAGGCACTTGATGTGTTAGATTACGTATACTACTGGGAATTCCTGCAGGAGATACACTATCTACTCATGTCTAAAGAGGCTTTAGTCTTTAACACTTCAAGTTTTTTATAGACCTTTAAAAAAAAATAGGATAGATTCTTACTTGTTGGGGATGCTTTAAACATTGTGCTACTAGAAGACAGAGAGTAAATAAATTGATCACCCAAAGTCCTGATCAGCCCTTCAGTTCTATAAGTTGATTATAATTAGCCCTGAGAAATCCTCTACTGAAAAACTTTCTATTTCCTGTCAAACTAAGAAATGTTTCCAGTACATTCATGGATTGAACAGGCTATATCTGATCATAATGGTTCACTTTTCCCATGAGTTCTATGAGTTATATTTTTAGCACTTTTCTGAAAGCCAGAGAAAAAGTCATGCAAAAATCCCAACAAACCCCAAAGTACTATTTTCAAAAGGGAGTTTTTTGGCCACAAATGGTGAACTACTTTCCAAGTGATTGCTTGGAATAAAACTTAGTTAAAGTTAAATTTAAGATATTCTTTTTCTCTCCAAACAGATGAAGAACATTTAAAAATGTCTAGATAAACTAGAAATACTTCTTAATTCTGAGAATAATTACTTCTTTTAAAACACTTGAATCTTTGAACATAATTTTAATAAAGAGAAAGACAAAGTCACATGTATAAATTTAAGAGTAAAATCTAAAATAATGAAAGTTCACAACACACTCCAAAGTTTTCTTGAGTGTTCTTTAATATAAAAATGTTTCTTTAATTTAGTAAGCATTTCCCTAGACTTTGAGATGTGCCAGAGTAATGCTAGGCACTGGCTAAACTGAGATGAATAAGACAGGGCTCTGCTCTTGAGAAGCTTTAATTATATTTCTCATTTTATATTACCGGGTTAAATTGTGTCATATTCTGCCAATTTACCTCTTTTTTAAACTAAAACATGACAATTTCACATGGTTTAGTCTAAGAGCTACTAGATCATATTGCATTGATTTGTTATCAGAAGGATAAGTAGGCATCCTCATGAGAAGTGGAGCGGAAGATGATAAGACAACTTCCTCTTGCCTACGCTGGTATGTGTGTTAGCCGCTCAGTCATGTCCAACTCTTTGTGACCCCATGGACTGTAGCCTGCCAGGCTCCTCCATCCATGGGATTTTCCAGGCAAGAATACTGGAGTGGATTGCCATTTCCTTCTTCAGGGGATCTTCCTGAGCCACGGATTGAACCCAGGTCTCCCACATTGCTGGCAGACTCTTTACCATCTGAGCCACCAGGGAAGCCCTACTGAGATCATAACTGAATCCTACAGCCTGGAAAAAACCACTGGAGGTTGCCACAGTGCTCTGGCAAGGGGATGGTAATAGAAAACACTATCTATCTGTGTTATTTAAAAGTAATGTAATGTCAGTGGTAGTTTAGAGGATGAATGCAAGTAAAGAGAATTTGAATATCGTGAGATTAGTTGTAAGGTTGTTCCGTTAGTTTCAGCAAGTAATAATAAGAATCTGAACTGAATCTACTCTATAAATATTATAGACAACATCTATGAAAATAACAAGATAACTGTAATGATTCATTTCATATCTCAACTTGGCTAGGTCACAGGGTGCCCAGATACTTGTTCAAACATTATTCTGGTGTGTCTGTTTCTGGATAAGATTAACATTTGTATCACTAGACTCAGTAATAGTAGATATCCTCTCTAATGAATGTGGCCTCATCCAATCAACTGAAGACCTAGAACAAAAACGCTGAGGAAGAGCGAACTCCATCTGTTTGACCATTTGAGTTGGGACATTGGTCTTTTTTGGCCTTCAGACTAGAACCTACACATTGGCTCTTCTGGGTCTCTATCTTGCCAACTGTAGATCTAGGTAATTCTCAGATTCCATAATTATGTGAGACAATTCCTTTATCTATGTATCTATGTGTTTCTCTATCAGCTCTTATTGGTTCTGTTTCTCTGGAGGACTCTGATTAATACATATTTTGGTATTGAGAGCTGTTTTAGAGAAACAGAATGTTATGGATGAGTTCCCAATTGTTTCTGGGTTTTTGGAATTGGTTCCCTATTACAATTAAAGATGCTAAGGACCCTATTTCTAGTAATAAAAACAGTACTGACACTCCATTGTATGATACAACAATATAAATAGGACAAACATCACAACTGGATACTCCTAACCAACTACTTTGAAAAAGCAAGAATCTGGGTCACTGTTCACATAAAACTTTCAAACATTTTTGGCAAAAAATGAATATAATTAGGTTGACTGGTTGTTCCTATTGTTGCTGGACAAAGTTGGGTAAGAAAAGGATGGGCTTAGAGATTCAAATTCCCAGCTCAAGTTTGCTGCATAAATGATCTAAGAGTTTCTTTGTGTACCCACAAAGAAATTTCCTGTAGCTGTATGATTGAGATTGCTGAAAGCCAAGGACAGAATCTCATCCTGTGACTGACCAGCTTAATTACAAGCAAGTTCAACTCCTAGCCTCCCCAGAATGTCTACAGTTAAAGTGAGGCATTGACTGGGAAGGAGTAGGATCCTGAAACTTGTCAGTGGAAGAGGTTAACCTGCTCCCAGCAGAAGCAGCCTCTTCACCCCTGTCTGAGGGGGTTAACCCTGCACTGCCTTAGAAAACTGAAATGGTCTTTTTGAGCAGCTGCTGTATAAGATGATGATTCTCCTCAGGACCGCTCCTGTAGCCCATCCTACTTCTATGCCCATAACTGATGGCCCCCCAAATCCCTAAAGGTAGGGTGCAAAGTGTGATCCACATGGAGATATGCTACATGTTAAAATAATTACTGGAATTTTAAAATTTATACAGACAAAAATGCAGGGAACATGTGTAAGAATGGATGTTAAGAACTGAATAATGCTGTAAGGAACATAATATTGAATCCAGGCTGAATTTACTGACATGAGCTAACTGAGCAGAGATTCTGTCTTTAATGTTGCAACTTGGGAAGTTAGAAAGAGCTCTAATGATTTGTTTGGTTGGTTGGCTAAAACAGACCAAAAAGTGGCCCACAGTGAGCCAGAATGCAGAGGAAGGGTTAGGGTTAGGCCTAGAGAGACTGGAATGTTAGAGCGGATTTGTCATCTAAGACATACTCATTCACATTGGGAGAGTCCAGAAAACATACTCTTCATGATGACTGTAATAAATTTGTGAGGGGAACTCCAGCAAACTTGAGTTCTGTGATCACTCTTTTAAGAGCTGGAAATAAAGTCACTGAACTGAGAAACCTAAATGCATGGGGAGTAATTGGATACTGGGGTGGCAGGGACCAAGTGGCAGGGGTCAGCAGCCAAAGGCAAGGTGGGTATTGTCACTGCAAAGGAAGGCAGAGTCAAGCAGCGATTGGACTAATCTGACTGGCATAGATCTATAGCATTGGCTAGTTGATTGTGCTGTTCCTAGAATTGAAACAGATAGGAAGCCTACTAAATTCTTACTTGATATAATAGATCAAGAACAGACAGCGCAGAAATAAAATTACACAACTATAGTCAATCTATGACAAAGGAGGCAAGACTATATAATGGAGAAAAGACAGTCTCTTCAATAAGTGATGCTGGAAAAACTGGACAGCTCCATATAAAAGAATAAGAGTAGAACAAAAGAATAAGAGTAGAACACTCCCTCATAACATGTACAAAAATAAACTCAAAATAGACTAAAGACATAATGTAAGACTTGAAACCATGCAACTCTAGAAGAGAACACAGGCAGAACACTCTTTGATGTAAGTCATACCAATATTTTCTCAGATCAGTCTCCTAAAGCAAAAGAGTTATAAAAGCAAAAATAAACAAGTGGGACCTAATTAAACTTAAAGACTTTTCCACAGCAAAGGAAACAATCAACAAAATGATAAAACAACCTATGGAATGAGAGAAAATATTTGCAAATGATGTGACTAGCAAGGAGGTTAACATCCAAAATATAAAAACAGTTCATACAAATCAATATCAAAAAACAAACAAACAAACAATCCAAGCCCCCCACCCCCAAAAAATGGGCATAAGACCTGGATAGATGTTTCTAAAGAAGATATATAGACTAACTAACCAGAACATGAAAAGATGATTAACATGGCTAGCTAATTATGAGAGAAATGCAAATCAACCCAAAATGTGGTATCACCTCACTCCTGTACAAGTGGCCATCATCAAAAAATCTACAAACAACAAGTGCTGGCGGGGTGTGGAAAAAAAGAGAATACTTGTACACCACTGGTGGGAATGTAGATTGGTGCAGTCACTATGGAAAACAGTTTGGAGGTTCCTTAAAAATCTAAAAACTAAAAATAGCATTGCTATATGATTCTGTAATCCCACCCCTGGGTATATATTTGGAAAAAAGTAAAACACTAATTCAAAATATGCATGCACCTCAATGTTTGTAGAGTGCTATTTACAAAAGCCAAGACAAGGAAGCAGCCCAAGTGCCCATTAACATGTGATTGGATTAAGAAGCTGCATATATATATATATACATATATGTGTGTATATATATTATGTATACACACACACACACACACACACACACACAATTGCAAAATTCAGGCTCAAAGTGAAGAAGGTAGGGAAAACCACTAGGCCACTCAGGTATGACTTAAATCAAATTCCTTATGATTATACAGTGGAGGTGATGAATAGATTCAAGGGACTAGATCTGGTAGACAGAGTGCCTGAAGAACTGTGGATAAAGGTTTGTAACATCATACAGGAGGTGATAACCAAAACCATCCCCAAGAAAAATAAGCACAGAAGGCAAAGTAGCTGTCTTAGGAGACCTTGCAAATAGATGAGAAAAGAAGAGAAGCAAAAGGCAAAGGAAAGAGGGAAAGAGCGATAAGAAAATCTTAAGTGACCAATGCAAAGAAATACAGGAAAATAATAAAATGGGAAAGACTAGAGATCTCTTTAAGAAAACTGGAGATACCAAGGGAACATTCCATACAAAGCTAGGCACAGTAAAGGAAAAAAGTGGCAAGGATCTAACAGTAGCTGAAGAGATTAAGAAAAGATGGCAAGAATACACAGAACTGTACAAAAAAGATCTTAATGTACTGGATAACCATGATGCTGTGATCACTCACATAGAGCCAGACATCCTGGAGTATGAAGTCAAGTGGGCCTTATGAAGCATCACTACGAACAAAGCTAGTGGAGGTGATGGAATTCTAGGTGAGCTATTTCAAATCTTAAAAGATGATGCTGTTAAAGTGTTGCACTCATTATGCCAGCAAATTTGGAAAACCCACCAATGCCACAGGACTGGAAAAGGTCAATTTTCATTCCAATCCCAAAGAAAGGCAATAAAGAATGCTCAAATTACTGTACAATTGCACTCATTTCACATGCCAACAAGATTATGCTCAAAATCCTTCAAGCTAGGTTTCAGGAATACGTGAACCAAGAACTTCCAGATATTCAAGCTGGATTTAGAAAAGGCAGTGGAGCCAGAGATCAAATTGCCAACAAACAGTGGATCCTAGAAAAAGCAAGGAAATTCCAAAAACATATCTACCCATGTTTCATTGCCTACACTAAAGCCTTTGTTTGACCTTGTGGATCACAACAAACTGGAAAATTCTTAAAGAGATGGGAATATCAAACTACATTACCTACTTCCTGAGAAACCTATATGCAGGTTAAGAAGCAACAGTTGAAATGGATAGGGAACAATGGACTGGTTCCAAACTGGGAAAGGAATACGTTAAGACTGTATATTGTCACCCTGCTTATTTAACAGATATGTGGAGTACATCATACGAAATGCCAGGCTGGATGAAGAACAAGCTAGAATCAAGATTGCCGGGAGAAACATCAATAACCTCAGATATACAGATGACAGCACACTTATGGAAAAAAGTGAAGAGGAACTAAAGAGCCTCTTGATGAAGGTGAAAGAGGAAGGGGAAAAAGCTGGCTTAAAACTCAACGTTTAAAAAACTAATATCATGGCACCTGGTCCTATCACTTCCTGGCAAACAGATGGGGAAAATGTGGAAACAGACACATATTTCATTTTCTTGGGCTTCAAAATCACTGCAGATGGTGACTGCAGCCATGAAATTAAAAGACAGCTGCTCCTTGGAAGAATAGTTATGACAAACCTAGACAGTGTATTAAAAAGCAAAGATATCACTTTGCCAACAAAGGTTCATGTAGTCAAAGCTGTGGTTTTTCCATGTACAGATGTACATGTCATGTACAGACGTTAAGAGGTGGACCATAAAGAAGACTGGTGCCGAAGAATTGATGTTTTCGAACTGTGGTGCTGGAGAAGACTCTTAAGAGTTCTTTGGACTGCAAGATCAAACCAATCAATCCTAAAGGAAATCAATCCTGAATATTCATTGGAAGGACTGATGCTGAAGCTGAAACTCCAGTACTTTGGCCACCTGATGCAATGAGCTGACTCAGTGGAAAAGACCCTGATGCTGGGAAAGACTGAGGACAAGAGGAGAAGTGGGTGACAGAGGCTGAGATGGATGGATGGCATCACTGATTCAACAGACATGAGTTTGAGCAAACTCAGGGAGATAGTGAAGGACAGGGAAGCCTGACATACTGCAGTTCATGGGGTTGTAGAGTCGGCCACAACTTAGCGACTGAACAACAATATACACGTGTGTGTGTGTGTGTGTGTGTGTGTGTGTGTGTGTGTGTATAATGGAACATTACTCATAAAAGAATGAAATACAGTCATTTGCAGCAATGTGGATGGACCTAGAGAATATTATGCTTATTGAAATAAGTCAGAGGAAAACAAATACTGGATAATATCACTTATATGTGGAATGTAAAGAAAATAATACAAATGAATGTATATTCAAAACAAAAACAGAATCACAGATATAGAAAGCAAACTTGTGGTTACCAAAGGGGAGAGGATGGGGATGGGAGGGTCAAATTAGGGGTATGAGATTAACAGGTACAAACTATTATATATAAAATAGATAAGCAACAAAGGTATACTGTAGACCACGGGTAATTATACACATTTTCTTGTAATCACCTACAATGAAGTATAATCTGAAGTAGTACTGAATCACTATGCTATAACCTAAAACTAACATAACATTATAAAATTTTTTTTTAGCATTGTAAATTAATTGTACTTCAATAATATAAATAAATGAATAAAATTCTAACTTAACCTGTAAGAGCAGAAAAGTTTCAGGTCAAGCAAACAAAATCTAACCTGATAAGCAGAGGTTAGATCTATAAAGAAAATAATCCAAGTCATTCTTACCTTGAGCCAGTTTACTTACTTGGATGAAGGGAAGGCTGGATCTCATAAGGAAGAACTCTGATATAATACACTGCCAAAAATGTATACTGTTAATCTTTTTCCTTGACTTCCCCCCAAAATTCTATAGCCATCAGCAGATGAATGGATAAGCCTTTTTAATGGCTGAGTAATATTCCATTGTACCACAGCTTTCTTATCCATTCATCTGCTGATGGACATCTAGGTTGCTTCCATGTCCTGGCTATTATAAACAGTGCTGCGATGAACATTGGGGTACATGTATCTCTTTCAATTCTGGTTTCTTTGGTGTGTATGCCCAGCAGTGGGATTGCTGGGTCATATGGTAGTTCTACTTCCAGTTTTTTAAGGGATCTCCACACTGTTCTCCATAGTGGCTGTACTAGTATGCATTCCCACCAACACTGTAAGAGGGTTCCCTTTTCTCCACACCCTCTCCAGCATTTATTGTTTGTAGACTTGAGGTTTTGATTTGCATTTATCTGATAATGAGTGATGCTGAGCATCTTTTCATGTGTTTGTTAGCCATCCATATGTCTTCTTTGGATAAATGTCTGTTTAGTTCTTTGGCCCATTTTTTGATTGGGTCATTTATTTTTCTGGAATTGAGCTGCAGGAGTTGCTTGCATATTTTTGAGATTAATTCTTTGTCAGTTGCTTCGTTTGCTATTATTTTCTCCCATTCTGAAGGCTGTCTTTCCACCTTGTTTATAGTTTCCTTTGTTGTGCAAAAGCGTTTAAGTTTAATTAGGTCCCATTTGTTTATTTTTGCTTTTATTTCCAATATTCTGGGAGGTGGGTCATAGAGGACCCTGCTGTGATTTATGCCAGAGAGTGTGTTGCCTATGTTTTCCTCTAAGAGTTTTATAGTTTCTGGTCTTACGTTTAGATCTTTAATCCATTTTGAGTTTATTTTTGTGTATGGTGTTAGAACGTGTTCTAGTTTCATTCTTTAAGAAGTGGTTGACCAGTTTTCCCAGCACCACTTGTTAAAAAGAATGTCTTTTCTCCATTGTATATTCTTGCCTCCTTTGTCAAAGATAAGGTGTCCATAGTTGCATGGATTTATCTCTGGGCTTTCTATTTTGTTCCATTGATCTATATTTCTGTCTTTATGCCAGTACCATACTGTCTTGATGACTGTGGCTTTGTAGTACAGCCTGAAGTCAGGCAGGTTGATTCCTCCAGGTCCATTCTTCTTCCTCAATATTGCTTTGGCTATTCAGGGTTTTTTGTATTTCCATACAAATTGTGAAATTATTTGTTCTAGTTCTGTGAAAAATACTGTTGGTAGCTTGATAGGATTGCACTGAATCTACAGATTACTTTGGGAAGTATACTCACTTTCACTATACTGATTCTTCCAATCCATGAACATGGTATATTTCTCCATCTATTTGTATCCTCTTTGATTTCTTTCATCAGTGTTTTATAGTTTTTTATATATAGGTCTTTTGTTTCTTTAGGTAGATTTATTCCTAAGTATTTTATTCTTTTCGTTGCAATGGTGAATGGAATTGTTTCCTTAATTTCTCTTTCTGTTTTCTCATTGTTAGTGTAGGAATGCAAGGGATTTCTGTGTGTTAATTTTATATCCTGCAACTTTACTATATTCATTGATTAGCTCTAGTAATTTTCTGGTAGAGTCTTTAGGGTTTTCTATGTAGAGGGTCATATCATCTGCAGTGAGAGTTTTACTTCTTCTTTTCCAATCTGGATTCCTTTTATTTCATTTTCTTCTCTGATTGCTGTAGCTAAAACTTCCAAAACTATGTTGAATGGTAGTGGTGAGAGTGGGCACCCTTGTCTTGTTCCTGACTTTAGGGGAAATGCTTTCAATTCTTAACCATTGAGGATCATGTTTGCTGAGGGTTTGTCATATATAGCTTTTATTATGTTGAGGATGTTCCTTCTATTCCTGCTTTCTGGAGGGTTTTTATCATAAATGGATGTTGAATTTTGTCAAAGGCTTTCTCTGCATCTATTGAGATAATCATATGGTTTTTATCTTTCAATTTGTTAATGCACTGTATTACATTGATTGATTTGCAGATATTAAAGAATCCTTGCATTCCTGGGATAAAGTCCACTTGGTCATCATGTGTGATCTTTTTAATATGCTGTTGGATTCTGTTCGCTAGGATTTTGTTAAGGATTTTTGCATCTATGTTCATCAGTGATATTGGCCTGTAGTTTTCCTTTTTTGTGGCATCTTTGTCTGGTTTGGGTAGTAGGGTGATGGTGGCCTCATAGAATGAGTTTGGAAGTTTACCTTCCTCTGCAATTTTCTGGAAGAGTTTCAGTAGGATAGGTGTTAGCTCTTCTCTAAATTTTTGGTAGAATTCAGCTGTGAAGCCGCCTGGTCCTGGGCTTTTGTTTGCTGGAAGATTTCTGATTAGAGTTCCCATTTCCGTGCTTGTGATGGGTCTGTTAAGATTTTCTATTTCTTCCTGGTTCAGTTTTGGAAAGTTGTATTTTTCAAGAATTTGCCCATTTCTTCCAAGTTGTCCATTTTATTTGCATACAGTTGCTGATAATAGTCTCTTATGATCCTTTGTATTTCAGTGTTGTCTGTTGTGATAACTCCATTTTCATTTCTAATTTTGTTGATTTGATTCTTCTCCCTTTGTTTCTGGATGAGTCTGGCTAATGGTTTGTCAATTTTATTTATCTTCTCAAAGAACCAGCTTTTAGCTTTGTTGATTTTCGCTATGGTCTCTTGTTTTTTTGCATTTATTTCTGCCCTAATTTTTATAATTTCTTTCCTTCTACTAGCCCTGGGGTTCTTCATTTCTTCCTTTTCTAGTTGCTTTAGTTGTAGAGTTAGGTTATTTATTTGACTTTTTTCTTGCTTCTTGAGGTAAGCCTGTATTGCTATGAACCTTCTCCTTAGCACTGCTTTTACAGTGTCCCATAGGTTTTGGGTTGTTGTGTTTTCATTTTCATTTGCTTCTATGCATATTTTGATTTATTTATTTTTTTATTTCTTCTCTGATTTGTTGGTTATTCAGAAGTGTGTTGTTTAGCCTCCATATGTTGGAATTTTTAATAGTTTTTTTCCTCTAATTGACATCTAATCTTACTGCATTGTGATCAGAAAAGATGCTTGGAATGATTTCAATTTTTTTGAATTTACCAAGGCTAGATTTTTGGCCCAGGATGTGATCTATCCTGGAGAAGGTTCCATGTGCACTTGAGAAAAAGATGAAATTCATTGTTTTGGGGTGAAATGTCCTATAGATATCAATTAGGTCTAACAGATCCATTGTATCATTTAAAATTTGTGTTTCCTTGCTAATTTTCTGCTTAGTTATCTATCCATAGGTGTGAGTGGGGTATTAAAGTTTCCTGCTGTTATTGTGTTATGCTAATTTTCCCTTTCGTACTTGTTACCATTTGTCTTACATATTCTGGTGCTCCTATGCTGGGTGCACATATATTTATAATTGCTGTATCTTTTTCTTGGAGTGATCCTTTGATCATTATGTAGTGTCCTTCTTTGTCTCTTTTCACAGCCTTTATTTCAAAGTCTAGTTTATCTGATATGAGTATTGCTACTCCTGCTTTCTTTTGGTCTCCAATTGTGTGAAATCTTTTTCCAGCCCTTCACTTTCAGTCTGTATGCATCCCTTGTTTTGAGGTGGGACTCTTGTAGACAGCATAGAGAGGGGTCTTGTTTTTGTATCCATTCAGCCATCTTTGTCGTTTGGTTGGGGCATTCAACCCATTTACATTTAAGGTGATTATTGATAAGTATGATCCCATTGCCATTTACTTTGTTGTTTTGGGTTCAAGTTTATATGCCTTTTCTGTGTTTCCTGTCTAGAGAAGATCCTTTAGCATTTGTTGAAGAGCTGGTTTGGTGGTGCTGAATTCTCTCAGCTTTTGCTTGTCTGTATAGCTTTTGATTTCTTCTTCATATTTGAATGAGATCCTTGCTGGATACAGTAATCTGGGTTGTAGGTTTTTCTCTTTCATCACTTTAAGTATGTCCTGCCATTCCCTTCTGGTCTGAAGAGTTTCTATTGAAAGATCAGCTATTGTCCTTATGGGAATCCCCTTGTGGGTTATTTGTTGTTTTTCCCTTGCTGCTTTTAATATTTGTTCTTTGTGTTTGATCTTTGTTAATTTGATTAATACGTGTCTTGGGGTGTTTCGCCTTGGGTTTATCCTGTTTGGGACTCTCTGGGTTTCTTGGACTTGGGTGGCTATTTCCCTCCCCATTTTAGGGAAGTTTTCAACTATTATCTCCTCAAGTATTTTCTCATGGCCTTTCTTTTTGTCGTCTTCTTCGGGACTTCTATGATTCGAATGTTGGGGCATCTGACATTGTCCCAAAGGTCTCTGAGGTTGTCCTCATTTCAATTCTTTTTTCTTTTTTCCTCTCTGCTGCATTTATTTCCACCATTCTCTCTTCTACCTCACTTATCTTGTCTTCTGCCTCAGTTATTCTACTGTTGCTTCCCTCCAGAGAGTTTTTGATCTCATTTATTGCATTATTCATTATTGATTGACTCTTTATTATTTCTTCTAGGTCCTTGTTAAACATTTCTTGTATCTTCTCAATCCTTGTCTCCAGGCTAGGAGACAATTTTGAAATTTTGTTTTCAAGATTTTGGATCATTTTTACTATCATTATTCTGAATTTTTTTCAGGTAGACTCCCTATTTCCTCCTCTTTTGTTTGGTTTGGTGGGCATTTACCATGTTCCTTTACCTGCTGAGTATTTCTCTGCCTTTTCATCTTGTTTAGATTGCTGTGTTTTGAGTGGCCTTTCTGTATTCTGGCAGTTTACTTTTGAAAAACTGCCATTTGTTATAAAAGCCCAGGTGGTATTAGAGATAATCTGGTGGACTTTCCTTAGAGATACAAATGAATCTACTAGTCTCCTCTTTGAAAATGGTTTCCTGACAGGCTAGTAAGTAGAAGCAAGAGAGTCATAAACACAGGGGCAAAATCATTCAAATATAAAATGAAAAAAAAACTACAGATAAAATCACTGAAATAAAGAGCTGCTTCTTTTAAAAATTAACAAAATTCATAATCCTCTAGCTATAATAAGACAAAAAGAGAGAAAATTCAAGTCACCAAAATAAAAAAATATGAAAGGAAACAGCAATACAGATCCTATACATATTAAAAGGGTAATTAGGAACATTTCCTAGGTAATTAGGAAATGTTGTCAACTTTATGACAAAATTTTTGACAGCCAATGAAAGGGATAAATTCCTTGAAAGTCACAAATTACTAAAACACTTGCAAGAAGAAGTAGGAAACTGAATAGTACTATATCTACTAAAAAAATTGAATTCATAATATAAACATTTTCATGAAGAAAATTTCAAGCCCAAATTCTTCACAGAGATTCTATTAAATATTTAATAGAAAATTAAATGTTTTTTATTAAATAAAAATTGAGGAGGAGGGATCATTTTCAAACTCATTTTATAAGGCCAGTATTACTTGATACCAAAATCAGATAGACATCACAAAAAGAAACATATAGATCAATATTCCCCATGAACTTAAATGCAAAAAGCCTGAACAAAATATTAACAAATTCAGTAAGAAATAAAAATGATAGTATGTCATGACCAAGTGACTTTTATCCTACGGTTGCAAGATTAGTCTAATATTCAAAATATTAATTAATGTAGGTCACCATATTAATAGAACAAAGGAATAAATCATATGATAATTTCAACAGATACAGAAAAAAGCATTCAATATAATTCAACACCTATTCATGATAAAAAAAATCTCTCAGATAACTAGGAATAGATGAGAACATCCTCATGCTGATAAAAGGCATCTATGTAAAACCTACATCTAATGTCATATGTGTGCATGTGTGTGTGTGTGTGTGCACTTAGTCATGTCCAACTCTTCTGCGACCTCACAGACATACATACTCAATGGTAAAAGACTGAATACTTTCCCCCTTAGATCTAAACAAAGCACTTTTGTTCAGTGCTTTTGCCACTTCCTATTTTAACAGGCTTCTAAGGCCTAAACGTTTCCTAAACTTCATTCAATACCAGCAACCAGAAAGCATTTTTTTTTTTTTTTTACAAAGTTTGTTTTTCATTATCTAACTCCTGTATAACCAATACTTTGGAGAACTGCTGAAAGAGATAAATGAAATAAGTAGTAGAATTTCAGGAGCAGGAAATTTCTTGAAGGGAGATTATCTGAGGGCACATGTGTGTATAAGATCAATAGTCATTTATATAGTGGGTAATCAGTCCGACTTAGCCCACGTTCCTAAGAAAACAAAGTCTGAGGTTTTAAGAGGTGGTACAATCTTAGGGCAGCAAAAGTGAGAGGGAGAGGAACATGAGGTGGGAAAGGAGAGGAAGCAAATACAAGCTGCTGCATTAACAAGTGGAGAGAGCTACATAGGGATAACCATTTAAAAATGTATGTATAGAAATCATTTGCCATGATTATTAGTATTGTTAGGGAGACAAGCACAGTGTTTGAGCTTTTAAGCATGGAGTTCTTAATCAAGGTTCTGCCACTTTCTAGCTATATTTCTTTGGACAAATAGCTTCACCTCTCCTGCTTCATGTATCTCATCCATAAAACACAGATAATAACGATGTCTACCAAATTTGGTTGTGCGACAAATAAATTCACCTCTTGCACCATTGCTGATTTAGAAGAGTGCCTAGCTTGTACTAAACATTCAATAAATGTTAGCTAGTAACAATAGCGAACTCTAGGAGATAGTGAAGGACAGGGAAGCCTGGAGTGCCGCAGGCCATGGGGTTGGAAAGAATCAGACTTTACTGAGCAACTGAACAAGTAACAAGTAACAATAGCTAGTTGCTTGTGATTATTAGGTAGGTCAGTGGTAAAGAATCTGTCTGCTAATGCAGGAGACATGGATTCAATCCCTGGGTCAGGAAGATCCCCTGGAGAAGGAAACTGCAACCTACTCCAGTATTCTTGCCTGGGAAACCCCATGGACCGAGAAGACTGGCAGGTTATAGTCCATGGGGTCACAAAAGAATCGGACATGATTTAGCAACTAAACAATTAGACCGGGATGGGGAATTCGTGTAGCTCTATGGCTGATTCATATCAATGTATGACAAAACCCACTGAAAAATAAAAAAATAAATTAAAAAAAAAAAAAGAAAGAAAAAAAAAAAACAATTACTTTAAAACCATTATTAATAACAAATGACTTCATTTACCAGCGTGCCACTGTTTTTCAATTCAATTCAACTCAATGAATGTAAACCACTGCTCTGTAAGAAAGGCAGAAACTATGTTTTGAGTTTGCTACAATTTTTTCTTTGAAAAAACTGGAAATCTAAGTCACATGTATAGTTCAAATGCTAACTTCTGCAAAGTATATTCCACTTCTATGAATTAGATCTTCGTTCTAACTCTTATCAGAAGCTGCATGATTCTAAGTTCTTTATTGAAAAGGTTAGTCTGGAGTTTTCAACTGGTTTTCTTCTCAAAAGAAAGGGTAAGTTAAAAATTGGAAAGCATCAGAACCTGGGTCTTAGAATCATTGATGTAAATGAGCTCATGAACACAGGTAGGTGGGAGAGCTACAGAGCGAGGTCAGACAGTGTGGGTGCAAGCAAGTTCTCTAAGTGGGTGTTTGTCTTTTCCATGTGTTTTCTTCCCAGGCATGAGTTCTCGTCTGTACTAAACAGAAGTTGTTTAGTAACAGCTGCTACTGGGCCACCTGGCCCATCACGTCTCTACCTTTTTCTGTTAGCAGCAGCTTCCTTCTTTTGGCCTCCCAGGACAGAAATCCTGGTCTGGTCTTTGTTTCACCCCTTTTAGCCTCTGCATTCAATTTGCCACTAAATTCTCTAGCTGTTTCCTATACTCTCCTAAGGCTCCCATTCCAGGCAGAGTTCATTTTTTATTGGTTTCCAAAATAAATTGAAGTTACCTGTTTATGTACCTGACTCCCCCTTGAGATGAACAGTTACTCCAGGGCAGCACTGCCTTCACCTTTCTACCTGAAACACAGCACAGTGCCCAGAGGAGCACATTCTCAGTGTTTATTCTTCAGAGGACATTCTGCTCTTTCACCTGCTCTCAGGGGCTGTTCACACTTTCCCATCCAAGGACCAACTTCCACAGAGAGTCTAAGAGAGCTAGATGGCCCCGGAGCAGAATCTATAGCCATTCTGCAATGTGCGGAGAATTTCTCTGAAGTCTTAGGTTTTAACATACTTGCTTGGTATAAAATAATATCATTAATTACTTACAAGTTAAACTATCTTTACCTCAAAACCTTCGAGTAAAATTAATGCTTGGCCAACATTTTGGTGTAGGAGTGTGAGGGTTAGTGCACCCCAGTTTAAAACGCACAGCTCTTTGTGGTGAGCATCTATCAGGCAAATGTTCCTCACACATTGTGATGATGTCCCTCCTCTGCTTAATAATTTACAGAACTTCCATATGTCTCCTGCATCAAGCCCAAACTCCCCAGCCTGGCTCCGATGTGCCTGCTGCCTCATTTCCTCCTGCCCCTGGGGGCACGTATCACTAACCAGCTTGTCTGCTCACTGTCCCTTATGTCATGCTCAGTGTTCTCTCTGGATCTGTGTACTAATTCTCTGAAATGTTACAGTCTCTCTCTCCTGTTTTGCTCAATCCTCTGAGGACCAACTCATACAACTCCTCTAAGAAAACTTCGGCATCAGTTCAGGGTTTTTACCTCCTCTAAAATCCTCTGTTAAGGCAAGGAGCAAGGGCTGATCGCTCTCTCTGTATCTCTGACATCAGTACAGAGGAGACGCCAGATACATCAAGGAGTATCAGCATTCTTCTTGACCTCTGTAGCCACCTGGCCTAAGCTTGCACTAGAATACATTCCTTTATTTACCAAAGATGAATTTTTCCAGTTTTATCAAAGTTATAATTGACAAATAAAAATCATGCATGTTTATGGTACACAATGTGACATTTTGACATGTGCATATACGGTCAAATTATTACCACAATCAAGTTAATTAACATGTCCATCACTTCACCTAGTTGCAATTATTTACCAACATGAATTGGATGTTTATTTTGTACAAGTCACTATGTGTAAGAATTTCCACACTAATATATTTGAAGATGTTATTGGTCTGGCCCAAGCATCTGTCATGACAAAAAACTTAGTTCTTAACAAAGAAGTTTATTTTACTTTGGGGCAACTGTGCAAGTTTTTCTTTATGATGATCTGAAATATGTTTCCCTGATGTTTAGTTCTCTTTCTGAAACAATTTAGAATAAATAGAATATCTCTTCCATATAACAGCACTTTGATGTTCAACTCCTTTTTAAATAATTCTATGCCCAGTTGACATTAAAATTCTCGTCTTCTGTTCCTCCTTTTCTTTACAGCCTTCTAGTATAAAACTCAATGGTTTCCAGACCCTTCCTTATCTTATTTTCAACACACTTGATTTTGCTATAGCTCTTGGTAATTGAAAATAGAAATATTACAATTATGCCAATCCAAGTATCTACTGATTAATCAGGGCACAATAACATTTTAGCCTAGAGACCAGTGTCTCAAACGACACACAGACATGTCTTGGTTACCTGTATCACCAACCCAAACTTGCTTGGCTTCTCAAAGTCAAGCTTGCTGACAACAATCAGATCTCAAACTATTCTTTTATTTTCAAAAAATGACTGGCAAGAATATACTGGGGTTCCTTTTTTGAAACACATGGAAATCAATATGTAGAAGAAGCCATTGTGTTCCTGGCATGGTACCAGGTGCTAAGTGAATGCTAGTGAACTAATAGCGATAGCCCTGTAACCAAAGAGCTTTCAAATTTTCCAGTAAGAAAAACAAATAAAAAGAAAACAAAACAGGTAACAAATAAATATAAATGGTATAAAAGAAACAAACAGGACAAAGAAATGGATTAAAAATGGTGGGTCCCACTTAGATAGGGTGCCGAGGGAAGTCTTCTCTGTGGCACTGAGATGAAGTTGAGGTAAAGACGAGAAGCAGGCTGTCATACTATGTGAGAGGGGCAGCCTCCAGGAAGAGGAAACCAACTGTGCAACAGTGTTAGGGAGGAAGACCTTGGTTATGTTTTAAAACCAAATGGAGGCCAGAGGGCAGGGGCAAGAGTGGAACAAATCAAGACTGGAAACGGAGCAAAGGCCTGCTTACTGAGGGTCTTCTAAGTCATGGGAGGTTTTGAGCAGGATAGAATATGAAGTGACTTTTGACTGAAAAAATATTCAGGCTGCTACAAATCCAGCCAGGGAGCAATTATGGTGGCCCAGGCAAGAGATGATAGTGAGTGGCTTGGACCTGGGTAGCTATAGTGGGGCTGAAGACAAGTTGGTAAATTTGATACATAGTATGGGGGTGCAAACAACAGTTTGCTAGTATATTATCTATCAAATCTATATGTCTACTAAAGAATTCTTACAAACCCAAATGAGATATTTTCATGAAAACATGGGTACATCAAATAAATAAATTGATCTTTGGTTTGGGGATTGGTTTGGGGACTTAAAAGAAATCCCCAAAACAACATGTAGCAGGGTTTCTGTTTGCATTGGCAGAAGGTGGCCATTCATATTCCATATTTGAAATATCATGCACTATCTGTTCTGAAAATACAAATTAAAAAAAGGGCAATCCAAAATAGTCATGAAGGCTATGCTTCTTTTGCTCCTTGGAGTAAAGCAGTGGATCCAAGGCTCATTCTGGGTTCACATTATTAAATACTAGATTTGATTTCAGCCTTAGGTTCATGAGTCAATATTCTAGTAAAATGGATTTCTGCTCATTTTAGAAAAGAACTTTCTCATAAGTGTCTTTTGAGGAGGTAAACTTTAGGCAAATGATCTGTCAGACTTCCTGTCTCCTCAATTTTCTATCAAATGGCCATTTGACTGGCCAAGGGCTATCAAGAGAATGACCTGCTTTGCTTTTAGGAACTTGAGAATTCTTAAAGCTACATTTATTGGTTCAGGAAAGAAATTAGCACGATATCTCAGAAGTCAGTGCTTTAAATGTGCTTGGATAATAAAAATCCAAAGACGAATGTTAAGATGTTTCAGTCCTATTGCTAAGAGAGATTAACTTTGTTGTCTGGAGCAAGATTCTTGGTTATTCTTTGACTTGATTTACCTAAATATTACATAGTTATAACAATCAATGGTTTTCTCTCCTCTATAGTAAATTAGAATCTGAAAAATCCCCAAAATCGAATAGGAAAAGTGAGAGAAAGTACCTAATAGTCAAAAAAGGAAAGAGGGAATTATTGAAGCACCTGGCAACATTAAGCAATCATGACTCAATGACCAGAGAAAAATCACTCAGTCAAAAAATGAACAATTTTTCACCTGAATAGATTTTTTTCCTGCTCTGTGAACCTTGTTGTTTCACATTTCTAATCCTCTGGAAGGTGGATCATATAGTGAGAATACAAATGTCACCAAGACACTGTGACCGCCCCCCCCATCTTGACTTATGTCCTAAGGTGCGTTCAGAGGAGGGTGAGAACTTGGCATCTATACTTTGAAATGTAGCCTCTGTCTGGACTGATTTTATGAGTGGCTTTTCTAAAGAAGATCCTGAAGAGGCAGACATTTTAGTGTTATTGAGGACATCTCTCTCTTCTAGAGCAAGTCTTCCAGTCTCTATCTCAATGTTTTCATCTGTAAAATGACACCTACAACTACAATTGTTGTTAATGCTTGTGATAAATGATAATGTAAAAAAAATTCTTGAAATCATGTTTTAGGTTAGTGACATATTATAGGTTATGTTCACGACAGACAGTAAATGCTATTACTAATTTTATACTTTCATCCACAGCTATAACTTCAATTTCCATGTGAATGCCTATAATTCCCAATCACTGATCGATCAGCCCTTGTGACCAAACTTTGCACTAGCGTACACTCTTGTGCCTCTCCATCCAAAATGCTCAGTCCATAATGGCAATCTTTTGTGGTTATCAAGTTTAATGTGTCTGCTGCAGCATATTTGGCCAGGACCCTTCCTCTCTGTCGCATCACACCTCCTCTTTCTCCCCTCTACCATCTGCAAAAAAGCACAATAACACAGGCAATCCCATGTCTATGTCTTTGTTCATGCTGTTCTCCAGGCCTGGAATGACCTTTTCTTGGTACACACAAATCCTGCACATTCTTCAAGCCCTTCAATTTCATCACCTCTGCAACTTTATATTTTTTATTTAAAACATACCTGTATCAATTTGGTACCATTTATAGCACCCTTATTTGTGTTTTCATTTGTTTTCTGAATGCAAATCTAATTTTCCTAACCAAGTTGGGGACTTCCTGAGAGTGGACCATTTCTAATGCTTTTTCCATATCTCCAAAAGCATCCCTCACTAAATCACATACAACCCGGGGACCCATTAGCATTACTTGACTTTAACTGAATCTCCACTTTAGTAAGTTATTTCTGAAACAAGCTTAGAATATGCCACAAAGATGACTATGGGAGTGGTAGAGATCATATTTGTAATTCACTAAAATCCCTCATAGTGACTTAACCCATGTGCCAGAGCCTATAGGAGGACAGAACACAATTAATGCTCCCTGAAACCTATTACTTCTCCATTTTGCAGATGCAGAATCTGAAAGAGAATCTCAGCTAAGTAATCTTCCTCAGGAGGTAGAGCTTGAAGGCTATTACCTTCAAACAGGTAGTTACACAATTTCCCCTGCATTTAATTACAAGCTGTATATACTCCTTTTACCTATCAACAATGTAACAGAGTCTGTTCTTGTTTAATTTCTTATGTGAAATATTTGTAACTAGAAGCCACAAAATGGCAGTCCACAGCCAAACCTGACCACAGAGGTTGTTCTGCTCACATTAAAAGTATACACATTTTAAAGGCAGACATTTTAAAGCAAATGATTTTACCTGAAAACATGGATTTCTAACTAAATTTGAGTGAATTAAAGTTAGATCAAGTAAAGTTACTAGAAGAAAGCATGAATTGATACTTGCATACTCCTGGAAGCATGAAAAGCCTTTCTAATAAATATGTGAAGTTCAAAGGTCATAAAAACTTTTGACATAAAAATTTTAAATACCTATATTGGGAAAGGAGAGAGACAGGCACGGTGGAGGGGAAGGAGGAAGAGGAGAGGGAGAAGAAGAAAATGAGGACAAAAGACAAATTAGGAAACAAAATTTGCAATATGTATAGCAGACAAATGCTAAACTATCCCTAACATACAAGGAATTCATCAAAATCAATAAGAAAATCATTAAATTCCTAATAGAAAAAGAAGACAATTAGGAATTCACAGAAGGAAAATGCAAGTAGCTAAATAAACATAAGAAAAGATGTTGAATCTTAGTAACAACGAAAGACACTTAAAATAAGAAGACAGAATTTTCACCCATTACACTGGCACATGTTAAAAAGATTAATAATATCTAGTGCTGGCAAAAGTATGGGAAGATAGGCACTCTCTTACGCTGATGGTAGAAATATAAAATGGTTATCATCTCATTGAGGGCATTTTTAATATGTGGAGAAAAATCTAGAAGAATATACATAAACCATTAACAGTAATCTTTTCATAAGGTTATTTTATACATTTTTCATTGTTCAAATTTTTAACTAGAATATATCTCTTTTATAAACTTCCTCCTCCCTCACTCACTCACAAAAAACCCTATATGGATATATTCTGGTTCCTTTAATATCCTCTTGCTCCTTATTTCTCTCTAGGGAGTCATGCCAGGAGACTAGTATCAGACCATGTGGAGAAGAGATACTGTTCTTTCCTCTACTTCCCTCTCCATCCCAAGACCCTATGCACCTATGTATTTATAATCCAGCACCCATGTGGAGAAGGGGCTATCTCCAGTCCTACAAGCTAAACCTTCACTTAGACTCAAGGTGAACACAGTAGTGTGTTCTTCAGAGATGAGAACAGTCTATGTCATGCAACCTTGGGCAAATTTGCTTAATGTCTCCTAACCTTAGTTTCTCTCTCCATAAAGAGTCATAATAGTATCTAATTATTACAGCGGCTGTAGGGATTAAACCCCTGGAGGAGGGCAAAGCAATTCACTCCAGTATTCTCGCCTGGAGAGTTCCATAGATGAGGAGCCTTGTAGGCTATGGTCCATAGGGTTGCAAAGAGTCGGACATGACTGAAGCACTTTAGCATGCACGCAGGGATTAAATGAGACTATAAACGCCTGGCACACGTTAAGTACCTGCTAAGCGACAGTTGCTCTATCATTGTTGTCAACTGTCCCTTTTAGGGTCAGGACTATGGCTATGGTATTCACTGTACATTTTATTTCATTCAGTTACATAAACGGGCATCTAATAAATATTTCTTGACATTTATGGCCACATAGCATCAAATGATTCATGTTTATGTTGGTTTGAAGGAATACTAAATCTTGTTATATTTTTGTTTGGAGACTCTGCTTTTATAGGCTGGTTCTAAGAAATGTTGAACTTGTCCATTCCAGAACAAGTTCATACTAGAAATACTAGAACTGCCCAGGACAGACTAGCAGTGTTCTGAGAGCGAAGAGCAGGAATAGGTAAATCTCTCTGCAGGCAGAGCAGCGCAGAGGGGTAGAGAGGAAGAAACTGAGTTTGCATAAACCCCAACCCAATCTTCCTTTCAGTTTACTCATCGAGATTTCACGAAAGATAAAAAGTAGACCTGTCTTTACTGACTAGCCTCCTTCCCACTCCCCTGCCACCCAAAGAAAAATAAAACACAATCTTTTCAGGTTTGAAACTTAGAAAGTTTTTGTAGTTTATAATTCTTGTCAAAAGCATCTCAAAGAAACATACAAGTGGTCCTAACTTAATGAGCTTCTTAAGAATTTGATTCAAAAGAATATCTTCATGATTGTGTGCATGAGACATACCTTTTGGCATGACTAAAAAGATCTGTTACAGGGAAAAGAGATTGTTTTTGAGTTTGGGCAGGGGATTCCTGATATGATCAAACCAGTAGACTATGTTTTCTTGGGTTTGTGATTTAAGGTGGAATTTCATTTCCTCCACAGCGAATTTCCTTGCCTTTGTTGATTGCTTCTAATCTTAATGCCATTAAAAATTGAGGTTTTTTTTGAATATGATTCTGAATGTGGAAAAACAAATTGCTTGCTCATTCTCATTTTCAGTGATGGAAGGTATGAGTGCAGTCATTGTGGTGCACACACCTCCCTTACTTTCAGTTTTTCCCTTGTTAAGATATGGAAAGTAATAAAGACAGTAATTTGAATAAAGGTGGGAAGACCAAGTCTTGGGCAAATTTCTCCATTGCTTTTGCTTATATTATCAAGTTGATGTGAATAAAAACTCCAGATTTTTAAGGTAAAATTAATACCAGGATTTCAGCATTTCTTTCCATTATATCAACTTTCTAATCAACCTCCATCTTTCCCTCATGAGAAGGGGAAATACATTTTTTTTTTTAAAAACTTCATTTTTTGAAGGGTTTAACTTTTAAAAAATTCCATATTATCATGATCCTGTCCAAAACTGAGAGCTATGAATGTACTACAAATACTCCAAGGCAAAAATTCACATTTCATTTGAAGTAAAACATTTTTTGTTTCTGTATGTGTATCTCAAAATTATTACAAATATCACCAGCACAAAAATTAATGATTGTTTTTTAAAATGCACAGTGGGACTTTCTAGTTGAATCCTCACATTCCACAGGTGAAGCAGCAGAGTGTGAAATAGCTCAAAAAGACTAGTGCTTGGCACAGAGATACAGGGCACTGGAGTGAACTCTTTGGCCTGTTTTGCAAGTGCTGCAGCTTATCCTCCACCACTCACAAGGAGGCAGCTCAGTAGCAGGAACTGAGGGCAGGAGCAAGTTGGGCATCTGTTAAAGGCTTGGCTAGAAAAAGAGCTTCTCTGTCAGTCTAGACAATTTAGCCTAGAACAGTCCAAGAGGGCCAGGCAGACAAGAGAGTTGAGGTCTAGAGATGGACTCGAATCAAAGAGCCAAGAATCACAGGGCAAGAACTTGTGAGTGACACCAGCCAAAGAGGACACAATTAGGATTAATTCCAAAGACCTGTGGGAATGGATCTAGCTTATTACAGAGATCAGCAGGGTAGAGCAAGCGGTCATATTAACTTCTACTTTTAAAAAGCATAAATATGCAACCTCATCTGAGCCCTAAATTGAAGTGGATAATAATCTTAAAACTAACGAAGGTGAGTGAGCCTTTTCTTTCTGCTTGTATTACCCATATGACTGGCATTATCAGTTTATAGGCATAAAAGCAGTCAGTGCTAATTTTAGTAGTTAATTGTTTTAGCCCCATCTACAAGTTATTAACAAGTCCAGAACCTCAATCTTGAGCCCTTCTCACTTCTTTGACCCACAACTGACTTGAATTGCCAAAAAAGTCAGGTGCCTACTGAGTTCAAAAAGTCAGTTTTCATTCCAAGCACTCACTAGAAGAGACTTTCGCTTTGGTTGCCACCATGGGTCCCCCATAGGCCAAAGGACACTATCTCCTTGTGAACTGATGCTCCTGCTATCCCAGACCATGCTGAGACTGAGGTACTGCCACCCTGGGCTTTAAAGAGAGAGTCAGCAGTCCACATGTTCACAGTCTTATTCCAAAGGCTGCCTTCTAGGTCAGAGGGAGTCCCAGGGAGGACCTCCAGCCTTAGCCATGTGATGCAGAGCTCCCCCTTACCCCATTAATCCATCAGACCAGGTTCCTCATCTTCTCTAGTCCAGTATCCTTTCAAACTGCAGAGAAATCTCAATCAGAGCCATCCAAATCCATCACAAAGTTTCTAATAAATTGCAATTTAAAAGGTTTTCTGCCTCCTTTTCTTTCCCAGGGGGTTGCTTGGCATCTCCGCAAACTTATCTACCTTTTCCCCAGCAACCAGCCATGCACAGCAAGGGGTCTTGAGAGATGTCTTATATTAAGATTCTGCTTAAAAAAAAAAAAAAAAAAGATTCTGCTTCACTCTTCTCCTGGGGCAATGGGTGCACATGTACCTTTTGTTTGCCTAATAATTTTGAATCACTTAAATGACTATCCTGAAAGAGAAGATCCACTGTCTCCACCTACACCAAGGACATACTGTCAGCTTTTAAGTGCTGGCTAGAGTTCTTACCGGAGAAGGCAATGGCACCCCACTCCAGTACTCTTGCCTGGAAAATCCCATGGACGGAGGAGCCTGGTAGGCTGCAGTCCATGGGGTCGCTAAGAGTCGGGCACGACTGAGCGACTTGACTTTCACTTTTCACTTTCACGCATTGGAGAAGGAAATGGCAACCCACTCCAGTATTTTTGCTTGGAGAATCCCAGGGACAGAGGAGCCTAGTGGGCTGCCGTCTGTGGGGTCGCACAGAGTTGGACATGACTGAAGCAACTTAGCAGCAGCAGAGTTCTTACATTTCTATCCCCGTAAGCACTTTATTATATCTGGAACCTCAAATCCAAATTCATGGGAAGCAGAGTGGGTTTGGAACTCTATGCCACATTCATCTTGAAATCCAGGTATGTCTGAGCATGTTTAAAAGGCTGGCAGTGTGATCCACAATGGGCATATTTGCCTAAAGAACTGAAGAGCCTTCTGAGAAAGAAAAAACTCATCCAGACATACACAGGAGTCCACATCCTTAAGGCTGGTCCAAGAACAAAGGATCACCGTGGGCAATGGTGAGGGAAGAAAGTCAAGAGAGGCAGTGGATCATGGTGTTTACTACTCAGATTGTCTTTCAGTCCAACTCCTATGGATGAAACTCTGTGTCCAAGGTAGAAAGGGCCAAAATAAAGTGTGAATAAAAACTAAAAGAGCTATTTCACTGAACTTTGTAGACCTTAAGAAACTCAAGGCAGTGCTTCCCAGAGGAAAATCAGATGAGAAGATTGAGAAGAGAAGAGAAGATCAGCACTGGGCAAATTAGAGTTTTGGAAAGGTCCATATAGTCAAAGCTATGGTTTTTCCAGTAGTCATGTATGGATGAGCGAGATGAACCATGAAGAAGGCTGAGCACCAAAGCATTGATGCTGTTGAACTCTGGTGTTGGAGAAGACTCCTGCGAGTCCCTCGGACAGCTAGGAGATCAAACCAGTCAATTCTAAAGGAAATCAATCCTGAATATTCATTGGAAGGACTGAAGATGAAGCTCTAATACTTTGGCCACCTGATACCAAGAGCTGATTCATTAGAAAAGATCCTGATGCTGGAAAAAATTGAAGGCAGGAAGAGAAGGGGACGACAAAGGATGAGATGGTTGGATGGCATCACCGACTCAATGGACATGAGTTTGAGCAAGCTCTGGGAGCTGATGTAGGACAAGGAAGCCTGGTATGCTGCAGTCCATGAGGTCACAAAGAATTGTACAAAACTGAGTGAGTGAAAAACTATATATATCAATATATAGATATAGATATATGGCTGTGACTGATTTGTGTTGTATGACAAAAACCAACGCAACACTACAAAGCAATTATCTTCAAACTTAAAAGAAAAAAAATGCAGCGAGAGATACTGTTCTGTGACTGTTCCTGTAACTCTGCTTGTACCCCAGTCTGTGCTAGGGGCACAAAACCTAAAATATAGTTGAAGCACGAAAATTTGTTCCATGGTAACCTGTCAGGCCTTCTGCATTCCATTCACTTTCTACAGCTGAAAATGTTTCAAAACCAATTTAACAGGTATCCTTATAAATGATAGCAGCTGCTTGGGGGACACAGGAAAGAAAAATCAATCTGGAAAATGGGCCTATATTGTTGGGTAAAACCCAACCATTAGGAACTGGAAGATGACAGTTTTGTCTTGTCCATGGTAATATGTATTCATGATTGAGGCTCAAGGTTCCAGCAGGTGCTTTCTGCTCATTTTTTTTTTTTAAACCACGTGGAAGTATAAACTTCTGGGAATATATGTTTGAAAAGAGCCTGCACATCGAATCCTGAATTTTCATGTTTTCACTATTTTATTCTAAACCAGAGAATTTACCTATCTCTATGTGATAATTTTGACCAATATTACATTTTCCTTTTTTAAGAGCTGTTTGATTTTTAAAAAATTTTTTATTGAATAATCTTTTAGAAGATTCTCTATCTTTATTTTCTTTTTCTTTTTCTTTCATAAGTGGAGAAGAAGAAGAAGAAGAAGAAACTGAAGTGTATCAGATATGAGGACTAACCAGTGGTCTTGGTTAGGGAAGGCTGAAACGGTTCTGTCCAAAAGAAAATAGTCTTTATTGTCATTGTTATCATAAAGATAATATTGCTTATGTCAGAAATTCAAAAAATTGATATAAAGGAAAAACAAAAATTCACTGTTCAGAAGATAAGCACTCTTAATGCTCTAGTAAAAGACTTACATGGTCTGTTAGATACATACATACATACATATAAATAGGCAGGCAGGCAGATAGATAGAGAAGGAGAGAGAGCACACAGGAGCCTTTCTAGGTCCCTCAAGAAAAGCCTGGTACTGCCCTTTGAACCAATGTTTAACCGTTGTCACCCAGGATAGACAGACAGATAAGCAAACCTCGTGTTTCAAAATTACCATAACGCAGAAGCTCCACAGATCAAATTAACCACACAGGACAGCCTTAAAGATCGCTCAGGAAAATTGCCAGAACCACACTGTTATCTTGTTTCCAGAACAATGCAGAGTATCTCTGAGGAAACTCACAAACTATAAAGCATCACCTTTGACGTACACAAACATCTGATAGGGGCCACAGCTCCTGAGTGGCTCAAAATACCACAGAAGTGGGTGGGGAGCAGTTCGACTGAGGAGAATCCTTTAACTCATCTCCCTGATACCGCAGAATGTACACATTCTCTTAGTTTACCTTATATTTGGAGAAGGCATCCCGGAAAGACTCTAATAAAACTTTAGGAATCCAGTGGTTTCTAGTCTGCATCTAAGACCAACTAACTTACTTTCTATCAAAGCAGGAATTTAAAAACAAAACAACATAAAATAAAACAAAAACTTTTATTAACAGGGCAAGAGGTTGATGCTGGTATAATCACCAACAAAGCTTTCAGTATAGGAGTAGTGTTCACTCTCATTTACCGGAGGAGTAGAAAGAAGTGGACTTTGAGATCACATAGTTCAAAGTCAAATGTCACTCACTTTGAGCTGTCTGTGTAAGTCAATCCCAAGCAGTTTTGAAACTAATACACACTTGTTTATGTGAAATACAATTTTAACTGGTCACACTGTTTTGTTTTGTTTTGTTGTTTTTTTTTTTTGCTAACTCTGGCTACCCTACATTCACTCAGTGTGTGTCAATGCACAAGCTTCTTTTTCTCTCCAAATCTCCAGCTCTGTATATGTAAGGTGCAGGATAATAAACTCTCAGGTGACTGAAATGCATCTAGGATTCATTCAATAGATAGGCACTGACTGCTTACGGTGGAGAAGGCTCTGGCCTAGGCCAGCAAAAAAGAGCTTCTCTTCCTGAAGATTATATTAACGGTTAACCACACAATTGATTCCTTATCTTAAATTGTGATTAGCATAACAGAAAAGCAGAATATGCCATGAGATCTGTACCCTATAACTGGGCTTCCCAGGTGGCTCAGTTGTAAAGAACCTGTCTGCCAATGCAGGATGTGTGGGTTCAATCTCTGCATCTGGAATATCCCCTGGAGGAGGGCATGACAACCCACTCCACTATTACTGCCTGGAAAACCCCATGAAGCCTGGCAGGCTATAGTCCATGAGGTCGCAAAGAGTGAGACACAGGGAGCATACATGCACATACCCGACCACTAGTCAGAGAAACTTTCTTTCTCTGAAGAAATAACACTTTAACTTGGATGCATACACATCCATATGTACTCAAAATTCAAAATGTCCAAAACTGAACTCAGTATTTACTTTTCATCTCCTCCCTCAAATTTGCTTTTTGTCCTAAGTCCTTAAACTTCAGTTAAAGGGCTACTGAGGTTGCCCCGGCCAGAAACCTGGGAGTCATTCTGAACTCATTCCTGATACACTGTCTCTATATCATTTCAGTGATCAAGTTTTGCCAGTTTTCTCTTCCAAACATTCCTCAGATCTGTTCCCCATCTGTACTATCACTGCCCTCATTGGCTCTTGCAAGACTATTTTTGATAGTTTCCTAACCACTTAATATGCTGCTAGTTCTGCTCCCTTTAAACCTATATTTTACACTTGAACTAGAAAAAGCTATTATACGTCTCTGCTTAAAACATTTCAGTGACTTCCTTTTACCAAAAGTCCAAGCTCTATAACTTGGCAAATAGGGTCTTCATAAATCAGTTCCTATACAAGCCTACACTGTCTTAACATCTGTATTCTAGTAACACTGAACTGCTTAATTTTCTGTACACAGCTTAAGATTTCCTGTCCATGTCTTTCTTCAGTCTATAACCTCAGCCTGGTATTCTCTAATCAACTCTAACTATCCTTCTAGATTGTGCCCCATTGCCATCTCTTCCTGGACGTCTTCTCTAGAAGGCTTCTCTATCACCTAAGAGTTACTGTTATCCCAAACCATACATATGTAGAACTGTAGATTTGATCTAAGTGTCAAGTGGACAGACCAGGCCACTGGCCTGCTATTTGCACCGGCCCTATTGACAAAGGCTCACAGTGTCTGATACCCCTTCAGAGAGAGGCCTGAGTCATCATGCTTATTATTAATAACACTACCATGCATTTGGTTGATTGCACCATAGACAGTCAGCAGCTTCAAAGACAGTCGTCAATAGACTGGCCCCTACCCACAAGGCTTCTCATATGAGTTCTACTTAACCTAAGACTTTGTTCAGCAGGAATGAGGAAGGCCTAGCTAGATTGAATAGGGGAGACTAGATTATCTTGGGGAGTTTGAATTCAGAACACTTAGCATCAGAAACAGCAGAAAATAGTATGGAGGGAAGCCAAGAGACATCAAGAGGGGACAAGAAACAGAAGCCATAGCAGAGTAGAAGCCATGACTAAACAGAAGTTGTGAGGAAATTAAGGTCAGTTTATGTCAGCATTAGACGTAAAAACACAGATAAGTAGTAACCTACTAGATGGAGCTTAGTCTACTGTGTAGCAGCCAACACCTGCTACTGTGAGGAAAATAAAACTGCTGGTCACTGGACTAAGCCCTGTATCCTGAATGAGCTTTTTAACCTGTTCCAGAGGTTTGACTGAGTAGCTGCAGTTGTTTCCAGGATGATATTCAAGAGTTCATGAGATGGCAATGCCCAAGTGCTCCTGATCTGCTGTATGCCCTTACCTCCTAAAATAACCTACTACACACATTCCTTGCAACTTGGAAGGGCTGGGGTCACCTGGTACCCTTTTGCTGGCTGTCCTGGCATTCCAAATAGCCTATGAGAGCCTATACATTTTCCCACTGCAAGAATACTGTCAGCAGTTCTGGTCCCAGGCAAAAAAACTTACTTGAGAAAAAATGTGTCGTTTACAAAATGATGAGTCAAATCATCATAAGAGATACAGTAACTACTATAAGAATATAAAACATATAAAATAAAACTACTTTCATACCCTATTGGCATATTTTAAATAAATACAGGCTTTTAGAGTACAATCTTACAATATCTATCAGGAATAGCCAGAAACCTTACTATGGGTTGAATTGTGTCTCCCTAAAAAGATATGTTGAAGTCCTAATGCTGGCACCCGTGAACATGACCTTATTTGGAAACAGGGTCTTTGCAGATGTAATTAGTTAAGATGAGGTCACACTGGATCAGGATGGGCTGTGAAGTCAATGACTGGAGTTCTATAGGAAGCCCATGTGAAAACAGAGGAGAGAGTAGCACCATGCGAACACAGAGACAAAGGTGCAGATATATCCTTACACTGAGGAAGGCCAAGGACTGCTAGCAACCAGCAGGAACTAGGTTAGAAACAAGGAACAGATTCTTTCTCAGCTATAACTCTGCCAAAATCTTGATTTCGGACATCTAAACTCTAAAACAATAAAGTTTTGTTATTTTAAGTCAACCAGTGGGTGATATTTTGCTACAGCAGCTCTAGGAAACTTAACACATATCCCAGTTCAGTTCAGTTCAGTCTCTGAGTCATGTCCGACTCTTTGTGACCTCATGGACTGAAGCATGTCAGGCTTCCCTGTCAGCAACCAACTCCCGGGATTTACCCAAACTCATGTCCATTGACTCGGTGATGCCATCCAACCATCTTATCCTCTGTCGTCTCCTTTTCCTCCTGCCTTCAATCTTTCCCAGCATCAAGGTCTTTTCAAATGAGTCAGCTCTTCGCATCAGGTGGCCAAAGTACTGGAGTTTCAGCTTTAGCATCAGTTCTTCCGGTGAATATTCAGGACTGATTTCCTTTAGGATGGACTGGTTGGATCTCCTTGCAGTCCAAGGGACTCTCAAGAGTCTTCTCCAACACCATAGTTCAAAAGCATCAATTCTTCGGCGCTCAGCTTTCTTTATAGTTCAACTCTCAGACCCATACATGACTACTGGAAAAACCATAGCTTTGACTAGATGGACTTTTGTTGGCGAAGTAATGTCTCTGCTTTTTAATATGCTGTCTAGGTTGGTCATAACTTTTCTTCCAAGAAGCAAGTGCCTTTTAATTTCATGGCTGCAGTCATCATCTGCAGTGATTTTGGAGCACCCCCCCAAAAAAGTCTGTCACTGTTTCCACTGTTTCTCCATCTATTTGCCATGAAGTGATGGGACCAGATGCCATGATCTTAGTTTTCTGAATGTTGAGTTTTAAGCCAACTTTTTCACTCTCCTCTTTCACTTTCACAAAGAGGATCTTTAGTTCTTCTTCCATTTCTACCATAAGGCTGGTGTCATCTGCATATCTTGGGCACAATAAAGGACAGAAATGGTATGGACCTAACAGAGGCAGACGATATTAAGAAGAGGTGGCAAGAATACACAGAAGAGCTATACAAAAAAGATCTTAATGATCCAGATAACCACAATGGTGTGATCACTCACCTAGAGCCAGACATCTTGGAACGTGAAGTCAAGCGGGCCTTGGGAAGCTTCACTACGAAAAAAGCTAGTGGAGGTGATGGTATTCCAGATGAGGTATTTCAAATCCTAAAAGGTGATGCTGTGAAAGCGCTGCACTTAATATGCCAGCAAATTTGGAAAACTCAGTAGAGGCCACAGAACTGGAAAAGGTCAGTTTTCATTCCTTTCCAATCCCAATGAAAGGCAATGCCAAAGAATACTCAAACTACTACACAATTGCACTCATCTCCCATGCTAGCAAAGTAATGCTCAAAATTCTCCAAGACAGGCTTCAACAGTACGTGAACCATGAATTTCCAGATGTTCAAGCTGGAATTAGAAAAGGCAGAGGAACCAGAGATCAAATTGCCAACATCCCCTGGATCATTGAAAAAGCAAGAGAGTTCCAGAAGAACATCTACTTCTGCCTTATTGACTATGCCAAAGTCTTTGACTGTGTGGATCATAAGAAAGTGGAAAATTCTTCAAGAAATGGGAATACCAGAACACCTGACCTGCCTCCTGAGAAATCTGTATGCAGGTCAAGAAGCAACAGTTAGAACTGACATGGAACAACAGACTGGTTCCAATTGGGAAAGAAGTATGTCAAAGATGTACATTGTCACCCTACTTATTTAATACACAGCCCAACCCCTAAACAAAAAGAAATGCATATGGGGGAGCTGTTCCAAAGAAACAGTTTAAAATATGGAAATATTCCTATTATGAATATGTTCATCATGGTGCTAATCAGAAGTGGAAAAAAAAACTAGGAAAAAATAAAAATACTGTAATCCAAAATGACTACAAAATGGTAGCTCAGAAGGGAAAGAATCTGCCTGCAGTGCAGGAGACCAGGGTTTGATCCCTGGGTCAGGAAGATCCCTTGGAGAAGGGAATGGCAACCCAATCCAGTATTCTTGCCTGGAGAATTTCATGGACAGAGGAGCCTGGTGGGCTACTATCTACGATGTCACAAAGAGTCGGACATGGCTGAGGGACTAACACATACATTCCACAGGATGACTCAGAGGCCTAGCTAGGGCTGCTCAAGTCTGCCTACTTCTTGCCTTCTACTTAACTGCTTGAGTAGAACACTGGTCTTTTCCAGCCTTTGGACCTGGACTGAAACATTGATACTTTGTGGTCTTCAGCTTGCTGGCTGCAAACTCCTGTAACTTCTCATCCTCAATAACTGGATGAGCCCATTCTCACTCTCAATTCTCAATATCCCTCTCTTTTATTTACTATATATATATATTTACATATACAGAATATATATATTATGTTTATCTTGAGAGCCCTGATTAATATAATGCTTACATATAATGATTAGTGAAAAAAGATTCAAGGACAATTTTATGTAGTATATGATTACAAATATGTAAAAGATGGCAATCTACAAGATGAGAAAGAGATATATAATATTACTAATGATTAAGTCAGGTCAAAACCTTAAGGAGAGTTTTATTTTTCTTCTTTTTCAAAATGTTAGTAATGTGTTCAGATTTCTTAGATAATTAAAAGAAGAAATGTTTAAAAAGTCAACTATATTATCAAAAGGCTATCTAGGATAATTAATACACATAATAAATTGCATTGAAGAATGTGATAAACATTCATAGTCTAAATTCTCCAAGCTTTATTATTTCTATTTCAAATCCTCTATTGATAGACTATATTTTTCAAACTTTATGTTAAATCTTTTGAGATACCTTAGTGTTCATTGCTTCTTCTGAGGACCCATATGAGATGAAGAAACATGGAAGATCTTTGAATTTTCCACTGAGGATACAATCATTAGGAGCTAGGAGAAAGTCTGTCTCTGTTTGTGAAACATAGTTCTATGAGGAGAAGTTTATTTTGTTCATCGTTGTTCCCAGCCCCTAACTCAATGTCTGACACATGGGAAGTGTTCAATAAGTATTTGTGGACTGAAAAAACAAATGAATAACTGAAGAGATGAACTTTTTAGATAATAAAAGCTAGGTGCCTCCTAGTCCATGCAGTAATTTTTCTTAGATTAGGTTTTCTGATTTCACTGGTCTCTTTCTCCTTTTTTCCTTTACCTTCCTTAATGTCTTGGTTCCTGTCTTCTTCCTCTAGTTATGATGATCTTCACTTTTATTTTAGCTGTTCTTTTATAGTAAGTTGCATCATAGAGTTTAAAAAAGTAGAGTGAATGTAAAATAAATAGCATTTAAAAATAATTAACTGTATGTAGTAATTATTTTAAATTATAAGCTATATGCTTTTAAGTATTAAGCTACATTGTACTCAATTTTTAAAAAATCATACCATAATAAAACCTAAAATCTCACTGAGGTCAGAGAACTGACCTTATAATTCTTTATCTGCTTTATAGCATTTAGCAGATTACACTGACCATTTCATATGCTTAAGTTTCAATTGATTTTAATGTACTTGCTATTTAAATGCTTTAAATATCACTGAAATTTGTTCAGAAAAGGTATGGGTCATTATCAAGAGAATAATCAAATATTTTTTTAGTCATTTGATGAGATATTATAACATCATTTAAAAAGATATTTTAAAAAATGTTTACTTGCCTGAGAAAATAGTAATAAAATAAAGTTGGATGAAAAAAGCAGAATACAAAATCATGTACATGGTTATCATCCCAATTTTGTAAGGGGCATGAACACATAAATTGAGAGAGAAAGTAGTGGGAGATTGGAAAGAATGCATCACATTGTTATGGGTGACAATCGCTGGACGTATGGGATGGGACTGCAGATAGTTTTTGTTTTCTTTGTACTTTTTATGTTTTTCAAAATCTCTACAATGAACATGCAGTAGTTTCTAATCAGGAGAAAAAAACACATCACTTTAAAAACAAAAGTTCTGGACTCTGCTGCTAGATATATGGGATTCAGAGGTGCATTTGTGTGAGAAGATCTGGGTTGGACTCTTTCCAGAGATAGTAAAATAAACTAAATGATTTTCGAGATTTCCTTTCCCCTTTGCAGGATCTTTAAGACTCATTCCTGAGACAACCTATCCAGGGAATCAGGAATCTGTTTTAAAGTCAAGGACACCTGATTTTCTCTCTTTTACGAGACAGTACTGAGAGACTGTCAGGACATTGATAGCTGCTGAAGGATCCAGAAAACAGGGCTGCTTCTGAGAAGCAAACAGATATATGTTCAGCACTGGATTGAGAAAAACAACCTTATAAGAATTCTGCTCTTTCAAACAATCCATGCCTATTTTAAACTTACATCTCTTGGCCAAAATCTGAGGTTTGCAGAAGGGCACAGGGAGTCCTGGACATGAGTAAAAGGCTGTCTGTCACCACTCGGCTTCTTTGGCTCTGGACACTTCCTACCACATAATCCTCAGTGTCTTGGAAGCTGTCTCTGTTCAAAAGAGTTGTGTGAGGATCCCTGATGTTGACTTTCTAATTGCATATCACTTCTCTCTATGAATGTCCAGTTTCCACAAAAAATGAAAATACATACCATTTTCTCTCAAACTCCAATGGTGAAAAACCTTTAGCCAGTTCCCTAAACTCAGAAGTCTAGAATAAATTTCTACTTCTCTGCCTTAGAACAGAACCACAGTGTGTACATGTGGTGGTAGCAAGCAGAGATGGAATCCCATGACAAGATTACATAGCATGATCAGAAAGAAAGTCCTAGGGGAGGACAGTGATGCTCCATTCTGATAAAGAAGAGAATAAGAACTGAAGGCAACTAAAGACAATTACCTCTTATTTGCTGCCTTGGTTCCAAGTAGCTCTGGGATCCCAGGGGGCTTGGCTATTTACGAGTCATCAGAAGGGTTTCAATCTTTCCTCTATTCAGAGTAGGGCTAGCTTGGAGATGGTGAGGCATGGGAAGGAGGCCTTCCAGTCTTGCCCTATTCTGCATCCAGCTCCTAGATGCTGTAGGAACAAAGCGGGACTTAATGAAGGCCAAAATAAAGTCCCCTTTGCTATAGTACCTTTCCCTCTAATATAGCTTCTTCACATGCACTATCCAGCGAGACAGAGAGATAACAAGAGAGGAGAGTTGAAGTAAAGAAGAGGACAGCTCCTGAGTTTCAGGCAAGGAGGCAAAGTCTTCTCTGCTGTCTGTCAATTTGCCAATCCTAATAAAGATCACTTTGAGGGGGCAGAGGTGGAAAGGGAGGCTCAAGGAATCCATTATTCCTCACATATACACTGGGAGGAGTTATAAGAACAAAATACGCAGGGTACTTGTTGGGTAACAAGAAACAAGGTCCACTGGTTTCCTGGAGCATTAACTGTGATTCAGTTTCCCAGTCAACTGGACTCCTATACTGGGAACTCAGAAGTTGAGCTAAAAACTGTAAGGTAGCAGGGGGCCATGGATAGTGCACATTCTCCCAAGTCCAGGAGAGCCACCACAGGTAGACTGCCTGAAGTGTTCTCACAGGATAGGGCAGCTGGACTGGGCATTTTTAGACCCTTATTACTATCACCAGTTTTTAACTCATTTCTAGCTTTTGGAAGAAAGTAAATCTGTACTAAACTGTATATGCTGACATACTTTATTCAGTGGTCAGGGTGCAGCAGACATTGCGGTTGACTTAACCAGACCCCTTTTCCACATACACCTACCAACTAGGAGTGGTCATGGGTCATTAGTTTTGGCTGATATAATGTAAGTATGATCAGACTTGCCTCTTCCTGCTCAAAATATAAACTCAATATCTGGAATGCAACCATTTTGTCATCGTGAGGTAACAGACTTTTATAAAAAAGGCTGATAATCAGACATTGACCTTGACATTGTCAAGCTACTGCACAAACACACTCAAGGACATATGGCCAGACTTCTTATATGACACAAATAATACCCTGTTTGTTTAAGCCACTATATTGGGGTTATGCTACTTTTAACCTTGAAGCTTTCGTAAAACATTCAGGGAGTCTAGCTAGCTTTACTGAATTATTAAAGTGATGACAATAACTTAAGCCAAAAGAGAGATAACAAATACAAAGCTAGCTTTGTTAACTTTTCTGCCAATAACTACTCAAACATGTGATAGAGTCTTGACTCTAAGATCTCAGGTGTAGAAGAGCACAGGGAGATGTGCTAGCACTTGGCTAGCATTGAGAGAAGAGGTATTTGGAAGTCAGGACCTTTATTTGCTTATGAATACACATTGGAAAATGCTTGGCTATAGAGGATATCGAAGCTAATGCTCCATCATCCATTCTATCTCAGGTCAGTAAAAGCCAATCACAATAAGACTACTGTCCTTGGAATGGATTAATTGGGGGGTGAGCAGGCCTAAGATAATTTAGAACAAGGACTGACTTGAGTTTCTGGAAAAAGGAACTAGTTTCACTCTCCTGCTGCATATAAATAAGGAAGTATATTAGTCTAGTTGCTATTGGCAGCTATATTATGTTCGTGAGAATAACCAGTCTTGGCAAGAAGCCAACACTGTGGTGGCAGAGAATATGGATCCTTGATGACCTAAAGTGCTGAATCCGTTGGCTCTGGAGTCTACCATATTTTTAGGCTTCCTAATAAATGAAATAAATGTCCTTGGTATTCAGGAGAATTCAAAGTAGGGCTTTTGTTACTTAAAGCTGGAGGTATCCTATCTAATACAGAATTTGGTACAAGGCACTAAAGTGCTACAAGTCTCAGACTCTAAAATGTGATGTGGAAGTTGTTAAGTAGAGAACGTGGGACAAATGGCAATGGGGAGTCTGCTATTGTTCCTCATTGAGAGGTTTGACAAACCTGCTTGGAAAAAAGTTGGTAAAACTCTTTCACCTTGAGGGCAGACATACGCCTACTAAAGTTAGAGTATCTAGGATAATGGCAGGAAAACTTAGGAATGTTAGAATGAATCAGCAGCTTCTTGCTGCTTTAGTAATACTCTAGAAGAAAGAAAGAAGTAGGGACTAAAGGTGGCCCATCTAATGGCAGAGAAAGAAGAACATAAGGGAGACCTTTTCTGCCAATGGGTTACAGTCTAGGTTTCTTCAGAGTCCAATAATTTCGAGTTTCATAGGTTAAAAACAGACAAACCAGAACACCACCAAAGATTTTTCCCCCAGGAAGGAGGGAAAGGAGTGGAGAATGCACATTCATAGAAAAAGTTTGAGGATCTCCCAGAAACTCTAGGCAGAATGATTGATGAAGATGTTTCATTGAAGCTAGCCAGGGAAGACGGGGAAAGGTGGCTGTTTTCTTCAAATGTGCAGACACCAATGCAAAGCAACAAGAAACACAAAGATTCAGGAACTGTGACAAAATCGAAGGAACAAAATGTATCTCCAGCAACCAACCTTAACAAAATGGAGATCTATGTATTTCTTGATAAATAATTCAAAAACATCTTTAAAAATTTCAGTGATTAACAAAAGAATACAGATATACAAATAAATGATACCTAGAAACAATGAATGAAAAAATGAGAATATCAACAATGGTAAAAAAAAGAAAAAAAAACCCATAAAAAAGAACCAAACAGAAATTCTGGAGCTCAAGAATTTGATAATTACACTGAAAAAACTCAGTAGAGAGCTTTGATATCAGACTTGATCAGGCAGAAAAATCAGTGAACTTGAAGACAAATCATTTGAAATTATTCACACACAAAAAAACAAAAAACAAAGAAAAGATAATGGAAAAGAGTGAAGAAAGCCTAAAGGATTTATAGGACATTATCAAATAAACGAATATGCACATTACAGAGTATAAGAAGGAGAAGAGAAACAAGAAGGCACAAAAATCTTATTTAGGGACTTCCCTGGCAGCCCAGTGGTTAAGACTACATACTTCCAATGTAGATGGTTCAGGTTCAATGCCTGGTCAGGAAACTAAGATCCCACATGCTCTGTAGTGTGGTCAAAAAGTTGTTTGTTTGTTTTAAAGGCTTATTTAAAGAAACAATGAAGAAACTTACCTCAACATAATAAAGGCCATATAAGAAAGGGCTTCCCTGGTGGTTCAGAAGGTAAAGACTCTGCCTATGATGTGTGAGATCCAGGTTAGATTCCTGGGTTGGGAAGATCCCCTGGAGAAGGAAATGGCTACCCACTCCAGTATTCTTGCCTGGAAAATCCCATGGAAAGAGGAACCTGGCAGGCTACAATCCATGGGGTCACAAAGAGTCAGACACAACTGAGCAACTAACAGTATATAAGATAAGCCCATAGTTAATATCATATTCAATGGTAAAAACCCAAAATCTCCTCTAAAATCACTAACCAGGATGCCCACTTGTGCCACTTCTACTCAACATAGTACTGAAAGTTCTAGCCAGAGCAATTAGTCAAGAAAAAAAATCATCTAAATGGGAAATGATGAAGTAAAATTATCTTTCTGTAGATAAAATAATATGTCACTATTTAGAGTCACCTAAACACTCTACAAAATAACTGTTAGAAATAATAAATTCATGAAATTTGCAGGATACAAAATCAGCATACAAAAATCAGTTCCATTTCTATACACTATTAGTGAGCTACTTGAAAGAGAAATTAAGAAAACAATCCCATTTACATCAGCATTGAAAAGAACAAAATACTTAGAAATAAACTACAGAGATGAAAGACTTGCAAACTGAAAACTGGCAAAATAAATAGAACACTGGTAAAATAAAGACAAATAAATGAAAAGGCATACTATTTTAATGGACTAGAAGACTTAATAATATTTAATCCTCATACTACTCAAAATGATCTATAGATTCAATGTTATCCCCATCAGAATCCCACTGGTATTTTTAAATAAATAGAAAAAAATCTTAAAATTCATTTGGAACCATAAAAGTCCATGAATAGTCAAAGCAATCTTGAGAAAGAAGAACAAAGCTGGAGCCATCACACTTCCTGACTTCAAAATATATTACATAGCTACAGTAAGTAAAACAGTATGATATTGGTATACTGATAGATGTATAAACCAATGGAACAAAACAGAAAGCTCAGAAATAAACCAATGCAAACACAGTCAATTATTTTTCAGCAAAGTTAAAAGGTGCCAATAATATACCATGGGGATGAATAATCTCATCAACAAATTATGTACAGAAAACTGAAAATTCACATACAAAAGAATGAAACTGGACCTTTATCTTAAACCATATGCAAAAATTGACTCAATATGGATTAAAGACTTAAATGTAAGACCTGAAACTGTAAAACTCCTAGAAGAAAACTTGGAGAGACAGCTTCTTGACATGACACCAATAAGCACAGGTAACAAAAGCAAAAACTGACAAGTGAGACTACACCAAAACTAAAAAGCTTTTTCAGAGAAAAGAACAATCAGCAGAATGAAAGGCAACCTATAGCATTAGAGAAAATACCTTTAAACCATATCTCTGATAAGAGGTTAGTATCCAAAACATATAAGGATCTCCTATAATCCAATAGTAAAATAAAATAAATAACCCAATTAAAACACAAGCAAAAAAACTTGAATAGACATAAATTTCTTCAGAGAAGACCATACAGATGGCCAACATATATGTAAAAAGAATCTCAAATCACTATTAGAGAAATGCAAATTAAAATCACAATTAGATATCAACTCACACCTGTTAGGATTGTTATTTAAAAAGAAACAAAAGATAATAAATGCTGGTAAGAATGTGTAGAAATTGAAACCCTTGTGCACTGTTGGTGAAAAAAATGGTATATTTGCTATAGAAAACAGTATGGTGGTTCCTCAAAAAACTGAAAATAAACTATCATATGATCCAGCACTTCCATTTCTGGGTACATGCAAAAGAACCGAAATCAGGATCTTGGAAAAATATCTGCATTCTCATGTTCACTGCAGCATTATTTAGAATAACCGAGATACAAAAAGAAACCTAAATATCCATCAACAAATGAATGGATAAAGAAAATGTGGTATATACATACAGGGGAGTATTATATAGCCTTAAAAAGAAGGGAAACCTGCCATATGCAATAGCATTGATGAACCTGGAGGATATTATGCTAAGTGAAATAACCGAGTGACAGAGGGATAAATACTGTATTATTCCACTTATATGAGGCATCTGAAACAGTTAAACTCACAGGAACAGTAGAATGGTTGTTGCCAGGGGCTGAAGCAAGGGGGAAATGGGGAGCTGTTCAATGGGTATAAAATTTAATTTGTGCAAGATGGTGAAGATTTTCTGTGCAACACACTGCCTATTGTTAACAATAACAAACTGTGTGCTTAAAAATTTGTAATTCATGTCAATGTATGACAAAAACCACTACAATATTGTAAAGTAATTAGCATCCAACTAATAAAAATAAATGAAAAAAAACCAATAAAAATTTGTTAACAGGGTAGTTAAATGTTATTACCACCAAAAGAAGGGTGTGTTTGTTATCTTGACTGTGATGCTTGTTTCATAAGTATGCCTGCATCTAAACTCATCAAATTGTATACACTAAATACATCCATTTTCTTTTGTATATCAATTATGCCTCAATAAAGCTATAAAAAATAAGTTAGTAATGCCTAGCACTTATATTCTTTGAAATTAGGTTCAGATATGGTTAAACTATTTCTTTAAAATAGTCAACTATAAACTGTAAAACAAATTTTCCACTTTAATAAAGTGTCTGGTCATAAAACTCCTAGTTTAATAAAGTTCTAGAGTGTCTGGTCATAATTATGGTCATATTATGACCAGTGAGTGTCTGGTCATAATACCCCTAGTTATGGAAGGTTTCTGCAGACAGAATTAAAAAATGATAGCTATTTCTATGATTGTTAACTCATGAAATATCTAAATATCTTTTATATGACATGGGTTTGTGGTTTTATTTTTTCCTTCACATCTTAGATCTGACAAAATTGGGAGAGTTGCTTTTTCTTAGAACATGAATCATTCTGAGGATGAACACTTCAGTAAGGAGAATTGTGTTTACTCCCAAGCCTACTAGCGCCAGGTCCTCCCCAACCCCCACCCACCTCCCCAGGCCTTCCTGCTTATTATCTGGAGAAATAAAAGAAATACCATTTAGATAATTTATATTGAACAGTACATTTTGATAAAGGAGGAGTTTAAACAGTTTCCACTGGCTTAATGCCATACACTTAATGTCTTACCTACTCTGTGTAGTTACCGACTTGTTTACAACTTGGCTGGAAATTTTAGGCCCAATGTACACGGCCAGACTACTGAAACCCAGTAGAGCAGTTAGGGGATGGGTATGTGAGGGGATGTGAGAGAGTTCAGATTTTCTATAAAGACTGCAGACATTTATGAGTGAAAGCAGATTACAAAAGACTGGCTTGCCTCTGTTTGGATGAAATGGAGACATTTCAGCATGGAAATACACTGTTACAAAGAAGTGGGAAAGTAGTAAAGGAGGTTTCTCTCTGGAGCTATCACTCTTGTGTATGACTAAATACTTTAGCCCGTGTAACCTGAGCAATTTGAAAACAGGTATCCTTGGCAATCTTACTTAATACAACCTTCAATTAATAAAGATTCTTTCCCTTTATCCATGAATTCAGTCTTATCAATCCACTCTGGAATTAGTATTTTAGGAAATTTAAAATATTTTCAATATTATTTAAATTGTAAACGTCATAAATTGAAAAAAGAACATGTGTACGGGACTTCCCTGGTGGTCTAGTGGTTAAGATTTTGCACTTCCACTGCAGGTGGTGTGGGTTCCATCTCTGGTTGGGAAACTAAATCTCACAAGTGGCATGGTGTAATGGGAAAAATAAAGAAAAAGAAAGAAAGAAAAAGCATGAAAAAATAAGCCCAAGAAGAAAGCTCACAAATGAGATGACTATTGGAGAAATCCTTAGACTGGTATCTGCTCAATAGGGCAGAAACAAGAGTCTCACTCAGTTATCTAAGACCACAGTTCTTTGTTCTTTTTGGCCAGAAACTTAGCAAGATGTAGATTAACATAAAGTACATAAAGTACAAAGTTAGGGAATAAACTCCATGTCATACTAATTGGTTATGGTAATTGTGAAATAAAAACTTAAACTACCTGAGTATAAACACATCACATTTTTCTCAAAACGTGGCATAATTGCAATGAGAAAACCATAAAAGCATGCAATTTTAACCAGAAAGAGTAGCATCAGGAGGGCAGAGTTCCATGGAAAGTCCAACTTTTCATCATTTCAGATAACACATAAACATCAAAAGAAAAACATGGGACATGCACTTGACTACACACATTGTAAATCAACAAAGGAGAATCTTCGCTTTTGTATTTGATGCTCTCAAAACTCTCTTCAGAGGACACCTTCTTCTGCTCCCTTAGAATTCAGGCACTCATTTGAGATGTAGTAACTCTTTCCATAATACACAATATCTACTGAGAGGGGTTTTTTTTTTTTTGGCCTTCATGAGAGAAACAACTTCCTTGCTTATCCATGATGAAATATTTGTGTCAGCACTTCAGTAATCCACATTTTCCATCTACTCCAAATTTTCCTAACAAACTTTCAACACTCAAGATCATTCCATATTATAGCATAGCATTGCTTCATTTAAAATCTCTCAATAACAAATAGCCTATAGTAAATTTACATACAAACCTGATAGTGTACCTCATGCTCATAAATCGGCAAAAAATGCAGACTTTTATTTAAATAATCAAGGCATTTCCTAAGGAAATGATATTTTGTCTTCCTAAGCTATGTTCAGGCTCCCTATAGAGTGTTTCTGAAAAAGTGTTTGATATGCAATAGTCTTTTCTGTTTTATTTGTTTAGCTCCTCCAAATTTTCCTCCATACTACTACTAGAGGAATCTTTATAAAATGCAAATATAAAATCTATCAATATCTTTCCAATATATGCAGGAAAATTCCTACTTTCTCAGAATGGCTTACTATAAATATTTATTGAGTGACAACTATGTGTCAGACACTGTTATAGGCTTTAGGGGGTAGTAACAGGCAAAACAAACAAACAAAAATCCCTGCCTTCACAGAGTGTATATTACAGTGGAAAAACACAGACACTTAACGATTAAGTAAGAAAATAATGCGATGTACTAGAAAGTGATAATAAGCTATAGAAGGGGGATATTTAGTTTCTGGGAGGTCAATGTTAATAAGATGACCAGAGGTCTCTCGGAGGGGAAGACATATGAGAAAAGAATTGAAGGTGAGGGAAGTCAAGAAGATATTGGGGTGGAGAACATTTCAAGCAGAAGGAAGAGCAACTGCAGTGGCTCGGAAGTTGTTACAGGCCGTTTTGTTCAGGGAATAGTAAGGAGAACAATGTAACTGCAGGCAGAAGAGAAGAGTGGAAGATGATATTACCGAGGTCAGATTAGGGGGGCCTTGTAAGCCAATTAATAAGTTTGGCGTTTATTATACTTTCCCTAGAAGGTTCTGGTCACCATGATGTAATCTGATTCAGATTTTAGAAGGACCACTCTGTCTCTTGTGTAAAAAGAGGCTTGTGGTGGGGCAAAAATTGAAAGAAGGGACATCAATTTGAATTACTGAAATACTTAAACAAAAGATGATAGTGAGTGGTTGAGAGAGCTGTGGTTATAAGTGGTGGACCAAGGATGAATTCTGAGGATAGAACCAACAAGATTTTTGACAGATTGAATACGGAGTACAAGAAAAAGAAAACAAAGATGACTGCACAGTTTTTTGTTGTTATTTTGAGCAGTTCATACTATGTGGAACCATTAGCAAGTGAGAGGGAAAACCATGGAATCATCTTTCTGCAACCAATGCAACATTTCTATAGTATTTGTTGGTATAGTAATTAATCTTAAGATATATTTTTCAAGCATTCAAATATAATAATGTGTTGGATGATGCCATTTTCAAATACCACTCAAAGAGAAAGCATTACCACTTCTACAATGTTTGGGACTTAATTAGATTATAATTGAATGCTATATGGCACCTTTATGTAACAATAAAGACAATTAAAAATGCAACCCAGTTCATTTTTCTTAATTATAATAATAAAGGTTTTAAAAATACATTGGTTAAACATGCAATTCTTAGAGACAAATGTAGCTTCATTTGAAGATACTATTTCAGTTTAGCCACAAACCAAAAGCATACCGTGTATGTTTAACCACAATTGTAAAGCCAGCAAAAAAAAATTTTAACACCTTTGAGACAGTTTACATACCATAAATATACATTTCAGTGGCTTTTAGTATATTCACAAAGTGGTACAAACATCACCACTATCTAATTTCAGAACTTTCATCACCTGAAAGAAGAAATTTCATACCCCTTAGCAGTCACTCCCTATTCTACCTTATTCCAGTTTCTAGAAATAACTAATCTACTTTCTGACATGATGGATTTGCTTTTTTTGGACATTTCCTTTAAATGGAATCATACAACATTTGGCTTTTTGTGACCAGTTGCTTGAAATTAGCATTAACATTTTCAAGTTTTATCGGTGTTGCAGAATGTATCAATACTTCAATATTTATCACCAAATAATGTTCCATTGTATGGGCATACCATATCTTATTTATCCATTCACCAGCTGACTGGCATTTAGGTTGTTTTCACTTTTTGGTTATTTTGATTAATGCTGCTATGAACGTTTGTATACAAGTTTTTATGTAGATATATTTTTCTTGAGGATATACCTAGTAGAATTGTTGGGTCATAAGGTACTCCAGGAGAAAGGAGAAAAGGAAAGCTAGCTAAAGGCAAAGAAGAGAAGGAAAGATATACCCATCTGAATGCAGAGTTCCAAAGAATAGCAAGGAGAGATAAGAAAGCCTTCCTAAGAAATAGAGGAAAACAAAAGAATGGGAAAGACCAGAGATCTCTTCAAGAAAATTAAGAGACACCAAGGGAAATTTTCATGCAAAGATAGGCACAATAAAGGACAGAAATGGTACAGACCTAACAGAAGCAGATATGAAGAAGAGGTGGCAAGAATACACAGAAGAATTATACAAAAATGATCTTAATGACCCAGATAACCATGATGGTATGATCATTCACCTAGCACCAGGCATCCTGGAATGCAAAGTCAAGTGGGTCTTAGGAAGCATCACTATGAACAAAGCTAGTGGAGGTAATGGAATACCAGTTGAACTATATCACCCTAAAAGATGATGCTGTGAAAGTGTTGCACTTAATATGCCAGCAAATTTGGAAAACTCAGCAGTGGCCACAGGACTGGAAAAGGTCAGTTTTTATTCCAATGCCAAAGAAAGGCAATCCCAAAGAATGGCAATGCCAAAGAATGTTCAAACCACTGCACAATTGTATTCATCTCACACACTAGCAGAGTAATGCTCAAAATTCTCCAAGCTAGGCTTCAACAGTTCATGAACTGTGAACTTCCACATGTTCAAGCTGGATACAGAAAAGGCAGAGGAACTAGAGGTCAAATTGCCAACAATCACTGGGTCATTGAAAAAGCAAGAGAGTTCCAGAAAAACATCTACTCCTACTTTATGTGGTTGGTTGGTTGTGGAGGTTTAGTTTTTAAGTCATGTCCGACCCTTGCGACCCCATGGTCTGTAGCCTGCCAGGCTCTTCTGTCCATGAGATTCTCCAGGCAAGAATACTGGAGTGGGTTGCCATTTCCTTCTCCATCTGCTTTACTGACTACACCAAAGCCTTTGACTGTGTGGATCACAACAAACTGTGGAAAATTCTTCGAGATGGGAATATCAGACCACCTTACCTGCCTTCTGTGAAACCTGTATGCAGGTCAAGAAGGAACAGAACAGGACATGGAACAACAGACTGGTTCAAAATTGGAAAAGGAATAGGTCAGGCTGTGTATCATCACCCTGCTTACTTAAATTACATGCAGAATACATCAGGCAAAATGCCTGGGCTGGATGAAGCACAAGCTGGAATCAAGATTGCCGAGAGAAATATCAATAACCTCAGATATGCAGATGACACCACCCTAATGGCAGAAAGCGAAGAAGAACTAAAGAGTCTCTTGATGAAAGTGAAAGAGGAGAGTGAATAAGTTGGCTTAAAACTTAACATTCAGAAACTAAGATCATGGCATCCAGTCCTATCACTTCATTGCAAATATATGGGGAAACAGTGGAAACCATGACAGACTTTATTTTTCTGGGCTCCAAAAATCACTGCAGATGGTGACTGCAGCCATAAAATCAAAAGATGCTTCCCTCTTGGAAGAAAAGTTATGACCAACCTAGACAGCATATTAAAAAGCAGAGTCATTACTTTGCTGACAAAGGTCTGTCTAGTCAAAGCTATGGTTTTTCCAGTAATCATGTATTAATGTGAGAGTTGGACCATAAAAAAGTTTAGTGCTAAAGAACTGATGCTTCTGAACTGTGGTGTTGGAGAAGACTCTTGAGAGTCCCTTGGACAGCAAGGAGATCAAACCGGTCCATCCTAAAGGAAATCAATCCTGAATATTCATTGGAGGGACTGATGCTGAAACTCCAATACTTTGACCACCAGATGTGAAGAACTGACTCACTGGAAAAAACCTTGATGCTGGCAAAGATTGAAAGCAGGAGAAGGGGGTGACAGAGGATGAGATGGTTGGATGGCATCATGGACTCGATGGACATGAGTCTGAGCAAGCTCTGGAAGTTGGTGATGGGCAGGCATGCTGCAGTCCATGGTGTCGCAAAGAGTCAGACACAATTGAGCGACTGAACTTAACCGAAGGTACTCTAGGTTTAATATTTTGAGGAACTGTGAAACTGTTTTCCAAAGCACCTGGACCATTATTTCACATTTTCACTAGCAACGCATCATGGTTCCAATTTCTTCATATCCTTGCAAACATACATTATAGAGTCTTTATTTCAGTTATACCAACTGGTATGCAGAGGCATCTCATTATGGTTTTAGTTTGCTTTTCCCCAAGGATTAATGATATTGAGCATCTTTTTGTGTGCCATGTATACATCTTGTTTTGGAGAAATATCTAATCATTTGGCCACTTTAAGTCTGGGCTATTTGTCCTTTCCAAGAGTTCCAAGAGTTCTTTATACATTCTAGATATAAACAGAACAATTTATATAGATATAAGCTTTGCAAATATTTTCTCCCATTCTGTGGATCATCTTTTCACTTTCTTAATGGTGTCCTTTGAAGCACCTTTGGTGAGGTATAATTTATTATTATTTTTGTTGATTTTGTTTTTAGAGACATATCTAAAAAATCATTATCTAATTCAAAGAATATTTTATTCAATTAGTTTAATGATTTTAGTTCTAAAATTTAGTTTCATATTTATTTTGAGTTAATGTTTGTATATGGTATGAAGTAAAAGTGCAACTTCATTTTTTCAAATATAGATATTCAGTTGTCCCAGCAACAGCTGTTGAAAAGATTATTTTTCCTCCATTAAATTATCTTGGCATCCCTGTAAAAAATCAATTGACTAAAAGTACATTTCTGAATTCTCAATTCTAGTCCATTGATCTCATGTCTATTCTTATACCAGTAGAAGCCAGCAAATTTGACAGTTAGCAAATTAACTACCTACCCATCTCCATGTAGTTACTGTCTTCATGCATTTACCTACTAAAATACAAAGTTCTGTAGCCTAGGGATGGCAACTTATTTTTGTACCTCATAGCCCGTAATGATGTTTAATCATGTACCTTGAATATTTTGCAGTCAAAATAACCAAATAGGATTGTTTAAGAAAGAACAAAGCCTAATGAACTCATATAGTACTGTTAGGGACATATAATCAGAAACCCCAAATAAAAGTATCTTAAGCAGATATGTTTACTTTGCTCTCACATAAAGCAATTCAGGAACTTGGCAGAGTTGATTTGGTAGTTTCGTGAAAGTATTGGTATCTTAGCTCTCAGCTCTTACATTCCTACAGTCTGGTACCCTGTCTTTAAATCCGAGAGTCACTAGAACTTGGTTATCATATCTGCATGGCCACACCTCATTGCAAAGAAACACTAGGGAATGTGATTTACCAGGGAGCAGTATTGTATCCAGTGAAAACTCAGAACCTCACTTTAAGCAGGAGGGAAGAACAGACATTAGGAGGAAATTAGCATTCTCTACAACAGAAACAACAGGGTAACTTTTAAAAATGCCTTTGTATCTGAAGAAAATAAGGTATTCAGGAAGTTCCAAAGTAATCCAGAGTCTCACAGTTGCTCCTGTAGGACTGGATCGATTTGAGCCTAAAATAGATTGTTCTTTCTCCTCTCAGGCTCTGTTACCCAGGCCATCTGAGACCCTCATGTTGGCCTACCCTCGCTACTGTCATGTGGCACTTGAATTTATATTCCCTAGGAAACAGGACCATACAATTTAAACTTAAACCATCCCTTATGCGTCATCAAATTCTTCTTGTTCCATTCCCCCCAAACCTATGTTAGAGAACAATGAATTAATATCTTGAAATCTAAGGGAAACTAGGATTTCATTTTATTTATTCTTCTGAGTGATATATGAGCATGTCAATAGAACTTTCAGTGATATTATAACCACATAAAAGTATTCCTAATAGCTGAAATTTTAACCACCACAGTCAACATAGTCAACCACAGAGAGAATGCTGGAGCAAAAAGTGCAATTATCTTGGATTACATAGTCTACCTACAATGTGAGGTATAATAAAATTGCTGTCTTTTGCTTATTCAACACAGAAAACATGTTAACTTTTGCCTCACCTCAAGAATAGTTTTTTGTATTTTTATGCTGCCTTTTATCATTTTATAGGTAGTTCTACATCAAATGATTCCTCACGTACAAAAATCAAATTCTTAAGCATTATTATGTTACCAGCAGCTATATTGAAAACATTTCACCATCAATCTGGTCCATGAAGCAGCCAACCTTCAGCTATTCTTTTAGAAACTGTACCTTCATCTTACCTGAGCGAGGATTCATCTCTGAGTATTCTTCTTGGTGCTGCTTCCCCTTAAACATACCCAAACTCAGAATAAAACAACTTTAAGGATGCCCATTATACCCACATCTAGGGTGCCTTTCAGATGGTCCATGGGTTGCACCAAGGGTTTACTCCCTCTGCTTAGGAATGAAAGGGATGCTAGAAATAACTAGGTTTTTGGTACACTCCACATTTTAATATTAGCCCAATGGTTTTATAAGAACTGTCCTATATTGCCACTTACAATGTGAGAAACATGTAAAAGGTAAGACGAGGGAGGAATCTCAATTTTCCATATTACTTCTGCATAAGAAAAGTGTTATTAATATAAATATTTTCAATGACTGTGTACCTTCAGTATGGTTAGAAGCTTAATGACTGTCAACAAACTTAGAAGATTTTCCTCCTAGGTTAAAATAGCCTCATCTATTGATGATAAGAGACGACTCACTGGAAAAGACCCTGATGCTGGGAAAGATTGAAGGCAAAAGGAGAAGAGGGCGGCAGAGGAGATGGTTAGACAGCATCACCAACTCAATGGACATGAATTTGAGTAAACTTCGGGAGATAGTAAAGGACAGGGAAGCCTGGCGTGCTGCAGTCCATGGGGTTGCAAAGAGTTGGACACAACTTAGCAACTGGACAATAACAACAAACTGGTGATAATTCTGGCTCACAATTTATGAAGTCAAATTAAAATGAAATCAAATGAAAAAGAGATTTGGCAGTGTAAGGTCCTTAATACATTTTTATTCTATGGATAATATTTGCCCAAATTCTCAAAAAACAGGAATTAATTACAGATATATCTATAAGTATACACACATACAGGTACACACACAGAAATATGTGTGTGTTAATCTATAGATAAGTTTGGCCTAAGAGGTGAAATGAATTCTACAAGAATTCCAATATCACCTGGTGAGTAGTTCAGAATTATTTGCCTAATATTGTCAGAGGTAGAGAATTAAGAATAAATCATAAAATCATAAATTTTAAAAACTTATATGAGGCAAGTTTGACTAAAGTCAGCCACATATCTACTTCTAGAAGCTCTACCAGCATAAAAAGCTGAGTAACCATGAAGTGGTATGGAAGCTTTCCTGCTGCTCCCTGTAACAGAAGGTTACATCTTACTTGAAGAGCCTGGCTCCTCTTTCCATTCTCTACAATTTGCTTGAGAGAGGCCTGGTAGAGTGTTGATTTGTTTGACTCCCTCCTCTTCTCTAGCATTGCTGTCTTCTGTAATAATTATTTTTGACTTGGTTTGCAGACATGTGAAGACATACTCTCATTTGCTTTAGCTAAAATATCAGATTTGTTTTTACCCTGAACATTTGTAATAGAATCTTCCCTAAAAATATTACATATATTTTGACTTCCTAAACAAACTAGATTTTAATAAGGCAAAGCATAATTTCAATGTTTTTTGAAGAGGTAGGTCATCACTGTGAATATTAGTAATTATATTCTGCTATTATAAATGATTACTAGGGTGCATGGGGTTACTGGAGCACATATGAATAAATTTCAGAAGAATGTGCTTTCCTTTGGTCCCCATATCTCCTTCACTTTTTAAATACTTTTAACCACTGGCAATCATTTATTCTGCAGGCAGCCCAATTCCTACAATTACTTCTAATTTATCCTGCTCTTGAAAACATAACAAAGTTGGCTGGAACTCGGTCTAAAAAAAGCAAGAGCATAGAGCAGAAATGTTAAAAACTTGGCATACGAGCTGTTATTCCATATCCCAGAGTCCACTGCAGATTGAATATACTTCAGTGCACTTCATATACCCATGTGCACTTCATTGAGGACAGAAATATTCTCAAAACAGCACTCTAAGCAGACACTGTTAATAATTTAGTACATCGGAGGACTTTTTAAAGCTAACGTTCAGAGTTTTGGTTGTTTCAGAGGAATGAGATTGTTCTTCGACTCAGGATAGGTCAATTTTGATGGCAAAGGGCAGCAGAATATGCCACCCCAAAATATGCTTCTTTGGCTGTAAGAATTATTTCTAGTTGATTATTTTGAGAAACTGCAGACACAGGAACATTTCTGAAAACAGAGTAAAAGTTACCCTTTTATAAGAGAAATCTGTACTTAAGAGGAAATTTACTTTTCAGAGGGGTCTGTGCCAGGAAGAAAGCAATTACCAAAGATAATTTTTTTTTTTTTTTTAACTTTTCCAATAATATTCATTTGGACAGCCACAATTAATATTAAATCAAGCAAGAAGTAGGCTATGTTGAACATATGCTCTAGATGTCAGTATTTAATGTTATTTAAAACTTAATTTTCTTATTTTTTTTAAGGGACATCTTTTTGTATATGTGGGTGCTCAAATGAAAACTGAAGAATGCATTCTTTGACCATAACCAAATTCTCATACAAGAGGGTATTTGCCTCCTCCTCTAAAAGCAGCAACATATTTGCTCATAATCTCCCTCTCCAGGCACCATTTTCCATATCACTAATGAAAATGCTCACAAGCACCAACCCCAAAATTTTGTCTTCAAGGGAAAGGTATAAAGTTTAAAAAGTGGCTCATATTTTAAAAAGTCAGATTCCAGCAACACTAATGCTAAAAATGACATCAATTATATTTCTTAGCATCCACAAAGTATAATATTTTCATGAGTTTTCTATTATGTGCAGATTTATTTTCCTTAAGAAGTAAAAAAAACAGTGGTTAGATGCCACGAAGTAGGTGGCAATGCCTTAACCGTATGCGTGTTGTCAGGCCCGAGAGCCTCTTCCATCCTTGTCAAGGGGAGTGCTAACCTTCTCTCCTTTCATACAACACCCAAAGATAATTTTTTAACTCGAGAGATTTATCTGCATGGCAGAGCAACCTTTGCTTACCAAACACTTCCTCTTCTCACTTTCCCAAGAAACACCTTTCCCCTCTTTGAAGCCCCAGATCCCAAAGCCCCAGACCCCTATCCCGTTCCTTAGCTTAGGATGGTCTCTAAGCCTCAACCATCTGGCTGCCTTTTGAGGCTCAAATCTTCAAATGGCTCCTGTAGGTACATATGTAGGTACTTAAAATTGTTTATTTTTTCTCCTAGCAATCTGTCTTTTATGATGGAGGTGGGGGTACAGTGTGTCTATGTGGGGGGAAGAGTCTCAGCAGAGCACACAGAACTATAAAGGGAAAATGACTGTTCCTCCTCTACAACGGAGATCTCCTTAGATGCGACTGACATATATTATGGGATAGTATCTCCATTATATTTTACCTCTAGTAACCTTATCGAATGAATGATTAAGAATTATTTGGTTTAGTCAAGACTTTTATTTGAGTTTAACCTGAGCAATGCTGGCATGGTAAAAATCACCTATTTCTTTTACAACCTTCATATTAGGCAAATAGGTAAACCAGGATGATATCAAAACAGCTTGCAAAGCAAATGCCATCATTAAACAAAAATATCCGAGAAAACGGAGAGGGAGCAGCGTATCAGAAACAGGTCATGGGATTACTCAGCCATCCAAAGTTATCAGATTAGTGTTGTGTGCTTTCATATGCTATTTTATTGGTCAGTCACACAAAACTCCACTTAGGTCCATACTGTCATTTTAGAAATCAAACAACAGGCTTAGGGAGGAAAAGAAATTTGTTCAAGGTCACACACCCAGTGAGTGATAAAGAGGACCTGGCATTCAGGTCTCCTTGATTCCCAATTCCAAATATGGAACTGAATATTAGTATAACCAGCAATCAGTGTACATTTTGCCATCTCTGCTTTCCCCCTCTTGCTTCACCCCCATGTGATAATATGAAAACTATGTAATTGGTACAGAAATATAGGCTTATGCCACTGATAAGGAGTGCTAAGTTGTTAAGAACTTTTTGAATAAGTATCAAAAGCCTTAAAACTCTTTGATCCAGTAATTCCAATTCTAGGGTTTTATCCTAAAAGGAAAACCAGAAATTTGCACAAATATTTATGTGCAAAATAGTTTAGTGAATTACAGAACTATTCATAATTGTGAACATAATTAATGTAAATTCCAATAATAGAACACAGTCACACAACAGAATTCTATGCAACTATTAAAAATAATATTTTAGAAGAATACTTAATATGTGAGATGTTTATAACACAAGACTAAGAGAAAAGCATGTAAAACCATACCAAGAAAACAGATTGGATGGACATAAATATCGCATGTGATAAAAACAGTTATGTCTACCCAGTAAGATTACAGTTGATTTTTAATTTATTTTCACTTTCTTTGTATCTTCCAAATTTTCTATAATATAAATTATTTTATAACTAGATAATGTTATAATTTTTAAACAAAAAATCAGGCTACAATCATTAAAAAATATACTAGTGTTAAAAACAATACAACAGGCCCCAAATGGAATCACTTATGCTAAGCCCCACATCAGTAAACCAAAACTTAATTACAGTTTTGGTTCTCTCAGAAACTCCAACTGGGAACTGCCTAATCAGCGTTAGTTAGGTAATCTGCTTGATACACTCCTGCAATTTCCTAAAGGAAAGTAACCTTGCAAAAACCAATCCACTTTTTTGTCTAGTATAACTTCCTTGTTTCCATTCCCTTCTTAGCTGTAAAAGTCTTTCATTTTGCACAGCTCCCCAGAGTTCCCTTCTGTCCGCTAGACTGGATGATGCCTGATTCAAATTGACTTTTGCTCAAATAAACTCTAAAAAGTTTTGGCATGCCTCAGTTTATCTTTCAACATTAGGAATCATGGAACAATGGACTGTTAATGATGCATCCAAAGCTTCTGTAGAAGAGGAAAGAACCAATGGTTAGTAGGGAACTTAAACATAAATAATAACTTTATTTTTACAATGATTTTAATGAAGGCATTTACTTCCACAGAGGAGAAAGCTAATATTTATTTATAAGTTGCAAGGCTTAATTCTTAACGTATGAAGAAAATAAAGATCTTCATGAAATACATACAACCAGAAAATTTCTTTCCTTCACAATTTTTTTTTTTGCTGTGAAATGAGATAAATGGATATGAAAGTACTTTTATGAATTTGAAGTGCTTTATAGATCTATTACTATTACCATCAGAAGACTATCATGTTCTACCCCTAGTAATCGTTGTGTTGTCATAGCAGTCGGATATTTACACAAAAAGTAAATTTCCAAAAAAGTTTTGAAGATACTCCCGGTCTCATTACATTTAAGTGTGAGCTGTCTCTTAGTTGACAAATGCAATTGCCTTGTGTGTTATACCTTCATATCAGCCTTGGACACTGCACTCCTAAAAGGACAATGCAGCTTAAACCCACACTGGACACAATCATTTTCTTACTTTAAACATGGGAGAAGTGTTAGGAAACATCAAATACTCTAGTGTTTTTAAAAGACCCCAGAAAGAGATTAAAAGACATGCGCAAATTCATGAACTCATATAGCTACTATATGAATTCAGCTGCTCTAAATTCTTAGAAATCCCAAAGCTGCTTAGACAAGGTGTTGCTTAAGTGAAGCTGGATGATGGATGATGCCTCACTTGACTTATCAGCTATCACTGAGAGAATAAGTGAAATGAAAAATGGGCACAGTTTAATCCAGCTTTTTCTATGCAGTATCATGGACCTAGAATTTGGCATCATTGTTTAACATGGGAAATACATGAAATTAGAGACAAGGAAGCCTTGACTTTTGCTCTAACTTCACCACTAATTTAGGAATGTGGTCTTGGGCAAGTCAACCTCTACAAATGTCAAATTTCTTATCAGCAGAATGTGACTCAATAAAATAATCAATTTGAATATACTTCGCAAAAATAAAAGTATCAAAGAAATAATTCTTCCAAAAGGTTGTGAACATCATTAAAATTTACCACTCGGAACACCCCATGCAAATAAGACTTAATTGTGACTCACAGACATATTTACAGAAGCAGTATCACATTTTGGAGGATCACAGGTCGAGTAAAGACAAAGAATGGTCACATCCTATGCCTGAGGAAATCTGGATTTTCATACGAAACAGAGTTCCTAGCAAAAATCTCTCTAGGTGGTATGGAGCTTATCTAACAGTATATTCTAACTTTAAAGGGAGAGAACTACATCTTGAAAAGTCAAGAGACCTTTAGAGAAACCAACAAGGCATACATTAATACAGGCATCAAGTTCCAGACCAAATTAAAGTTTTGCAAAGCTGTGAAAAAGGCTCAGAAAGAAGAAATTCTTGCATGAGACAGAGTTCTTGAAAGTCATGGCTGGACAATTATGCAACTGACTGACCAACTTCTTTGGGAGACAGCTTTAGGGACTTGGGCTATTCCTGACTCTGAGACAGACTCACAAACAACACCAAGCAACTAAAATAGCTGCTTATTGATAGTAAAATTTATTTTCACAGGGGAAATAGGGAGTGTGACATGTGGTAGTTAACAGTCTACTACTGATTCTATTACTGCTATAGCCAGAGAAACCAGCTGATGTGTCAGACATGTTAAAAAGTGAAAGTCTGCCACAGTGTATGTTTGCTGTAGCTTTCTCCCCAAGCTTCTATAATGATGCTTGTTACACAATAATAAGGACAAGGTAGGGGCTTAGGAATTCAATTTTCTACAGGGTCCTATCAATTCAGCCATACACTGACCTATTCTCTAATGGAAATAGCTGGAGAAATACAAATATCAAGACTCTGAGAACATCAAAGGCCTTGCTGGAAAAGCCCCCACACAGAAAAATGTGTGGGTGTCAATCCTTCCACTCTGGAAGGGTAAAAGCCTGAGTAGATGATGCTGGAGGAGACACTCAGTCTTTAAAGAAATGAAACAAGTATAATAGTTGACACACAGATTACCAAATAGCCTTTCCCTTAGAACTAATGCTAAATTTGTGGTTTTGATTTGAAAGGTAGAGAGAGACATTATGCAGTTTTTAGTGGAAAAAAAAAAAATAAGGAAAAGAGCATGATCATTTGTCTCTAATCTTTTCTAAAAGAAAAAGTTATTTGCCTCTAATCTGACATTTTCTTTACTTCTTTTTCCTCCTTAGGAACTGTAATGCTTGTTTTTAAATTTTAGGAAGATGTTTCATATTCTTCAGAATATTGTCTAATGTGTAGCTAAAAAGTACTGAACCATTTTTCTCTGTTCTTTTTAAGTACAATTGTGTTCCTTAGAACATGTAACCTGGACTTCCCTGGTGGTCCAGTGGTTAAGACTCTGCACGTCCACTAAGGGAGGCACTGGTTTATTCCATAATCAGGGAACTAAGATGCCACATGCCCTGTGGTGTGACCAAAGGAAAAAAAAAGTAAAAATTATGCTCACCCTGCCTACCCACCCTCAACTTAACCTTAAATTTACATATTTACATTTTAATCGTGTTGTCAAAATTCATTTTAAAGTCACGTTGCTTCTTCAAAATTGTTTATATCCACCTTTCTCAAGGCAGTAATCATCTCTTATCTGGGATTACACTTGTCTACCTATGACTTTTCTACTACACATGTTTCTTTGAGAAAGAATATAAATGATAAGAGTGTGGACTCTGGAGTAAGAATATTCTGATTTCAAATCCTTGTTCTGTCTTAAACTGGAAGTAAGGGCTAAATAACTTAGAACAAATTATTTAACTTCTTTGATGTTCAACTTTCTAATCTACAGAATGGTACCATCACTTCACAGGTAAGGCTTAAACTAAATCATGTATCTGTGCATACTTTTTTTCTTTCTATATATCTGACAGTAACATAAGAATTAGAGAAATATGTTTACAGAATAGACAAAAATAAATAATGTAGTAAAAATGGGGAAGTTTTAGGAAAAGGCTTAAAAACTATTTCCTCAATTTTTCCCAGTTTAAATTAGAAGTATATATCTACACCATCATTCAGGCAGTTAGTGCATTGTATTGAGAGCAAATGAACATAATCCTAAGTATCCTACCTGATCTAATGACTAAAAAATGTTGATCTGGTATTATTTTATAACTATTATTGTTACATCCAGTGTCACAGGTGCTTTAGAGGCTAAATCTAAATTTATTAAAGAGTGAAAACATAAAAACTAGAAACTTATGGATTGGTTTATACATGGCACTCTTTGAACGCTTTCATGTTTAGTCACGTCTGACTCTTTGTGACCCCATGGAGTGTACCCCGCCAGGCTCCTCTGTCCATGGAATTTTTCAGGCAAGAATACTGGAGTGGGTTGACATTTCTTGCTCCTGGGGGTCTTCTTGACCCATGTATTGAACCTGCATCTCCTACACTGAAGATGGATTCTTCACCGCTGAACCATCAGAGAAGCCCTTATACACGGCACATACTAAGTCTACTATAAAACTAGCATCAATACCCTTGAATGTAAACTCAGTGAGTGTTTGTTAATCACAAGTTTTTTTGTAGTACTTTATTTTTTCATAAAGGTGCTCCAAGAATTGTAATAAATACCCCCTCTTAGTAACTTTAATTGCTAGAGTTCTGGCGTCTGTATTGTAAGTTATGTTGGAGTAACTGAGCCCAAATATCCCTACTCTGAGAATTGCTCTCAATCCACAAGACACACACACATACACACATAACACATTTTATGGCTCATCATGGCCTTCTGGACTGCTTATTACCCTGCCTTTCTCACTCCCACCCACAATAATTAGGCCAGTACTGGTACACCTCAAGCTAGCCATATTATCTTTCTCCTAAAGAATAAATAAATGGTATCCATAAATTCCAGTTACTAAGCTTCCTATAAACAAGCCTGGGGATTCCTATTGTTATGCTCATTTTCTTCCTTATATTTAAAGAGATACAAGTAATCTGTTCAACAGATAGAAAGAAATAAAATGGGTATGAAGAGGGAGAAAGACTAATATAGCTCAGATGGCCCCTGAGAGACTGAGAGGAAGAAAAAGCATCCTTGATTCTGGCAACATTCCAGCTCTCATTATATTCCCTTAATGCCCATAAAAAATAATAAAGGGGCAAAAACAAATTTGTAAAAAAAAATGACTAATCCCTTCCCCCTTTACACAAACCTAGCAGCAGTAGTACTCTTGTATGCAAATCCTTTTCTGAGTGTTTGTTAAACACCACATTATTAAAAAAAAGTACAACAGACATTAAGAGATGTAAACAGATGCAAGAAACACATTAAAATTAAAATAGCATAAAACAGTGCCCCAAACTCAGTGAGTGTTTTATGTATTCTAATTTTAATACCTCTCTAGCTGATTGTGTAAGAAGTAATCTATCACGTTGTATGCATTAGCTCAGTCATCGTGGAGATAAAAAGGTAAAGCCATTCTGGAACAGGAAACCAATATTCTTCCTGTTTAATCAACAAATCTAAAAATTTATTCTTTTCAACTATTTACTCTTGTTCCTGTCCACCACAACCTGGTGCTCCACATGTTCCGCACAGTTTTATGACAAAGAGAAATTTTTCATGAGCCATTTTTGTATCCCCACCCCCTTAAAGAAAGAGGGAGGAAAAACTGTTTCATACAGAAGGCGTTAGTTGTATGAATTAGAACTGCCACCTAAGTGTGGGCTAATGTAACCAAGAGGGATTTCACCTACATCCATTCAGTCAGTTTATGGGGGTTTAAAGAAATTCCAAAGAGTCATCAGAAGAGGAAAAATAAAGGTAATGCTTTTTGCCACACAGGTAGAATCTTTGAAAGTATGTGTAATATGTAAAACATTTTGACACCCCCATCATATTTTTCCAGAATTAAAAGTATAAATTGCTTCTCTTGTTCTAGAGCTTCCTATCTGCCTCTCTAATCACTACTCACAGTAACCTCAACTCCTGCCACAATGTACAAGATACAACTCTTGTCTTGCATTGCACTAACACTTGCACTCGTTGCAAACGGTGCACCTACTTCAAGCTCTACGGGGAACACAATGAAAGAAGTGAAGTCATTGCTGCTGGATTTACAGTTGCTTTTGGAGAAAGTTAAAGTAAGTTTATTCTCTTTCTTACTCAAATAATTACATTTAATTTTTCTACCTGGAGTCTGTTTTTGAAATAACAATCTGTTATGCTTTCTCAGAATCCCGAGAACCTCAAGCTCTCCAAGATGCATACATTTAACTTTTTCGTGCCCAAGGTTAACGTAAGTACAACTTTCTATGTTCAATTTAATTTTAATAAAACTGAAAGTAATGTGAAAATTTACACACTAACTGGATTAATAGCACATCATCTGAGGAAAAGAAATAGTAACTTCAGTATCTTTTTAAAAAGAATCTCAAGTTTGATAATGGGCTTCTGAAAAATGGCTTTGCAGTTTTAAAAAAATATATACTTACGTATATTTTGGGGTAAAGGAAATGGGAAAAAAGGAATAACATTCTCACTTTATTGCTGGGATAATTTTTAAAAAGATTGTGCTGACTTACTGTTTTATTTAAAAATATAAAACTCTGGAGATACTTGAGCATATCACTTTACCATTCAAATTAGCTAAGCTGATTTCAGAGGGCCCATCTGAAAAAATCCTTTATTGTTTTAGGAAGGATTCTTAAGGATCTTCCTTCAAGAGGCAGTATAGCACTAATGCATAGCACAGATCCTAGGGCAGATTATTTAACCTGAAATCTCAGCTCTGCCATGTCCAAGCTTTTGTAACCTTGAGCAAGTTACCTATTCTCTTTGTGACACAGTCTCTTATGTGAATGATAATTGTATATACTTCATACAGTTTTGTGAGAATTAATGAATAAATGTAAAGTACTCAGAATAGTGCCTGGCATATGGGAAATGCCATATAAGAACTAACTATTAGAAGTAATAATAAAGACAAAATTCTTCCTGGAGAGTATAGAGTAAAAATTGCGACTTTTATGACATCTTTTATGTCAATAAACCTAGAGACTTCTGATGCTATATGACTTATATTCCAAGACTAAAGGTTCCATTTGGTTGTCTGGGGTTCAGACAGTTAGATAAGCATCATCCACGCTCCGAGAGATATACTAGGTGTGTCAAGTTTCCTAGTTGTTAGGCCAGTCAGAAGGTAATGGGCAAAACTCTAATCCTAGAAAGAGCTTGTCCTCAGGTGAATAGCCCATAAGAGAATGGTGTTTTAACGGTCATGGATGCATTTCCACTGATCACCCTCTTACAGTTTTGAGGAAATTAGATATCAAACTACCCTTTGAGATTTCCCCGATGGCTCAGAAGGTAAAGGATCTGCCTGCAATGCAGCAGGAGATTTAGGTTCACTCCCTGGGTCAGGAAGATCCCTAGGGTCTCAATCAGAGTTAGGGTTAGGGCTAGGCATGGCAACCCACTCCAGTTATTCTTGCCTGGAGAATCCCATGGACACTGGGGCCTGACGGGCCAAGGTCCATGGGGTCGCAGAGAGACATGGCTGAGCGACTAACACTTTCACTTTCTTCACGCTTTTTTCAAACTACCCTTTTAAAAGATGAAAAGGAAATAACTTAGAGATGCTCCTCCAACTTAATCAGAGTCACATAACTCTTATTTCCAGTAACATAAAGACACTAGACTTTTTTGAGGGAAAGAGCTCCAAGTTCATGTCAAAAACTTAAGCCTTAAACTTGTTAATTTATAGTAGCCAAGTTGAAAGGGCATTAGATGAAAATGTCGTAAGATGTATGTGGTGTATTCCTACCTCTCTCTCTCTAAAAGTGAGATAACAAAAGATTATGTGCAGGGTGGTAGAATTCTTTGAAATTTAACAGTTTTTAAATGACAACACAAAATCTACTTGAAACTAAAAGTAATGTGATAAACTCCATTCATTTGTCCATTTTACAATTATTCAATGTTTGCAAAAGAATTTAGAGAGGTACAAAAACATTTAATTCAAAGGCTGTTATGATAATGCTATAAAGAAAAAGAACTGACATCTAATTCTGACTCCACCTAGTCAGTATTCTTGCCTGGATAATCCCACGGCAGAGGAGCCTGGTGGGCTATGGTCCATAGGGTCGCAAAGAGTCAGACGCAACTGAGCATACACCCACATACACACCAAATTCTGAGATTTAGTTTCCTTATTTGTAACATGGTGATAACACAGTGTATTACATATGTCAAAAGGTGGCTGTGAGACATAAATGGACTTATTCAGGACAAAACACTTTGAAATTATAATATACCATAGAAATAAGAAATATTATCATTATATATGAGTATGTATATGTGTGTGCTTGTGTGTATACATGTCTAAATCAGGGAGCCTATCCAAAAATCCTTCAAATACTGTAAGCTTTTATTTGATTGAGACTTTATGTTTAACAATGCATCTTACTATACTTATTATAGAAAAGTAAAAAATTAAGATGCAATTTTATGGACCTTGCTATATTAAGCTATTACTAAGTAATTAAAATTAACTAATCTATAAAATGTTGCAATTGTGACAGATTGCATTCAAGAGCTCCCTCTGTCCCTAACATTCTATGATTCATAACTCTTACATTATTAAATATTAGAATCATAGAATGTGAACCTACACTTCCACATTATGACTACTCTTGGCTCTAATAATTTCTCTGCAGACTGGAAAAGAATTCAACCTATATTGGTAATTTGCATTTGGGTGCAGAAATGTTGCCTTTTTTGCAAAGCCAAATTAAGCTGAAATTAACGCCTCATTATTTGTTAACTAACAGTTAATGCTAACTATGGGCAGCTAAACTCTAATTTTTCCGTCTTATAATGTAAATTATATTGATCCATCTTTATAGTAATGCTGAGAAACAGAGAGAATTGGTACAAACTATATACTGTCTCTATTAATAAAATACATTTTGATATTAATTTCTGATTCTGACCTTTAGTTAGGGCAAATTCATCTGATAATTACTTTTACTACTACCCCAGGCTACAGAATTGAAACACCTTAACTGTCTACTAGAAGAACTCAAACTTCTAGAGGACGTGCTAAATTTATCTCCAAGCAAAAACCTGAACCCCAAAGAGATCAAGGATTCAATGGACGAGATCAAGGATTTAATGAACAATATCAAGAGAATAGTTTTGGAACTACAGGTAAAATATTACTGTACTTGCTCTGGAAATAAAATAAATGGAAGGGCATTTTAACATTGTATAACATTTGGTATTTGTGAAGTACTCATGCATTTAAAGTCCATTATGAATATAAGTCATTTTTATGTCCGATGACACATTGTGGATCTGGGAAGTGTAAGCTAGAGGGCTTCCATCCACCATCCACTCAGGGATAAGCCCCTACCAACGCATTCTGTCACCCCTCACATCAACACAAAACTGGGATTGGGAGAAGACACTGAAATGAATTTCAAAGAAAGGAGACAGATATCATTATATACAGTAGGTCCTCTACATATGAACCTTTAAGTTGTGGACTTTCAAAGATGTGAAGTTGCATTCACATGTCCAATCACAAAAGTTAGTACACGTGTCTGGCATACACTGTCACTTGCCTGCATCCTCTACAAGTGATTGTGCTTTGTGTACTTTATTGCACAGTGCTGTATAGAGTACAGTAGTAGTGGGTATCTTGTTTCAAGCCCAAGATGTCTAGAAGCAAGTGTGAAAGCAGCAGGATATAGCTGACTGTATTAAGTTGGGTACCTAGGCTAACTCTGTATGACTTACAAACAAAATTCAACTTACAAACCCGCTCTTGGAACAGAACTCATTTGAATGTAGGGGACCTACTATATTTTTTAATTTTTTCAGATCATCTTCCAGAATAGCTAATTCTGATTATCCAAATTACTTTTTAAATGGGGTTTTCCTATCATTTGGTAGAAGAACTAAGAGATTTGTCTAAAAAAAATGGCAACCAGTAAAATGGCCAATGGACCAGATAATTAACTTTTTATTTAGAGGTAATACTCACTTTCAGGACCTTAAGAATTTTAAACGCATAGAAGCATGAAATATACAAGGAACTTGGGTGATGTGAGAGATTCATGGCTCTCTTTCCTCATCCATCTGTCAAAGTACAAAATTCATTAATTAATAGACATCCTAAATAAAAAGCACAAGTTAAATTACAGCTTGTATGTCACTATCTGGATATCATAATATACACTAATTTAGGCACATAATTTTGGTCATTTGAAGAAAATGTGAATGTTAATATGTTTAATATACTTGAAAATAAAGGCCATAACTCTATAAGACTTGAACTGAAAATACTTATATATAAGGTAAACTACTTTGAACTAAAACAAAATTGTTTTCTTTTATAGGAATCTGAAACAAGTTTCAAATGTGAATATGATGCAGCGACAGTAAAGGCTGTAGAATTTCTGAACAAATGGATTATCTTTTGTCAAAGGATCTACTCAACAATGACTTGATAACTAAGTGCTTCTCATTTTAAACGTACCAGGCTATTTATTTAAATATTTAAAATTTATATTTATTTTTTGATATATGTTTTCCTACCTTTTGTAACTATTAGTCTTAAGATGATAAATATGGATCTTTTAAGATTCTTTATGTAAGCCCTACGGGCTCTAAAAAATTCAGTTAAATTATTTATCCTAAAGTATTTATTTTTATATTGAATTTTTAAATATAATGTCTATGCAGGTCATTGACTATAATTATTTAATAAAGTTGATGAATAAAAACAAACTCAGATATTTGTCATTCTGGGGACAGCACAGAATAAGGAAGGTCCTATGATATGGCCACAGGTATATACTATAAAAATTTCCCCAAGCAATTTTGGAAGAGATATTCATGTGGGAGCCTATTCACTAAAGAATGGGAATTACTGAGATATTCTGGGGAGTTATTAGATAATGACCCTGAAGGATCCTGTAATTCTGAAACTCCAATGTGAGTCATCAGTCAGAATGGGGACTTAGCCTGATGAAATATTAGCTTGAGTCCTTTTCCGGAGGACTCAAAGGGATCACAAAGCCTCCTAGCACATCTCCATAGCACTACTGCAGGGAGCACAGTCGACTTGACAGTCTCTAGCTACTGCCATTTGCATTTAAATTACATGGGCAACAGAATACCTTAACTGTCTCATCCCAGGGATCTATCAATTTTACTGCTCTCTGTCCTCATTAGTCTGGAAAGCACTTGATCATCTTACTATTTCAAAGACTACCATGCTGGTCAATGACATTGGGGCTGTTATGTTAACTGGATTTGCTGACAAGTAACAGGTAGGAGTAGTACATGAATAAGGCAAAGTGGGTAGAAGGGCAACAAGTTCAGGGATGTGTCACAAAAATGAGGTTTCTAGGGGTCCAGTAGTATTTTGAACGTTAGGAGTTTCCTTTAAAGTGGAGGACAAGATTCTGTGTCTTGAAAGGCCAACTGCAAAGAAGTACAAAGCTTGGTTGGCCTCTGGAATTTGAAAGTGTGCTCCATACACTATACTGACCCGTTTTTGAAGGGTATTCTATAAGGCTGTCAGTTTTCAGTAAAGCCCCCAGTAAGAAAGGGCTATATTGCAGGTCCAGGCCTCAATTCAAGTTCCTCAGTCACATGAGATATATGACCCAGAAGACCCAGTGGTATTCAAAGTGTTTATGATAGAGGTGTTGTTAAAAGCCTCTAGAAAGTCCCTGAAAGATAATGACCACACAGTTCTATAGTTTTTAGAAAGGCCACACCCTACTCTGCAGATAATTCCCCATTTAAAAGCAAAATCCTGGTAGAGACAAATGTCTGACCACAGGACACCAAATGATTCTGCAACCTGAACTGCCCATTATGAACTAGCTATTAACTGACGGACTGAAACATAACACTGGGCAACACAGCAGCATTTAACCATCAAATGCAAGTGAGTAGGCCTAAAGAGATCCAAGAGGGACGAGTCAACTTAATAAACAGGCAGTTTAGATTCTCACAGTACCTGTTTTAACCCTTCTCCCTTAGCCCACTCCTGTGGCTTCTTGGGGGAGTTCCCTATTACAAGAGAGAAAAGAGCATGGTTCACAAACACATCTGTAACAGATGCTGGTGTCAGCCAGAACGGATGATCCCAGAAGAATAACCCTATTCAACTTGGCTGCCCATTTCATGTTTAAGGAGAAATGGACAGAGGTTTGGATCTAGAATAGACTGACTTGTGGAAAGTGATGAATGAGACTGCCAGTAGACTGGGGATATGAAGAAAAAATGTAAAATTAGTGACAAGAAGTTCTGGAGAAGAGGTATGTAATGGCTCTCTTTGAATGGGCAGAGGATCTGAAGATATTCATGAAGGCTTTCATTATTTAGGTGGACAAGACGACCCTTTCTGAGGATGCCAGCTAGTCTCTTTCCTTGGCCAATCCAGTGCTTATTCAATAGGTCCACAAACAAAATTCTATGGTAACAAGTATGGAAATAAAAAAGAGCTCAACAACATGGTCGTTCACTTACAAATGCTAACCTGGCTACGGCCACTGTGAGTACTCAAGTTCTCCAAAGCACAAGTCAATGCTGAGTTTTCAGTATAGCACCATTCCCTAAAAGAACCAGTTGGGATTGATTATACTGGACCTCTCCTACTGTGGCATCAACAGTATTTTGTCCTCAAAAGGGTAGATTGATGTTTCAAACACAGATTTTCTTTCTTTCTTTGCCTCAAGTGTTCTGCAACACCACTGTTAGTAGATTTACAAAATGTCTTATCCATCACAACACTGCCTCCAACCAAAGTATATAGTATGGCAAAAGAAGTGTGGCAATAGGATCAAGGCCATGGATTTCACCACTCTCTCTACAGGCTCTATTATTCAGAAGCAGCTGGCTTGGTTAGACAGAGAAATGGCCTGTTGAAGATTCAGTTAGGGCATCTACTTGGAAATAATATTGTGAGGGTCAAATGAAGAATGCTCTATTAGTGCTAAATCAGTAGCCAATATATTGTAGTCTCCCCCAGAGCCAGAGAACACAGGTCTAGCAATAAAAAAGTACAAGTAAATGCAGTCCATCTCATTATTACACTAAATAACTCACGTGAAAAAAATTTTACCTCCCATTAATGAAAACTTAGTCGATTTTATGGTCCTACTGCTTAAAGGGGCAGGAGTATTAACTTTTATCAGAAAACTGATTAAATGGGGGCTGAGACTACCTTTTGGGCATTTAGGGGCTTTTCATGCAGTTGAACCAACAGGTACATATTGTACTAGCAGAGTAACTGATTTTGATGACAAGAGGAAATCAATTTCTCGCTATACAACAAAGGCAGCTGCTACATAATAGGTAACACTATCTGGAACCCTGGAAACTCAGTGGGGCAGCACTTAACTTTCTCTTCCCAATTGTATTGATCAGTGGAAAACTGTACCAGTCCCCAAAATGCAAGAATACCAAAGACTTGGATTTCACAGAATAGAGAATTTAAGAGTTTACCACCAGGTAAAGAATTCTAGGACACTGACAGCAGAGAAGGACGTGTGCTCATCTTCTCCTGTGAGAACTCCAAAACTGTGACTCACTGCTGAACAACCATCAACAGGAGAATGTTGGACCCCACCAAAAAAAGATACCCCATGTCCAAAGGCAAAGGAGAAGCCCCAACAAGATGGTAGGAAAGGCAAAATCGTGTTTAGAATCAAAACGTCATACCCACCAGAGATGCTCGGAGGGCTCAAACAAAACCTTGTGCGCACCAGGATTCAGAGATCCCACAAAGACTGAGCCAGACCTGCCTTTGAGTGTTTGAGTGTCTCCTGTGGTGGCATGGGTCAGCCACCCAGGGGCCTGTTGTAGGGACAGGGCCTCTCTGGCTGCAGCAGACCTGGAAAGAACGCCATGCGGCCTAAGTCGTCTTGGAGGAGGTCGCCATTAACCCCACCATAGAGCCATTGAGCAGATGACCTACAGTCTGGAGAACAATTATACCAAAGAAGCTCTCACACTGTTAAGAAAGTCTTAGGAGCCACAACAGATTTCCCAACCTAGGGATCCAGCAAAGGGACTGAAAAACCCCAGGCAATTTGACTGTGGAGGCCAGTGGGATTTGATTATAGAACTTCCACACAACTGGGGAAACAGACTCTTGGAGGGTAAAAACGAAACCTTGTGCGCACCAAGGCCCAGGAGAAAGGAGCAGTGACCTCAAAAGAGGCTGAGCCAGACTTGCCTGTGAGTGTTCAAGAATCTGCAGCAGAGACGTGGATCAGTAGTGGCCTGCCACGGGGTCAGAGGCACTGAATACAACAGTGCTGGCATAAATCTTTTTGAAGGTGATCCTATAGTTTGGTCTCACCCCATCAAGAGATGGGCCCCATCCCATCAACAAAAAGTGGGATTAAAGATTTACTGAGCATGGTCCTGCCCATTAGCACAAGACCCAGATTCCTCCCATCAGGGAGCTTCCACAAGCCTCTTAGCCTTATCTGTCAGAGGGCAGAAAGAATGAAAACCACAATCAGAGAAAACGAACCAAACTGATCACATGGATCACAGCCTTGTCTAACTTAAAGAAACTATGAGCCATGATATGTAGGGCCACCCAAGATGGAGAGGTCATGGTGGAGAGTTCTGACAAAAATGTGGTCCACTGGAGAAGGGAATGGCAAACCACTTCAGAATTCTTGCCTTGAGAACCCCATGAACAGTATGGAACGGCAAAAAGATATGACACTGAAAGATGAACTCCGCAGGTCAGTAGGTACTCAATATGTTACTGGAGAAGACTGAAGAAATAGCTCCAGAAAGAATGAATATACAGAGCCAAAGCAAAAACAACACGCAGCTGTGGAAGTGACTGGTGATGGAGGTAAAGTCTGATGCTGTAAAGAACAATACTTCATTGGAATCTGGACTATTAGCTCCATAAATCACGATAAATTGGAAGTGGTCAAACAGGAGATGGCAAGAGTGAACATCAACATTTTAGGAATCAATGGACGAAAATGGACCAGAATGGGCAAATTTAATTCAGATGATCATTATATATACACTGTGGGCAAGAATCCCTTAGAAGCAATGGAGTAGCTCTCATAGTCAATGCAAGAGTCCAAAATGCAGTATTTGGGTGCAATCTCAAAAATGACAGAATGATTTCTGTTTATTTGAAAGGCAAACCATTCAGTACTGCAGTGATCCAAATCTATGCCCCAGCCACTGATGCCAAACAAGCTGAAGTTGAATGATTTTATGATGACCTACAAGACCTTCTTGGAAGAACAGCTATGACCAACCTAGACATATTAAAAAGCAGAGACATTACTTTGCCGACAAAGATCCGTCTAGTCCAAGCTGTGGCTTTTCCAGTAGTCATGTACAGCTTGAGAGTTGGACTATAAAGAAAGCTGAGTGCCAAATGATTGATCCTTTTGAACTATGGTGTTAGAAAAGACTCCTGAGAGTCACTTGGACTGCAAGGAGATCAAACCAGTCCATCCTAAAAGAAATCAGTCCTGAAAATTCATTGGAAGGACTGATGTTGAAGCTAAAACTCCAATACTTTGGCCACTGGATGTGAAGAACTGACTCATTGGAAAAGACCCTGATGCTGGGAATGATTGATAGCAGGAGGAGGAGGAGACAACAGAGGATGAGCTAGTTGGATGGCATCCTGGACTTGATGGACATGAGTTTGAGTAGGCTCTGGGAGTTGGTGATGGACAGGGAAGCCTGGTGTGCTGCAGTCCATGGGGTCACAAAGAGTCGGACACAACTGAGCAACTAAAGTGAACAAGACCTTATAGAACTAACACCAAAAAAGATGTCATTTTCATCATAGGTGACTGAGATACAAAAGTAGGAAGTCAAGGAATAACTGAAATAACAGGCAAGTCTGGCCTTGGAGTACAAAATGAAGCAGGGCAAAGGCTAACAAGAGTTTTACCAAGAGAACACACTGGTCATAGCAAACACTCTCTTCCAACAACACAAGAAATGATTCTACACACGGATATCACCAGATGGTCAATACTGAAATCAGATTGATTATATTCTTTGCAGCCAAAAATTGAGAAGTTCTACAGTCAGCAAAAATAAGACTGGGAGCTAACTGTGGCTCAGATCTTGACTCCTTATTGCAAATTCAGACTTACATTGAAGGAAGTAGGGAAAACCACTAAAACACTCAGGTAGGACCTAAATCATCCCTTATAGTGGAAATGACAAACAGATTCAAGGGATTAGATCTGACAGAGTGCCTGAGGAACTATGGATGGAGGTTCATGACACTGTAACAAGAGGTGGTGATCAAAATGATCCTGAAGATAAAGAATTGGAAAAAGGAAAAATGATTGGCTAAGGAGGTCTTACAAATAGCTGAGAAAAGAAAAGACGCAAAAGGCAAAGGAGAAAGGAAAGATATACCCATCAGAATACAGAGTTCCAAAGAATAGCAAGGAGAGATAAGAAAGCCTTCCTCAGTGATCAAAGGAAAGAAACAGAGGAAAACAACAGGATGGGAAAGATTAGAGATCTCTTCAAGAAAATCAGAGATACCAAGGGAGTATTTCATGCAAAGATGGGCACAATAAAGGACAGAAACAGTATGGACCTGTAGAGGCAGAAGATACTAAGAAGAGATGGCAAGAATACACAGAAGAATTATACAAAAATGATCTTAATGACCCAGATAATCACGATGGTGAGATCACTCACCTGAAGCCAGACATCCTGGAGTGTGAAGTCAAGTGGACCTTGGGAAGCATCACTATGAACAAAGTTAGTAGAGGTGATGGAAATCCAGCTGAGTTATTTCAAACCCTAAAAGATGATGCTCTGAAAGTCTGGCATTCAATATGCAAGCAAATTTGGAAAACTCAGCAGTGGCCACAGGACTGGAAAAGGTTAGTTTTCATTTCAATCCCAAAGAAAGGCAATGCTAAAGAATGTTCAAACTACTGCACAATTGCACTCATCTCACAGGCTAGGAAAGTAATGCTCAAAATTATCCAGGGTAGGCTTCAACAGTTTGGGAACTGAAAACTTCCATATGTTCAAGCTGGATTTAGAAGAGGCAGAGGAACCAGACATCAAATTGCCAACATTCGCTGTATAATGTAAAAAGCAACAGAATTTCAGAAAAATATCTACTTTTGCTTTACTGACTATGCCAAAGTCCTGACTTGTGTGGATCACAACAAACTGTGGAAAATTCTTAAAGAGATGGGAATACCAGACCACCTTACCTGCCTCCTGAGAAATCTGTATGCAGGTCAAGAAGCAACTGTTAGAACTGGACATGAAACAATGGACTGGTTTCTAGTACATCAAGGCTGTATATTGTCACCTGCTTATTTAACATATGCAGAGTACATCATGCGAAATGCTGAACTGGATGAAGCACAAGCTGCAATCAAGATTGTTGGGAAAAATATCAATAACCTGGTATGCAGATGACACCACCCTTACGGCAAAAAGCAGAGAGAAACTAAACAGCCTTTTGATGAAAGTGAAAGAGGAGAGTGAAAAAGTTGGCTTAATATTCAACACTCAAAAAACTAAGATCATGGTATCTGGTCCCATCACTTCATGGCAAATAGATGGGGAAACAATGTAAAGAGTCATAGACTTTATATTCTTAGGATCCAAAATCACTGCAGATGGTGACTGCAGCCATGAATTTAAGACACCTGTTCCTTGGAAGAAAAGTTATGACCAACCTAGACAGCATATTAAAAAGCTCTGCCAACAAAGGTCCATCTAGTCAAAGCTGTGGTTTCTCCAGTAGTCATGTATGGATGTGAGAGTTGGACTATAAAGAAAGCTGAGTGCGGAATAATTGATCCTTTTGAACTGTGGTGTTGGAGAAGACTCTTGAGAGTTCCTTGGACAGCAAGGAGATCAAACCAGTCAATCCTAAAGGAAATCAGTCCTGAATACTCATTGGAAGGACCGATGCTGAAGCTGAAGCTCCAATACCTTAGACACCAGATGTGAAGAACTGACTCCTTAGAAAAGATTCTGATGCTGGGAAAGATTGATGGCAGGAGGAAAAGGGGATGACAGAGGATGAGAAGGTTGGATGGCATCATGCACTTGACGGATATGAATCTGAGCAAGCTCTGGCAGCTGGTGATAGACAGGGAATCCTGTCACGCTGCACTCCATGAGGTTGCAGAGTCAGCATGACTGAGTGACTGAACTGAACTGAAAGAATTCTACCTAGCCAAAAGAATGGTAGAGGATAATAGGCAACATGCAAAGAATATTGGAAGAATGCAGCCTTGATTAACAAATCCCAAGACCGTGAACTTTCAACTTTCATGACTACCAACTTTGTTGGCTATTCAGCAGAGACCCAGGTAGTTATATTTATTTTACCTGTTATCCCTTTTGTCTCCCACCATGTGAAATGGGACTTCACATAGTCTCTATTTATGTGTAAAACACTGGTTGTATGCCTAGTATTTTAAGTTTCAGGAAAGTAACGTTGAATGGACATTTGCCCACATGATACCAAAACTGATGGAATTTCAAATGTCTCTTTTGTCTGGGATACAGATTTTTCTCCAAAATGAAAACAGAAAGTAAATGTTAAGGAACAAAGGGTGTCCTGTGTCAGATACTTCCATTTTCCCCATGACAACTCAACATCCTTCTCTATTCTGCTAAGTTGACTTATGCAAACCATGTCAATGTGCTCTCCTATCTTGTTTTTTTCTAGTTTAATTTGTCCAAGCCTCTGGTAAGAGATGGAAGAAGGATCACCTCAGGATGGCCTCAAGATGGCTGACCAAAGGTCATACTCCTTTCAAAATAGCCTGTTCTTTTTGACTGTGTCAATCAAGTTTCTAGGACTCTCCTCCTCCCTTCAAGCCTAAGTGTGGCACCAGTTTCACTGCGTGAAGAGAGCAACAAATGTAGGCAGGGTCTTACAAGTTATATTCCTCACAAGAAAGAATGTAGATAACAGACACCCTAGCTTTTCTGCCTACGGTATTTTCCAAATTATGGTACAAGGAACTAGATCTCAAGTGGCAAGCCTATAAGGAAATAAAGGTAGGAGTTCAGGATTGTCAAAGTGTCTGGGATTTGAGAAGTAAACAGGGGGAACTGTGAAGGACCCTATTCATACATTTATATACAAATTCCCTGCAAGGGCTGATCTACCGCCTGCACATGCAAAAGTTAAGACACCTTCCAACCAAGAGAAGAAATGCCAGAAAAAAAGCAGGTATGAGGCAAAAGAGGTCTGTGGTACTGAAGAGACACAGATTGGAGTTTAAGTTCTGCCATGGGGGAGGGGTCTAGTAAATATATCAGGATTTAAGGTGAGAGAAAAGGGGCAAGCCTGTAGGCAAAGGAGCCTTAGAATAAGAATATATGAAATATACCAGCTCTAAAAAAAGCCTAAAGCCAGGATTCAACAGAATGAAGGGTAACTGCCATCCTACTTGCCTTTCAAGAAAACACAAACTACTTTAAAGATAACATCATCAATTCATATCAGCCCCTCTATATTTCCATCCACGTTGCACCAAAAAATTACGAGGCATGCTAACACACATATACACACACGTTCAAAATTATGAGGCAAATAAACATCTTAAACAAAGATCTCAGATATAGTTATAAGTCACAGACTTTAAAATAACTAACATTAAAATATGTTCAAGAAAATAGAGCTCTGATTCTAAAATACAGATGAAAATGTGAGTTTCTGTAGAAAATTGGAATCTATTTTTTAAAAATCTAATGAACATTCCAGAATTGAGAAATATAGTATCTGAAATTAAGAAATCACTAGATGTGTTTAATGGCATACTAGACATAGCAAGACTAGAATAGTGCTCCAAAGATAGGCTAATAAAAACTATCCAAACTGAAGACCAGATGAAAAAAGAAACAAAAGGAACATAAGAAACGAGTGGAATATATTAAAAAGATCTAACATACAGATAACTGAAATCATAGAAGGAAAGAGAAAGAGGAAGAAAGCTATATATGAAGATATAATGGCTAATAATTTTCATAAACAATTAAAAGACACTTACCTACAGATTAATGAAACTAAGGAAAGCCCAAGCAGGATATATACAAAACAACAAAAACCTACAGAAACCCCTCAAATCGCCACCAAAGGAAATCAGAGCAAAGCATTTGAAAGCAATGACAAAAAGCAGTGGGTAAAAAGGCAATGTCTTCAGCAGAACAATAACATCATTGGCTAATTTTTCAACATTTATGGAAGCTGGAAGACAATGGAATGGCATATATATGATGAAACAAACAAAACACAATAAATCTGGAATTCTTTTCAGAATTTGTTAAGAAATTTAGGTGAAATGGACATTTCAGACAAAATGCTGAAAAAACTAGTCAAAAGCAGACCTAAACTACAAGTGCCTCTAAAGAATAACTTCAGATTCAAGAGAAAAGTTCCATATGGAAGCACAGACTACCAAAAAAGAAGTAAAGAGTACCACATTGGGTTAAGAAGACAATATATTTTGTGGCATTTTAACACACACACAAGTGAAATATTTGACAACAAGAGAACTAAGGGCAAAAGATAAAGTAATGGCATTAAAATGTTATATTAAAAACTTGTATTATTTGGGAGGTGTTAAAAGAATGAAGTTTAGATAGACTGCAGTAAGCCAAATTTGTATATTAAAATATATGGCAACCTCTAGAAGAATAGTATACTAAAAAGTAATAAAGGAGAAAGTATAATATTAAAAACATACCTTAAAAAGATAAGAAAAAAGGAATTAAGGGAAACTATAGGAACAAAGAGTAAATGAGACAAATAGAAAACATAGCAAGAAAAAAAGATTTCAATAAAATTCTATCAATAATCTCATTAAATATAAAGAAACTAAAATCTCTGATTAAAGAAAAAGATTGCAATTTAAAATAAAAACCAATCCTAACAAATGTATTGGGAGTTTGGAGTTAGACATGCAAGCTATAATATATATAGAACGAATAACAAAGTCCAACTGTGTAGCACAGGGAACTATATTCAATATCCTGTGATAAACCATAATGGAAAAGAGTATCAAAAAAGAATGTAAAAAAAAGTTGATCCTATTAAGTTTTTTTTAAAAGATATAAAAGCAATCATTTTAACAAACATCTGTTGACTACTTGTTTAAAACAAACCAATCCCAAATATACACTGCTTATTTAAAAAATACTTCAAATAAAAAGACAAAAAAAGGCTAAATGTATAAGGATGATAAAGATATATAATGCAAACACTACTCAAAAAAAAATTTAAAAATCCCCTGAAATATAGAGCTAGCTTTAATAATTTTAAGAAGGGGACATTAAACTAAATTTATAATCAGAGATAAAAGAGAAGAATTTCATAATGATACAAGACTTCATTCCACAAGAAGGTGTAGTAATTCTAAATCTGATTCATCAGGTAATTCCACAGTTTCAAAACGTATAGAAGACTTCTGCTTCCAGTCTTGACAGAGCAATTAGTACCAGACTAAGCCTTCTCTTATAAATAACTATTAAAGTAGAGCATCAAAGAACAAGTAGCAGAAAACGTGATGCCTTAAAAACCAGACATAAAGTTGAGCCTTACACCAATCATAGCAGCCTCATGGAGCTAAAGAATCAGAGAGTTTCAAGGTTACTGAAGCAAATGAAATTTGTGGCACAACATACTGAAAATATAAGATAGTGGTACAGAGAAGGCACTACAGAAGTATATATAGAAAATTCATTCACTTGTTTGTTCATTATTTTGTTGAATACTAAGCTGTGTTTATGTTAGTAGTGAGAGTTCACAAGACTAGACAAAGAGCAGCTAACAGGCAAAGAGTGTATACTGAAAAACTGTGATCTAAACAAGCACTGAAACTTCCATAGAATTAGAAAAAGCTCCATTTCCAACAAGCCAGACTAGAGAAACTTGTTGAACAACTTGGGAATTTCGTAGAAGTCCTAGAAAGTACCTTAGAACTTGGACTAATCCAGCCCTAGCGTAAAGGCTAGTCTAGAAGGCTTAAAAGCAAGTCTTGAAAGGTTATTCACAAATAAACTAATTCCATTCTAAAACAAAATTAAGCATTGTCTAAAATAAGCCAACAAAACACAGGTCAACAATGTAGCTTCAATAATATCCACCATAAACCAATATTGAAGGAAAACGTGACCTATAACCAAGAGAAAAATAGCTCAACAGAAGCGTAAAAAAAAATGACAGAGGTGATGTAATTAGCTATTATAAATATGTTCAAGATTTAAAAGTCAAGTTGAACACAGTGAGGGGACAAATAGGGAATCCGACAGAAACTGAAACTATAAAAATGAAAACTATTTTTTTAAAAGCTGCAAAAATGAACCAAAGTCCTAAAACAGAAATGTTAGAACTGAAAAAAAATATGAAATTTAAAAATTCACCAGATAGGCTTAACAAAAAATTAGACACTGAAGAAGTTGAATGAACTTAAACACACTATCCTAGAGAAACTATCAGAACAAAGGGAAAAAAAGTAAACTCAATGATTTGTTGGATAATATCAAGTGATTTAACATATATGTAAATAGAAATACCAGAGAAAGAGGACAGAAATATTTTTTGAAGAAATAATGGTCCAAAGCAATGGAAATTGAATCTATAAACATTCCCGTAAAGATGGTACAAAATAATGAAAATTGAGTCTGTAATTTAAAACATTCTCATAAAGAAACTCTAGGCCTAAATAGCCTTTCTGTTACATTCTTTCATATATTAAAAAAAAAATACTAGGAATATTATATAAGCAATGTGAAAGTATAGAAAAAGAAGGGACACTTCAAAAATCACTCTATTTTTGTTGCTGTTATTGTTCAGTTGGTCAGTCCTGACTCTTCACAACCCCATGGACTGCAGCACGCCAGGCCTCCCTGTCCTTTACCATCTCCCAGAGTCTGCTCAAACTCCTGTCCATCGAGTTGGTGATGCCATCCAACCATCTCATCCTCTGTTGTCCCATTCTCTTCCTGCCTTCAATCTTTCCCAGCATTGGGGTCTTTTCTAAAATTACTTCAAAAATCACTCTATTAGGCCAGCAAATCTTGACACCAAGCTAACATTTTCAGTTCAATTCAGTTTTAGTGTCATCCCAAGTCTTTGTGACCCCATGGATTGCAGCACACCAGGCTTCCTTGTCCATCCCCAACTCCTGGAGTTTACTCAGATTCATGTCCATTGAGTTGGTGATGCCATCCAACCATCTCATCCTCTGTCATCCCCTTCTCCTCCTGCCTTCAACCTTTCCCAGCATCAAGGTCTTTTCAAATGAGTCAGTTCTTCGCATCATGTGGCCAAAGTATTGGAGTTTCAGCTTCAGCATCAGTCCTTCCAATGAATATTCAGGACTGATTTCCTTTAGGACGGACTGGTTGGATCTCCTTGCTGTTCAAGGGACTCTCAAGAGTCTTCTCCAACACCACAGCTCAAAAGCATCAATTCTTTGGTGTTCAGCTTTCTTTATAGTCCAACTTTCACATCCATACATGATTATTGGAACATTTTAAAAAACAGCAAACAGAAACCAATAACTCTGCTAAACACAAATGCAAAAATCTTTAACAAAACATGAAAATCAAAGTTATATATAAAAGGTAATATATGTGACTACATTGGATTTATTCCAGGAATATAAAATCGATTTGATAGTTCTTAAAAAAAACGTAATTCATCACATACAGAAAAAAAGAGAAATCCATATAGATTACATGAATCAATGCAATTGATGCATAAAAATCAGTTAAGGAAACCAAAGTAAAAATAATAGTGCTCAGAAAACTAAGAAGATAATTTCCTTAACTGAATATCTTTGTCACAAAACTACAGACAATATATGTTAATGATGAAAAATGGACCACTTTCCTCCTAAGTTTAGGACTAAGACAAGGGTGCGCATTACTACTTCTACTCAATGGTATAGTGGAGGTTCTAACAAATGTAGTAAGACAAGGAAGAGAAGTAAAAGAGAGGAAGAAGTAAAATTATCATTTTTTCATAGATGTGACTGTACAAATAGAATGTCCGAAAGGATCTGAAACCACAAATATTAGAATTAATTGCTGAACATAGTAAGATACTAGTAACAAGCTTAATATACAAAAATGCCAACTGTAGTTTTATATGCCAGAATCAGAGAATATCTTAAAACAGTACCATTTGCAATAGCACCAAACAATATCTGAGGATAAATGTCATTATATATATATATATATATCTGTCTTGAAAATATGAGAAATTAAGACTTAGATAAATAAAAGGATCTACCATGTTCATGAATTTAAGACTATTAGTTCTTCCTAATTTGATCTACAGAGTTAGTGTAATATGTTTGTGGTGAAGGGGATGGTATGAAACCAAAAAAGTAAAGCTTAAATTTATATGGAAATACAAAGAGTGTAAAATAGCCAAGACATTCTTGAAGAAAACCAAAGCTGGAGGGCTCATATTACCAAATAACAAGACAGTAAAAATCTCATAATAATTAAAGCATAGTTGACATAAAGACAGAGCAGCAGAAAAGAATAATACCAACATATTGATAAGGTTATATCAAATGTATAACTTAATTCAGTGGGGAAAGAATAGTCTTTTCAATAAATGCTACTAGACTAACTGGATACATACATATTTTTAAAATCCTTAAGTATCATGTCCAAAAAAAGAGAAAATAATAAGTATTGACAGAATGTGGAGAAACTGATACCCACAATTTGTGTACTGACAGGAAGAATTTGAAAAAAGATGGAGAAATGCATCTTCAAGATGGCGATGCAGGAAGTTCCTGAATTTACCTTCTCCCATAGACAGTCCTAATCTACAGTTATATACGGAAAAATTTCCTCTGGAAACAAAACTAAAAATCAGCAAAACAATTTTCCCCTTCACATTAGGTAAATGAGAGGGATGTCACATCAAAGTGGGTAGGAAAAACTAAGACATAATTTTACCACAGCTCCCATCCATTGTGAGGTGATCAATAACCAGGAGGGAACTCAAAACCCTGGAGCTTCTCACTGAGCAGCAGAGGGTTCATATCCCACACTGGGTGCTGCAACTTTTAAGAAAAGCACCAGGGTTTTGAGTCCTTCAAATATCTGAAACAGTGCTTCAAATATTTGAAAACAATGGTGTTTGTACCCAAGAGACTAGAGCTGTGGCAAAACGTGGGCTTCTGTACAGATTCACCTGCTCCAGGGTCCAGTGCAGAAAACAGTCCTTTCCAAAGTGCCTAGACTCTACATAAAGGAGATTCAAGTCCTAATTTTAAAGTACTGGTCTGAGGGGGAGGGGCCTGTTAAGATACTTTCCAGGAACAGAGGCTGGGTATGCACCATTTTCCTGATTCCATTCCGATTTGCTAAAGCCACAGGACACCACTCATTCTCCCTCTGCTCCGCTTCAGGAATGGCAGTATCTCCTGGAGAGGAGATTCCACACACACCTGCTGCTCTGGGATTTTTATACCTGGTGACCCAATTTTCATGGCTCCCATACAGGGGATACCCTTAGATCACCTATCTCTAGAGACTACGGGTCTGCTTTCCTGGGTCTTATGGGACTATACCAATAAGATAGAGAGTTGTTCGAAGTCTATCACTCACAAGGCACTGGACATGTTTCAGACTGAAATCAATCCCCAGTCTTTCTGACAAAGAGGCCCAATTCCTTATCCATGAGCTCTGGTCTCAGGAGAAGGCTTCTGGTTTGACACACTTGTAGGGATCTACAGAGGTGCTCTCAGGAACACCAATGGACGCAGTCTTCATGCTCTCCCTCTGCCTCAGTTCAACTCATTCACATCTTACAGAAGGGAGCTCCTACCCTTCTCTAATGCTCTGCCACCTTTGACTGTCTGGATGTGGGAGTGGGGTGAGACTGGAGGGAGGCTTGCATTCTTGGGTACCACAGGACTGGAACATTGGAGAGACAATTCATGGCAGCCCACTCCCAAGGCACTACACAGACAGAAGACTAAAATATACCCCCTGACTTCCTGTGAAAGATGCCTACTTGCTAGTCCTGGACTTTTGGCCATAGGGGCAGGCTTTGGGTTTGGCACACATATAGCAGGGGTCCCCAACACCTGCTTCCGCCACACCTGCTGCAGCCTGTTGGGAACTGGGTTGCATAGCAGGAGGTGAGCGGTGGGAGATCGAAGCTTCATCTTTTGCTCCCCATCACTCACATTACTGGAAGGACTGATGCTGAAGCTGAAACTCCAATACTCTGGTCACCTGATGCGAAGAGTTGACTCACTGGAAAAGACCCTGACGCTGGGCAAGATTGAGGGCAGGAGGAGAAGGGGATGACAGGGCATGAGATGGTTGGATGGCATCACCAACTCAATGGACTTTAGTTTGGGTAAGCTCCAGGAATTGGTGATGGACAGGGAGGCCTGGCATGCTGCAGTCCATAGGGTCGCAAAGAGTTGGATACGACTGAGAGACTGAATTGAACTGAACTGAACTCACATTACTGCCTGAACTATCTGCTTACTGCCTGAACCATCCCTCACCCCCCCACCACCATCCATGTAAGTGTCTTCCATGAAACCAGTTCCTGGTGCCAAAAAGGATAGGGACCACTGATCAACAGGAAATGAAGGTGCTCTCAGGAGACGAAGGTCAGAGAAATTCACCTTTGCACTCTCCCACGGCCCTGCTACAGTTCAACAGTATCTCCCTAGAAAGGAGCTTATATACTCGTCTGGAGCCCTGATTTTTATGAATGCTGCCCAGGGGACACCTCCTGATCGTCTGGCCCTGGGGGGTCAGTGGGGATTAGGGTCTCACAGAACTATATGTATTTGTATACTTTAACTGCTGCTGCTTGCGGGTTTGGGTTCCAATCAGCCTAGATTCTATGCCCTGAGATCTCCCGCTTTGGGACACCCATTCTTGGTACACCCCCATTTACTGGGATGTATTAAAAAAGGCTTCTTGGATGATCAACTCTAACAAACATTACATATTAATATATGTAGTGCAATCTGAACTACAACTCAAAATAATTCAAAGATCTTAAATGCAATATCAACTTTCTAGAAGTAGTACACCTTTTCAAGCTCTACCATCATGTAACAATATAAATTATAGCTTAGAAAATAATTCAGATTTAAAATACCACAAAGAAAGGGATTTCAGGCTCAGCAGAAATGTTATCAACAGAAACACACTTGTTATTTGCAGAAACAAATACTGTTCTGGTAGTCAGGATGCTCTTTTGGTACTACTAAAACTATTAAAACTAAACAAAAATATTTTTGACATCCATTATAACGCAAGAAGTGACAGAGTAGAAACATGTACTTTAAATCAACTTAATTTATAGTATGGTATCAGGGTCAAAAGATTTCTAAAGAGGAAATTCTCATGCTTCCTGTTTACTTAACAATATTCTTTCTCCTTTCTCACATCAAAGAATAGTCATCTTATCTAGGAACCATCAATTTCAGCTCATTCTCAAAGAAAATAAACTTGCATTTGAAAGTCACAGCGATCCTTCATTAACTGTTACTATGAAGTGAAGCTGGACAACATTCATATCCAGTCCCCATAAATATTTTTAAAGTACTTATTACCTGTTACTTGTACATATTATCCTAAAATTATTTTTCACAAATTTGGTTTTCCTAAAATAATGCCCACTTTACCTCATGTGCAAAATGAAATATAATTATCTAAAAATACTTCCTAACTAAAAAATTGTAAGTTTCTGTAACATGTAATTAAATGTCTGTTCTCCCTTAATAGGCAATGACTTAAGATATGATCAATACACTTTTTAAATTAAAACGTTTAGAATACTGCTTTCTAACCTTTTCATACCATGGCACAGATAAAAAACTGGTGTTACTGAACATGAGGGTAATAATGGGCTGACTAAGGACAGAGCTGACAGTCCAGGCTTCAGCTGCCTCTGGACCTGAGCTCAACTCCTCTCATGAGCACACCAAAATCATAACTATTTACACAACAATCATTGATGAAAAAGACTGGAACCTACCAGAAAAGATCTTCTACAACTTAAGACATACAGAAGGAACAACAAGATGAGTAGGAGGGGCGGATTTTCAATAGAGTCAAGTCCAGTGCCCCAGGAGGGGAACCCAGATTGTTGCACAGGTTCTCCCGCAGGAGTGGGAGGTCCAAGACTCACATCAGACTCCCTGACCCAGGAATCCTGCACCAGGAAGATGAGCCCCCAAAGGATTTGGCTTTAGTTTTAAGGGTACAAGAGGACTGGGGAAAACAGATTTCACTCTTAGAGCACACACAAAATCTCACACACTCTGGGGCCCAGGACAAAAGCAGCAATTTGATAGAAGCCTGGGTCAGACCTACCTGCTGCTCTTGGAGAGTCTGCCAGGGATGCAGGAGACAAGTATGGCTCACGCTGGGGACACAGATGCTGGCAGCAGGCAAGCGTAGGAGTGCCTTCTACCAAGTGGGATACTGGTGCTGACAGGTGCCATTGTGGAATCATCTCTCTAGCATATTAGCCCCAGAACCCAGCCCTGCCCTGGCCCAATATCTTGTAGGTACTAGTGCTGGCATGCTTCAGACCAAGCCGCTAAGTAGGCAGGGACACAGCTCCACCTATCACCAGACAGGCTGCCTTAAGACCCAAAGAGCCTACAGCAGCCTCTGGTCATGGCCCAGCACAACAGCCCCAAACACAGCTCCTTCTATCAGCGGGTTGGCACCAGCCCCAAAATCTCCAGGGCCCCAGTTCTGCTCCCAGGAAGCATGCTCTAGCTTCTAGGCCAGCCTCACCTACTTAGGGGTAGACACTAGACACAATAAAACCATAATCCCACAGCCTGTGGACTCAAGTCTTCTGGACTCAGCAGGCCAGAGTCTGCCCAAACACCATCTAGGCAACAGCCCTGCCCACTAATAGGCCAGCACAAGTTTTGGAACACCCCAGACCCCTTATCAAACTGAGTCAGGAACCAGTCACCCCAACAACAATCTAATATCTGTACTGGGACCCCTAGGTCCTGCAACCAGACTCCAGGACCTAGCTCTGCATGCCAGTAGTCCTTCATTAACTTCAGAATGTGGTTTCACCCACTAGCGGGCAGGCAGCAGCTTTGGAGTTTTCTGGACCCTGTCTCTGCCCACCAGGGAGCCAGCACTAGCCCCAAGGCCCCCTGGGGTTCTGGAGTCAGCCACCATGTGACCCAGCCCCACCAACCAGAAGCCAGCAGCCTGTGTACAAGGCCTGACCTGGCAATCAACTGGGCTAGTGACCAATTAAGTCTGCAAGACTACCCACATAGTCAGCCCACCACAACAGAAGGGCCTGCAGCCCTCAGAGGGAAGACACAGTTCAGATGACGAGGTGGTGTGCCGCTGGGAAGCACACGAGGCAACTTCTCCAAAGTCAGGAAACATAACTAACCTAACAGATACACAAAAATACAAACAGAAACTTAGGCAAAATGAGGTGACAGAGGAAGATGTTCCAGATGAGGGAACAAGATAAAGCCCTAGAAGAACTAAGTGAAGTGGAGTTAGGCAACCTACCTGAGAAATAGTTCAGAGTAGTGATCATAAAGATGATCAAAGAACTTGGGAGAAGAATGGATATGTAGAGCAAGAAGTTAGAAGTTTTCAAAGTTAGAAAATATAAAGAACCATCAAAAAGAGAATAACATAACAACTGAAATGAAAAATACATTCAAAAGAATCAATAGTAGATTAATGATACAGAGGAACAGATCAGCAAGCTAGAAGACAGCAGTAAGAAATCACTGATCGATTTAATATTGAACAGAAAAAAGAAAATAGAAGGAAAAAATAAGGACATCTTAAGAGACCTCTGGGACAACATCAAGCACACTAATATTCACATTACAGGCGTCCCAAAAGAAGAAAAAAGAACAAAGCTGAGAACATATATATATAAAGACATAATAGTTGAAAACTCCCTAATCTGGGAAAGGAAGCAGACATCCAAGTCCAGAAAGCATGATGTCCCACCCCACATAGGAATAACCCAAAGATGAACACACAAAGACATATTCTGTCATTAAAATGACAAAAAATACAGATTAAAAGCATCAAGGGAAAAGCAGCAAATAACATATAAGGGAACTTCTATAAGGCTATCAGCTGACTTTTTAGCAGAAACCCTGCAGGTTGGAAGGGATTGGCACAACATACTTAGTGATAAAAGGACAGAACCTACAACCAAGAAAACTTTACCTGGCAAAGCTCTTACCCACATGTAATGGAGATTACAAAAGTTTAACAGATAAGAAAGAGGTAAAAGAATTCACTACCACCAAACCAGCTTTACAAGAGTTAAAGGAATTTCTTTAAGTGAAAAGGAAAAGGAGAGCTAGAAACATGAACAGTAAGAAAAAATAAAACTAATCAGTAAAGGCAAACATACAGCAACAGTAGGAAATCACACAAAGCTAGTAGACAGGTTAAAAGACAAAAGTAGTAAAATCATATACATCCACAATAAGCTGCTAAAGGATACACAGAACAATTAGAAGTAAAATATGATATAAAAACAGTAATCATAACAGGAAGTGAATACAAATGCACGGCTATTAAAGTGCATTTAAAATTAAGAGACCAGCAACTTAAAACCATCATATACATGTACATAAAACTGCTATATAAAAACTTCATGGTAATCATAAACCAAAAATCTGTAATAGATACACACACAAAAAGGAAAAGGAATTCAAACATAATGCTAAAGATAGTCATCAAATCACAAGAGAATGAAAAAAAAAAAAAGGAAAAAAGAAAAGACTACAAACAACTAAAACAATGGCATGAAGTGAAGTGCTAGTTTCTCAGTCTTGTCTGACTCTGTGACTACCTGGACTGTAGCCAGCCAGGCTCCTCTGTCCATGGAATTCTCCAGGTAAGAATACTGGAGTAGATAGTGACTCCCTTCTCCAGGGGATCTTCCTGACCCAGAGATTGAACCTAGGTCTCCTGCACTGCAGGCAGATTCTTTACCACCTGCGCCACCAGGGAAATAATTACCTTAAATGTAAACAGACTAAAAGCTCAATCAAGAGACAGAGTGGCTGGGACTTCCCTTGTTGTCCTGTGGTTGAGATTCTGTACTTCCAATGCGGGCGGCATAGGTTCAATCATTGATCAGGGAATTAAGATCCCACAAGCTGCTCAGTATCCAACCCCCCCAAAAAAAGAGTGGTTGAATGGATTAAAAAAAAAAAGACCCATTTATATGCTGCTTATAAAAAACTCATTTCTGATCTAAAGACACAGACGGACTGAGAGTGAGGCAATGGAAAAAGGTATTATACTATGCAAATGATAATCAAAAGAAATACTTAGGGAATAATATAGGGTGGCAATACTTATATCAGACAAAACTGACTTTACAATAAAGACTATTATGAGAGACAAAGGACATTACATAATGATCAAAGGATCAATCCAAGAAGATGATATAATAATTGTAAATATATACACACTCAACATTGAAGCACCTAAATACATAAAGCAAACATGAACAGTACAAGGGAAAAAAATTGACAGGAACATAGTAATAGTAGGAGACTTCAACACCCCACTTACATCAATGGACAGATCATCCAGATAGAAAATCAATAAGTAAACTCTGTCCTTAAATGACACATCAGACCAAATGAACATTAGATAGAAATAGAACATTCCATCCAAAAGCAGCAGAATACAAATTTAAAATGCATATGGAACATTCTCCAGGAGAGATCACATACTAAGCTGCAAAAGAAGCATAGGTAAACTTAAGAAAATTGACATCATATCAAGCATCTTTTCTGACTATAATGCTATAAAACTAGAAATCAACTACAAGTGAAAAAAAAAAAAACTGAAAAAAACACAAAGACAGGGAGACTAAACAATGTTACTAAATGACCAATGGATCATTGAAGAAATCAAAGAGGAAATTAAAAAAATACCTAGAAACAAATGAAAGCAAAAACATGATGATCCAAAACTCATGGGACACAGTTTAAACAGTTCTAAGAGGGAAGTTTAATGATACAAGCTTACCTCAGGGAACAAAAAAAATCTCAAATAAACAACATAACCTTAAACTTGAAGGAAAAGAAGAAAAAACAAATAAAACCCAAAATCAGTAGAAGGAAAGAAGTCACAGAGTTCAGAGCAGAAATAAAAACAGAGACTAGAAAATAAAAGATCAATGAAACTAAAAGCTGGTATTTGAAAAGATAAATAAAATCGATAAACCTGTAGCCAGACTTACAAAGAAAAAAGGGGGAGAGAACCCAAATCAATAAAATCATAAATGAAAAAGGGAAAGTTACAACCAATACCTCAGATATACAAAAGATCATGAGACTACCAGGAATAACCAAATGCTAATAAAATGAACAATCTGTAAGAAATGGGAAATTTCTTAGAAAGTTACAATCTTCCAGAACTAAACCAAGGAGAAATTAAAAAAAAAATGAACAGAATAATTACCATACTGAAACTGAATCAGTAATTTAAAAACTCCCAATAAGTAAAAGTCCAGGCCCAGATGGCTTCAGTTAACTTCTACCGAACATTCAGAGAGGAGTTAACACTTATCCTTCTCAAACTATTTCAAAAAACAGGAGAGGAAGGAACACTTGTTAACTCTTTCTATGAGACCAGCATCATCCGGATACCAAAATCAAAGATACTACAATAAAAGAAAATTACAGGCCAATATCATTGATAAACATAGATTCTCAGCAAAATATTAGCAAACTGAATCCATAAGCACTTTAGAAAGATCATACCACCTTGATCAAACAGAATTTTACTAGGGATGCAAAGATGGTTCAATAATGACAAATCAAACAATGTGATGCACTATATTAGTAAAATAAAGAATAAAAATCATATGATCATCTATCACAATACTGCAAAAATCTCTTTTGACAAAGCTCAGCATACATTTATAAGTTTTCTCAACAAAATGGTTATAAAAGGAACATACTTCAACATAATAAAAACCATATAAAACAAACTGATAGCCAACATCACTATAAAGGGTGAAAACCTGAAAGTGTTTCCTCTAAGATTAGGAACAAGACATGCATGCCCATTCTTGCCACATTTATTCAATATAGTATCAGAAATCTTAGCCACAATAATCAGAAAAGAAATAAAAATTACCCAAATTAGAAAGGCAGAAGTAAAATTGTCACTGTCTGCAGATAACATGATAGTATATAGTACATCAAAACTCCTAAAGACGCCATTAGACAACAACTAGAGCTCATCAATTGGAGAAGGCAATGGCACCCCACTCTAGTACTCTTGCCTGGAAAATACCATGGACAGAGGAGCCTGGTGGGCTGCAGTCCATGGGGTCGCTACGAGTCGGACATGACTGAGTGACTTCACTTTCACTTTTCACTTTCACACACTGGAGAAGGAAATGGCAACCCACTCCAGTGTTCTTGCCTTGAGAATCCCAGGGACGGGGGAGCCTGGTGGGCTACCATCTATGGGGTCGCACAGGGTCGGACATGACTGAAGTGACTTGGCAGAGCTCATTAATGAATTCGATCAAGTTGCAGGATACAAAATTAACATACAGAAATTGGTTATACTTCTACACACAAACAAGAAACAGAGAAACTAAGGAAATAATACCACTTACCATAATAAAAAGAGTAAAATACCAAGGAATAAACCTACCTAAGGAGGAAAAAGACCTGTATGTGGTAAGCTATAAGATTCTGATGAATGGGGGAAAATATTTGCAAATAGTATGACCCATAGAGGTTAATATCCAAAATAAATAAACTCTTTACAACTCAACAACAAAACCACCACCTCGATCAAAAATGGGCAGAAGACCTGAATAGGTATTTCTCCAAAGAAGATATACAGATGGCCAACAGGCATATGAAAAGTTGCTCAACATTGCTAGCTATCTGAGAAATGCAAATCAAAACCACAATGCGCTATCATGTCACACCTGTCAAAATGGCTATCACCAAAAAGCACACAAATAGGGACTTTTGCTGGTGGTCCAGTGGTGAAGGATCCACATGTCAGTGCAGGGGACACAGGTTCCATCTGGGACTATCCCACATGCTGTGGGGCAGCTAAGTCCATGCTTCACAACTACTGAAGCCCATGCACCCTAGGGCTCATGTTCCACAACGAGAGAAACCATCATAGGGAGAAGTCCATGCACTGCAGCGAAGAGTGGGCCTTGCTTGTCACAATTGGAGAAAGCCCTCACAAAGCAACGGAGACCCAGTACAGTCAAATAAATAAATAATTAAATAAATATATTTTAAAAAGCACACAAATAATAAACAGCAGTTAGGATGTGGAGAAAAGGGAACTCCCAAACACCACTGTTAGGAATACAAACTGGTGCAGCCACTGAGGAAAAGAGTATGGAGGAATGTACCCCGGTATTCATAGCAGCATTATATATAATTGTCAAGATATGGAACCAACCTAAATGTCAATCAACAGATGAATGGATAAAAAAGATGTGATGTGTATCAGTTCAGTTCAGTCGCTCAGTCGTGTCCAACTCTGCGACTCCATGAATCGCAGCATGCCAGGCCTCCCTGTCCATCACAAACTCCCAGAGTTTACTCAAACTCATGCCCATCAAGTCGGTGATGCCATTCAGCCATCTCATCCTCTGTCATCCCCTTCTCCTCCTGCCCCCAATCCCTCCCAGCATCAGGGTCTTTTCCAATGAGTCAACACTTCGCATGAGGTGGCCAAAGTATTGGAGTTTCAGCTTCAGCATCAGTCCTTCCAATGAACACCCAGGATTGATCTCCTTCAGGATGGACTGGTTGGATCTCCTTGCAGTCCAAGGGACTCTCAAGAGTCTTCTCCAACACCACAGTTCAAAAGCATCAACTTTTCGCTGCTGAGCTTTCTTCACAGTCCAACTCTCACATCCATACATGACCCCTGGAAAAACCATAGTCTTGATCAGACGGACCTTTGTTGGCAAAGTAATGTCTCTGCTTTTTAATATGCTATCTAGGTTGGTCATAACTTTCCTTCCAAGGAGTAAACGTCTTTTAATTTCATGGCTGCAGTCACCATCTGCAGTGATTTTGGAGCCCCCAAAAATAAAGTCTGACACTGTTTCCACTGTCTTCCCATCTATTTCCCATGAGGTGATGGGACCAGATGCCATGATCTTAGTTTTCTGAATGTTGAGCTTTAAGCCAACTTTTTCACTCTCCTCTTTCACTTTCATCAAGAGGCTTTTGAGTTCCTCTTCACTTTCTACCATAAGGATGGTGTCATCTGCATATCTGAGGTTATTGATAGTTCTCCCAGCAATCTTGATTCCAGCTTGTGCTTCTTCCAGTCCAGTGTTTCTCATGATGTACTCTGTATATAAGTTAAATAAGCAGTGTGACAATATACAGCTTTGACGTCCTCCTTTTCCTATTTGGAACCAGTCTGTTGTTCCATGTCCAGTTCTAACTGTTGCTTCCTGACCTGCATACAGGTTTCTCAAGAGGCAGCTCAGGTGGTCTGGTATTCCCATCTCTTTCAGAATTTCCCAGAGTTTATTGTGATCCACATAGTCAAAGGCTTTGGCATAGTCAATAAAGTAGAAATAGATGCTTTTCTGAAACTCTCTTGCTTTTTTGATGATCCAGCGGATACTGGCAATTTGATCTCTGGTTCCTCTGCCTTTTCTAAAACCAGCTTGGACATCTGGAAGTTCACGGTTCACGTATTGCTGAAGCCTGGCTTGGAGAATTTTGAGCATTACTTTACTAGTGTGTGAGGTGAGGGCAATTGTGCAGTAGTTTGAGCATTCTTTGGCATTGCCTTTCTTGGGATTGGAATGAAAACGGACCTTTTCCAGTCCTGTGGCCACTGCTGAATTTTCGAAATTTGCTGGCATATTGAGTGCAGCACTTTCACAGCATCATCTTTCAGGATTTGAAATAGCTCAACTGGAATTCCATCACATCCACTAGCTTTGTTCGTACTGATGCTTTCTAAGGCCCACTTGACTTCACATTCCAGGATGTCTGGCTCTAGGTGAGTGGTCACACCATTGTGATGATCTGGGTCATGAAGATTTTTGTACAGTTCTTCTGTGTATTCTTGCCACCTCTTCTTAATATCTTCTGCTTCTGTTAGGTCCATACCATTTCTGCCCTTTATTGGGCCCATTTTTGCATGAAATGTTCCCTTGGTATCTCTAATTTTCTTGAAGAGATCTCTAGTCTTTCCCATTCTGTTGTTTTCCTCTATTTCTTTGCATTGATTGCTGAGGAAGGCTTTCTTATCTCTCTGGGCTATTCTTTGGAACTCTGCATTCAAATGGGAATATTTTTCCTTTTCTCCTTTGCTTTTTGCTTCTCTTCTTTTCACAGCTATTTGTAAGGCCTCCTCAGACAACCATTTTGCCTTTTTGCATTTCTTTTCCATGGGGATGGTCTTGATCCCTGTCTACTGTACAATGTCACGAACCTCCGTCCATAGTTCATCAGGCTTTCTGTCTATCAGATCTAGTCCCTTAAATCTATTTCTCACTTCCACTGTATAGTCATAAGGGATTTGATTTAGGTCATACCTGAATGGTCTTGTGGTTTTCCCTACTTTCTTCAATTTAAGTCTGAATTTGGCAATAAGGAGTTCATGATCTGAGCCACAGTCAGCTCCCGGTCTTGTTTTTGCTGAATGTATAGAGCTTCTCCATTTTTGGCTGCAAAGAATATAATCAATCTGATTTTGGTGTTGGCCATCTGGTGATGTCCATGTGTCGTGTTTTGTGTTGTTGGAAGGGGGTGTTTGCTATGACCAGTGCATTCTCTTGGCAAAATTGTTATTAGCCTTTGCCCTGCTTCATTCCGTACTCCAAGGCCAAATTTGCCTGTTACTCCAGGTGTTTCCTGACTTCCTACTTTTGCATTCCAGTCCCCTATAATGAAAAGGACATCTTTTTTGGGTGTTAGTTCTAAAAGGTCTTGTAGGTCTTCATAGAACCGTTTAACTTCGGGTTCTTCAGCATTACTGGTTGGGGCATAGGCTTGGATTACTGATACTGAATGGTTTGCCTTGGAAAGGAACAGAGATCATTCTGCTGTTTTTGAGATTGCATCCAAGTACTTCATTTTGGACTCTCTTGTTGACCATGATGGCTACTCCATTTCTTCTAAGGGATTCTTGCCCATAGTAGTAGTGATGTGTATACACACACACAAATAGAATACTCTTTGTGACCCCCATCACCAGGCTTCTCCATCCATGAAATTCTCCAGGCAAGAATACTGGAGTGGGTAGCCATTCCTATTTCCAAGAGATCTTCCTGACCCAGGAATCGAACCCAGGTCTCCTGCACTGCAGGCAGATTCTTTACCATCTGAGCCAGCAGTGAAGCCCCAACAGAATCAGTTCAGTTTAGTCACACAATCACGTCTGACTCTTTGTGATTCCATGGAATGCAGCACGCCAGGCTTCCCTGTCCATCAATGACTTCAGGAACTTGCTCAAACTCATGTTCATCGAATTAGTGATGCCCTCCAAACATCTCATCCTCTGGCGTTCCCTTCTCCTCCTTCCTTCAGTCTTTCCCAGCATAAGGGTCTTCTAAGGAGTCAGTTCTTCCCATCAGGTGGCCAAAGTATTGGAGTTTCAGCTTCAGCACCAGTCCTTCCAATGAATATTCAGGGCTGATATCCTTTAGGATTGACTGGTTTGATCTTCTTGCAGTCTAAAGGACTCTGGAAGAGTTTTCTTCAGTACCACAGTTCAAAAGGATCAATTCTTCGGTGCTGTTTTATTTATGGTCCAACTCTCACATCCATGCATGACAACTGGAAAAATCATAGCTTTGACTAGACGGACCTATGTCAGCAATAATGTCTCCGCTTTTTAATATGCTGTTTGTCATAGCTCTTCTTCCAAGAAGCAAGTGTCCTTTAATACCATGGCTGTAGTCACCATCTGCAGTGATTTTGGAGCACAAGAACATCAAGTCTGTCACTGTTTCCACTGTTTCCTGATCTAATTGCCATGAAGTGATGGACTGGATGCCATGATCTTCATTTAAAAAAAATTTTTTTTCCCATTTATTAGTTGGAGGCTAATTACCTTACAACATTGTAGTGGTTTCTGCCATACATTGACATGAATCAGCCATGGATTTACATGTGTTCCCCATCCTGATCCCCCCTCCCACCTCCCTTTCCACCCGATCCCTCTGGGTCTTCCCAGTGCATCAGCCCCAAGCACTTGTCTCATGCATCCAACCTGGGCTGGTGATCTCTTTCACCCTTGATAATATACATGTTTCAATGTTGTTCTCTCTAAACATCCCACCCTCGCCTTCGAATGTTGAGTTTTAAGCAAGCTTTTTCATTCTCCTCTTTCACTTTCATCAAGAAGCTCTTCAGTTCCTCTTTGCTTTCTGCCATAAAGGTAGTGTCATCTGCATATCTGAGGTTATTGATGTTTCTCCTGGCAGTCTTGATTCTCCCGGCAATCTTGATTCCAACTTGTTTCATCCAGCCCAGCATTTCTCATGATATACTCTGCATATAAGTTAATTAAGCAGGGTGACAATATACAGCCTTATTGTACTCCTTTCCCATTTAGGAAACAGTCCATTGTTCCATGTCCAGTTCTAACTGTTGCTTATTGACCTGCATACAGGTTTCTCTGAAGGCAGGTAAGGTAGTCTGGTATTCCTATCTGTTTAAGAATTTTTCACAGCTTGTTGTGATCCACACAAAGGCTTTAGCATAGTCAATAAAGCAGGAGTGGATGTTTTTCTCTGAAGGCAGGTAAGGTAGTCTGGTATTCCTATCTGTTTAAGAATTTTTCACAGCTTGTTGTGATCCACACAAAGGCTTTAGCATAGTCAATAAAGCAGGAGTGGATGAATTCTCTTGCTTTTTTCTAAGATCCAACAAATGTTGGCAATTTGAGTACTACTCAGCAATAAAAAATCGAATGCTACTCAGCAATAAAAAAAAGAAAGAAAATTCCATTTAAAACAATGTGGATAGACTAGGAGACATGTTTAAATTTATAATGATATTAAAAAGCACTCTTTGGTCAACTTTAAAGGATGACAGAGAATTAACTATTCAAAAAACATAAAGAAAGAGAAATAATCCATTCTTTTTTGTACCAACTATACCTCAGTAATCAAATAACTGAGAAATGGACCTTTTTTTTTTTTAGAAATGGGCATTTTTAAAGTCAAAGGATTCCAGGTAATAAGAGAATTTGAGTATAATCTGCAATCCCTAATTAAATAATGGATTTAGACAAGACTCATCAATGATGGCTACATCACAAAAGATAGACAACCCCGAAGGCTTTCTAACAGAAAGCCCACAATACTGCCTGTTAAGTATTTCTGCTAAAAAATTAAACCTGAATTTACTGTTTCTGGAAATGCAGAGGACAGACAAATGTTAAATTATATCTTGGAGATAAAATAGCAAAAATAAGATTGTGAGAAACTCTGCAAAGAACTCAGTTTTTTCAAGAACTAAGTTAAAAGAAAAAAATAATGAGAAGAAATCTATAGATTAATAGATACTTAACAAAAATTCAAATTCCAATACATGGATGTAATTTTGATTCTGATTCCAACAATATATACAACATTTATGAGATGGAGAATTACTATTAATTTTTAAGGTATACTAATTGAATTGTGTATTAAAAAGTTTTCATATTTTACAGATACATATCAAAGTATTTACAGATGAATGTCTGATATCTACTCTAACATAATCTATCTTTGGGAGGTATATATGGAATGAGATTGCCATGCTTTAATAAGCTGGTGTGATGGGTGCTACTTTCTATTTTTGTATCTCTGAAAATTTCCATAATAAGCAAACCAAGAAAACGTTGTGAAATTGTGTTTCAGTGTAGGTCACTTCCCTGTAAGAAATCTTTTACGAACTCCCTCTGCCTACCAAACTGAGAACATCTTCTACAAGCTTCTCTCAACAGCTTCCATCCTGTGTTCTAAATTCTAGACTCAAACATTGTTAACATTTCCCTTCTGATCTTTATCATTTCCAAGTGGAATGCATTCTCTCTCTTTAATTTCGGCCTTCTAAATTTTACCCATCCTTCAATGTTTGCCTCAGATAACACAACCTTAGCGCTAAAAAGAGGACTTTAACTTAGACGCAATTAGCTTAGTGGGTTTTGAGCTATTTTAGACGTAGAGGTTTAGAAGTCTAGCTTTGCTTTTCCCAACAGAACATTTAAAACAAATGAATTCTGCAGAAAATTTTCTTTCTGTGTTGAAAAATAGCTTAACCCTGATCCTGCTGCATAAATGTATTTCATAATTATCAACTTTTTAGTAAAAATCTTTGACAAATATCTGCCACAAATACTTTATTGTGCTTACAAATACTGTGCTCAGAATGCTTATAAACTAAATGTTACTTATGATTTATGTTAGAAAAGATGCTTGCTTTTCTTCAAGCAAAACATTTTGTACAACCCAATACATATTACAGAGAAAAAACAATAAGCATTTCCACTTTTGATGAACCCTGAAGCCCTTTCTATCAAGCTTCCTTCCTGAACAAAGAATAACAACCACTAGAACCAATTTCATCCTTGCAAAGATAAAAACCTGAGCTACAAAAGAGTAAATAATATACAACTGTCAGAATCATAATAGCCAATGCTGGGTTTCACATCTGTATCCCGCCCTTTCTGCTAAATGACTGCCTTCTACTAAGTGTCATCTCCTTTATTCTTTATCTAAATTACCCCTCTGGAGATACAATCTTTCTCCACTTCAAAATACCATATATAAATTAAGTAGACATAATGTTCAGAGACACTCAGTGACCACTTGTTGAAGAAATCAGTGGTCCTTACTGGATACTGTCTGTAAAATAGCTGGGTATATGTTTTATCTAACCCTTAAAATTAAAAATCTTTCTTGAGGAAATAAATTGTCTAACATGATCTTTCACTATTTAGGCAAATGTTAACCATTTTGTGCTTTTTCTAATTTAGACAAAAGCAAAATATCCACAAATGTGAAGAGCCAAGAAAAGATGAAACATGCTGTATATTCACAGGAAATTTACTATCAAAGAGAGGTTAAAGTAATCGAAATAAAGGCTGTAAATCAACTGTGGAAGGAACCAACCCAGACTAGAAACTGAAAAGACTTAACAAGGAAATACCAATTCAGAAAAATAAACACTAAATATCATATACTTGATGGAAATTAAACTTATTATTAATAACAGTATATGTATGCTGACATGAAATTGCTCATAATTGATCATTTTTTACCTACCCTCTCCCCCAAAATGGCAATTTAACATGATTCAATCTATTAATAAATATAGAATCTAGTCTACTGAAAGACATGTATGTCTTTCCATCCAGAATGACTTCAACGTTCATCAACTAAGCTCTACTATACTTTTAAAATAGACAAAAAACAAACTCCAAAACTTAAAAAAAAAACAAAGACCCTACATTAATCTTTTCAGAAATTATAACAGTTTATCTGGGCTAGAGTTGGAGTGAGACCTAGTAGTTTAATAAAGAACCAAGCTAAGAGGAACAAAGTCTTGAAAGTCAATGTTTAAGCCATCTGTGATTTAATCTAAGGAAGAGATTTTAAGACAACAAACTCAATTTCACTAAAGATATATATCCTAACTAACCAAGAGTAACTAAACTTTCTCTTTTCATCGAGCTGTATAAACAAATACAAATATAAAGCTAAACAATATTTTATTGACCTATTATTAGAAATTCTTACTAATCTAAATTATAAAGGATAACATTTGAATGGATCTTACAGAAGACCTGAAAATAGGTAATCTTAAAACATTTATAATAATCCTTTACTAATTCAGAATAATTTATCAAAGTATTCCCTAACATGGTTAATATTTCTCTGAATTTTTATGTTCAATTTGAATTCATAAACTTCTCTGACATGAGAAATGACGTTTTAATTACTATTTTTTACTATGATTATTGGAAAATATTAGACATTCAAATGTCTGCTGATTTAATCAACAAATGAGTAAGAATTATTATTTGTAGTCTTGGATTCCAATTTTTAATTAAAAAAATTTTTGAGTGAGACACCAGGACACAGTGAGTATCTTTGCTGAACAAGTAACTTTAAAATACAAAAATTAAAAGAAATTTTCTTTTAAATTACAAAATGGTAATGGCTTTGTAATGTCTATAAAAAATGCAAAATAGCTACATAATGAAGCAGGTAATTATTTTAAAAAAAAGTTCAAAACCCTAATGTTTCAACGTAAATTGACATAAATATTTATGAATTTTCAGCAATCTCTGAACACTGCTATAAAGACTGAAAGCTGAAAACCACCAATATTAAAAAAATTTTTTAGTAGTCAAAGCACACCAAAAAAACGATTTTTAATATGACAATGGATTGCTTAATTCACATACTAAATTGCTCTATACAGGGAGATTTCACAATCCAGGAGCCATAGCCATGTTGCTGTAAGTAGGATTTCAACAAAGTTTTAGCTTCTTGATAGGATCCAGACATACGCTACAGAAAGAAAAAAATAGTAAATTTTAGAATATAGACAGAATTTGGCTTATGAAAATTAATTAGCCTTAGTCATCTTTCTTTAGTTTGACATTATAAACATTACGAAAAATCTTTTTTTTTTTTTTGGGGGGTCCACCTTCAAACTTACAAACTTGATGTTTTTACGAAAAATCTTTCTGAGTTTCCATTTCCTTCAGCATTGTTTCTGAAACTAAAAATTCTCCTCAACACTCCTAAGAGATAATTTTCCTTCTTTTTTAATATTTGTAATTAAAAGAGTAATGATATGCATTACAGAAAACTTGAAAAAGAATATACAAAGAAGTAAAATAACTCACTCATAATTCCCAAACTATAGATAACAGAATCAATATTTTGGCTTATTTCCTTTCACTTTTTTAATAAATAAACATACTGATAAACTTTAAAAAAGAAAAATCACCTTTATTTAGGTATAATTTGTATACCATAAATTCACCCACTGGTAAATTCACCCACTGGGGTAAGTACTCAGTTTGATGTGGGTATTTTAATGAAATTGATATAGGTGTGCTATCATCACAGTCCAGTTTTAAAATAATTTCATTACATGCAAAAAGTTCCACTGTGCTCATATACAGTCAATCTGTATTTCTAAGCCCCAGTCTCAAGCAATCATGAATCTACTTTCTGTCTGCAGAATTTTGCTTTTCGTAGAAATTTCATAGAAAGTGATTAACACAGCATGTACCTTCTGTGTCAGGTTTCTCTAAATTAGCATACCGTTTTCAGATTCATTCCTGCTGTCTGATGTATCAGTTTGTTCTTTATTGCTGATTGGTATTCCATCAAATAGATGTATCACATTGCTTATGCAGTCACCAGCTGATGAACATTTGTGTTGTTTCCAGGTCTTGGCTACTATAAATAATGATGCTGTAAACATTTATGTACCAGTCTTTGGTGGATATAAGCTTCTGCTTCTCCTATAAATATCAGTAGGAGTGCTGGATCACATGGTGAGTATACAAAGCAAACTGTGAAACTGTTTCCCAAAGTATTTTAAAACATTTTACATTCCCATCAGCAGTGAAAGAGGTTTCTAGTTTCTCCACAACAACATGCAGTACAGTCAGACTTTTGGATTTTAGTAGGTGTGAAGTGGTATCTCACTGTGGTTTGGTTTTGCATTTCTCTAATGACTAATCAGGATGAGCACCTTTATATGTGTATTAGCCATTCACATATATTCTTTCAGTTCAGTTCAGTCGCTCAGTCATGTCGGACTCTGCAACCCCATGAATTGGAGCACGCCATATATTCTTTACCACTTGGAAAAGTTGAGTGGTTTGTCCACTTAATGATTTGTAAGAGTTCTTTATTCTAGATCCAAGACCTTTGTCAAATGTATGATTTTAAGTATTTCCTTCCATTCTGTGGCTTGTATTTTCATTTTCTTTCTTTTTTTTTGTATTTTCATTTTCTTAATGAAGACTTGAAATTCTGGACTCCATCAATTTTTTCCTTTATGGATTACATGTTTGATGCCATATCTAAGAAAAATTTGCCTAATGCAGGAAGACAAATTTTGTTGTTGTTGTTCATTTGCTAAGTTGTGTCCGACTCTTTGCGGCCCCATGGACAGCAGCACGCCAGGCTCCTCTGTCCTTCACTATCTTCCAAAGTTTACCCAAACTTAAGTCCATTGAGTCAGTGATGCCATCTAACCATTTCATCCCCTGCTGCTCCCTTCTCCTTTTGCTCTGAATCTTTCCCAGCATCAGTCTTTTCCAATGAGTTGGCTCTTCGCATCAGGTGGCCAACATACTGGAGCTTCAGCATCAGTTCATCTAATGAAAGTTCAGGGTTGATTTCCTTTAGGATTGACTGCTTTGATCTTGCTCTCCAAGGGACTCTCAAAAGTCTTCCCCAGCACCACAGTTCAAAAGCATCAATTCTTTGATGCCTAGCCTTCTTTATGGTCCAACTCTCCCAGCTGTACATGACTACTACATGTACATGTAGTTTGTACATGGTTTGTATATGTACAAACCATAGCTTTGACTATATGGACCTCTGTTGGCAAAGTGACATCTCTGCTTTTTAACACACTGTCTAGGTTTGTCATTAACACACATGTCATAGCTTGCTTTCCATGGAGCAAGTGACTTTTAAGTTCATGGCTGCAGTCATTTTGGAGCCCAAGAAAATAAAATATTTTCCCACATTTTCTTTGCAAGTTGTATAGTTTTTAGCTCTCTTAGTTCTATGATCCATTTTGAGGTTTTTGTATAACTGATATGTCTAGGTTAATTTGTTCTCAAATACCCAACTGTTCTATTACCATTTGTCGAAAAGATTGTCCACTCACCCACTAAATTCCCTTGACACCTTTGCACAAAATCAATTAAGTGTATGGGTTTATCTCTGGTCTCTTACTCTGTTAATTGATCTTTAGGTCTATTGCTACATCAATACATTTTCTTGATTACTGTGGCTGTATGTTAAATTGTGGAAACTAGGTAGGGTAACTCTACCATTTTGCTTCCTTTTTAAAAATTGTTTTGGTTCTTCTATGTCCCTTGGATTTATATCTCAATTCTATAATTAGCTTGTCAACTTCTATACAAATGCTTACTGAGATTTTGATAAGAGTGTGCCTTGAATCAATAGATTATTTATGAGAAAACTGACATTCTAAAAATAGAGTTTTCCAATCTATGAAATGGTATATTTTTCCATTTATTTAGGTCTTCACAAGTTTCTTTCAGCAATGTTTCATTATTTTTCATGTACTGGTCTTATAGTTCTTTTGTTAAATTTATTCCTAATTTTTTATACACTCTTGTGGATAAAATTATTTTTTCCAGTTTAATTTTAGAGTGTTCATTCTTAACATATAGATATACAATTTATTCGTCTATGCTGTTCTTATACTGTGTGCTAAATTCACACATGATATAGTTGTTTGTTTTTGGTAGATTCCATAGGATATTTTACATACAAGGTTATTTATAGGAATAAGGACAGTTTTTCTACTTCCTTTCCAGTTTGGATGCCTTTTCTTTCCTTCTCTTGCCTTACTGCATTGGCTAGAACCTACAGATCAATGTTGATTAGAAGTGGTGAGAGTAATCTTGGGGCAAAGGGAAAGAGTATTCAGCCTTCAGCATTGTCATGTAAACTGTAGAATTTCACTGATGCCCTTTATCTGGTGGAGGAAGTTCTATTTCTTATTTGTTCAGTGTTTCTACTGTGACTAGGTGTTAAATTTTGTCAAATGCATTTATGTACATCTATTGAGATAAACAAACAGATTTTGAACTTAAAAATATTCACATAGTATATCAAATGATTTTCTGGTGTTAAATCACCCTTGCATTCCTGGAAGAGACCTCTTTTGTGTATAATCCTTTCTATATGTTGCTGGATCTGGTTTGTCAATATCTTATGAATTTTTACATTTATGTTCCTAAGAGATTCTGATGTACGGTTTTCACTTCTCATGACTTTTCTGCCCGCTTCTGGTATCAGGTTTTAACACTGCCTGAGTTGGGGCGCACTTGCTCCTCCTGTACTTTGTTAGTTATTTTTTGTATGATTTATGTTAATCTTTGTTTTATACAGTTGATAAAATTCACAAGTGAATCCATAACTGCACTTGCACTTTTCTTTAAAGAATTTTAATTAATAATTGAATTTCTTTATATTAGTTCAATTCAGATGTTTTCTTAGTCAAGTTTTATAATTTGTCTTTTTAGGAATGTGCCCATTTCATCTAACTTGCCTAATTTTTTGACGAAAGTTATTTGTAATATTTCCTTATAATTTTTTTAGCTCTTTGGGCTCTTCAGTGATGACCCTTCTTTCCTTCAAGATTTTGATGATTTGTGCTATCTCTTCTTTCTTAGTCTAAAGGATTATCAACTGTGCTGATTTTTCTCAATGAACAAACTTTTAAGTTCATTGATTTTTCTATTTGTTTTCCTGTTTTGTTTTTACCTAATTTCCAACCTATCCCATATTATTTCATCTCTTTTTTAAAATATTTAACACTTGATGAATTTGCAAGTCATCCTTGCACAGAGGCCATGCATATTAGTCTTCTCTGTACCGTTTCAATTTTAGTATATGTGCTGCCAAAGCAAGCACTCTTCTTATTTTTTTTAAAATACACTCTTCTTCTAACTTCTTCAGATGGAAGCTTAAATAACTGATTTTTATGATTCTCCTTTCTAATATAAGCACTTAAGGCTAAGTATTTCTAAACACTTCTTAATTATATTCCCTAAATTTTAATTTTTAGCCTTGTTGATTTCTAATTTAATTGTACAGTAGTTACAGCATACTTTTTATGATTTCAACACTTAAACTTATTGAGACTTGCTTTATGGCCTACATGGTCTGTAGTGGAGAATGCTCCATGTGTATCTGAAAAGAAGGTATATTCTGCTGTTGTGTAGAAAATAGTGTTTGGTTTGGACTGCAGTATTATTCAAGCCTTCTATATTCTTACTGATTTTCTCTCTAGTTGTACTATCAATTACTAAGAAAAGAATATTAATTAAAACCTCCAACTGTAACTGTACAACTGTCCATTTAACCTTGAAATGCTAACAGGTTTTGCTTATACATTTTGAGGTTCCATTGTTATACCCACATAGCAATACTTACCTAACTGTTGTGTATTAACAACATTTGGAACAACAATAGTGTATTTTTACCACTAAAATATTACTCTGTTTCTTCTATTATTTCTCATCTTGGTGTATGTTTGACAATATAAACACTCCAGCTAATTTATTGCTATTGTTTGCATGGTATGTCTTTTTTTATCCTTTATTTTCAATCTATTTGTGTTTTTGAATGTAACTTGTCTCTTGCAGAGACCATATAGCTGGACTTTGCATTTTGCCCAATATGACAATCTCTGTCTCTTCTAGAGCATTTTGTTGTTGCTCAGTGTCTAAATCGTGTCCAGCTCTTTGTGACCCCATGAACTGCAGCACTGCCAGATTTCCCTGTCCTTCAATATCTCATGGAGCTTGCTCAAATTCATGTCCATCGAGTCTGTGATGCCATCCAACAATCTCATCCTCTGGCACCCCCTTCTCCTCCTGCCCTCCATCTTTCCCAGCATCAGGGTCTTTTCCAATGAGTCAGCTCTTCACATCAGGTGGCCAAGGGATTGGGGCTTCAGCCTCAGCATCGGTCTTTCTAATGAATATTCAGGCTTGATTTCCTTCAGGACTGATTGGTTTGCTTTCCTGGCAATCCAAGAGACTCTCAAGGGTCTTCTCTAACACCACAGTTCAAAAGCATTAATTCTTCAGTGCTCAGCCTTATTTATGGTCCCACTCTCACATCTATACATGACTACTGGAAAAACCACAGCTTTGACTATATAGAATTTTGTCAGCAAAGTGATGTCTCTGCTTTGTAATATGCTGTATAGGTTTGTCCTTTCTTCCAAGGAGCAAGTGTCTTTTAATTTCATGGCTGCAGTCACCATCTGCAGTGATTTTGGAGCCCAAGAAAATAAAGCCTGTCACTTTTTCCATTGTTTCCCCATCTACTTGCCATGAAGTGATGGGACCAGATGCCGTGATCTTAGCTTTCTGAATGCTGAGTTTTAAGCCAGCTTTTTCACTCTCCTCTATCACTTTCATCAAGAGACTCTTTAGTTCCTTTTCACTTTCTGCCATTAGATTTGGTATCATCTGCATATCTGAGGTTGCTGATATGCAGTTATCTCTCAGCAATCTTAAATTCCAGCTTGTGAGTCATCCAGTCTGGCATTTCTCATGATGTACTCTGCATATCAGTTAAATAAGCAGGGTGGCAATATACAGCCTTGACCTACTCCTTTCCCAATTTTGAACCAATCCATTGTTCCATGTCCAGCTCTAACTGTTGTTTCTTGACTTGCATACAGGTTTCTCAGCAGGCAGGTAAGATGGTCTAGTATTGCTATCTCTTTAAGAATTTTCCACAGTTTGTTGTGATCCACATGGTCTAAGGCTTTAGTGTAATCAATGAAGCAGAAATGGATGCTTTTCTGGAATTCTTCTACTTTTTTTTTTTTAGGATCGTATTTTAGGATTTGAAATAGTTCAGCTGGAATTCCATCACCTCCACTAGCTTTGTTCATCATAATGCTTCCTAAGACCCCCCTGAATTCACACTCTAGAATGTCTATCCCTCAGAGAGTGACCACACTATCATGGTTATCTGGGTCATTAAGACCTTTTTCATACAGTTCTTCTGTGTACTTTTCCCACCTCTTTTTAATCTCTTCTGCTTCTGTTAGGTCTTTCCCATTTCTGTCCTTTATTGTGTCCATCCTTGCATGAAATGTTCCCTTAGCATCTCTAAAATTTTCTTGAAGAGATCTCTAGTCTTTCAAATTCTATTGCTTTCCTCTATTTTTTTTTTGTTGTTGTTGTTGTTGCACTGTTCACTGAAGAAGTCTTTCTTATCTCTCCTTGCTATTCTCTGGAACTCTGCACTCAGCTGGGTATATCATTCCCTTTCTCCCTTGTCTTCTTTCCTCAGCTGTTTGTTAAGCCTCCTCAGATAACTTTGCTTTCTTGCTGTTCTTTTCCTTTGGAATGATTTTGGTCACTGCCTCCTGTACAATGTTATGAACATTCATCCATAGTTCTTTAGGCACTCTATCAGATTTAATCCCTTAAATCTGTCACTTCCACTGTATAATCACAAGGTATTTGATTTAGGTCATACCTAATGACCAAATGGTTCTCCCTACTTTATTCAATTTGAGTCTGAATTTTGCAATAAGGAGCTCATGATCTGAGCCACAGTCAGTTCTAGGTCCTGTTTTTGCTGACTGTATGGAGCTTTTCCATCTTTGGCTCCAAAGAATATAATCAATCTGATTTCAGTATTGACCACATGTGTAGAGTCATCTCTTATGTTATTGGAAGAGGGTGCTTTCTATCACCAGTGCGTTCTCTTGGCAAAACTCTGTTAGCATTTACCCTGCTTCATTTTGTACTCCAAGGCCAAACATGTCTATTACTCCAGGTATCTCCTGAGTTCCTACTTTTGCATTCTCATCCCCTATGATGAAAAGGACATCTTCATCTGGTGTTAGTTCTAGAAGGTCTTGTAGGTCTTCATAGAACCATTCAACTTCAGCTTCTTCGGCATTAGAGGTTGGGGCATAGACTTGGATTACTGTGATGTTGAGTGGTTTGCCTTAGAAACAAACCGAGATTATTCTGTCATTTTTGAGATTTTAGAATATTCAAATATTCTAAATATTCAAATATTCAATTATTGATAAGTGGCTTTATGTCTGCCATTTCACTATTTATTTTCCAAGTCCTGTCTCTTTTATTTCTTTGCTGCTTTACTGCCTTTTGGTCATTTTAAAAATGCATTTTTTAGGACAGCATTTTAATCCCTCTGCTGATATTTTAGCAATAGCTTTCAAGTTATTGTCTTCATGAGTACTTCAGGAATTACAAAATGCTTCTTTTTCTTACCATAGTTTACTTCAGATTAATACTGACATAATCCTGGTAATACACAGAAACTCAAGATATTCTCTTTGTCTTGGTCTTAATCAGCTTGTTTATGATGTATCTAGATGTGAATCTTATTTGTTCTTTCTTGGGATTTTTTGAGCATCTTGGTCTGTTAATGTTTTTCATCAAAAATTTCATCAAATTTTTTTCAGTAATTTCTTCAAATATTTTGTTGATCCTTTTCTCTTTTCCTCTAGATTTTCTAGTAAACATAAGTTGGTACACTTAATATTGTTCCACAAATCTCTGAAGTTGTGTCAATTTTTCTTTTATTTGCTTCATTCTGTCCTTTAAAATTATTTTATCTTCAAAGCCCATTGATATTTTTCTGCAATCTCACATGTACTATTGAGTCCATCTAGAGAATTATTCATTTCATTTATTATTTATTGTTTCAGTCCTAGAATATTCATCTGGGTTTTTTTTTTCCCTGAGTTTTTAGTTTTTTGACTTTTGCATTTTCTGTGTTTTGAGTTTCTATTTCTCTGCTGAGATTACCTGTTTACTGAAATATTTTTACACTTTCCTTTAATAACTTGAACATATTTCTAACAGTTGAAGACTTTGCTGTATTCAAAATTGGAAACCTCTCAGAACCAGTTTCTTGTGAATGTTATTCTTCCTAAGTATACATTTTATTTTACTTTCCTGTTTTTACATATCCCATGATTTTGGGGTGAAAGAGACTTTTTGGATAATATAGTAACTCTGGATTCTATTTTTCTACAAGGTTTTGTTTTTGTTTCCTGCATGCTGAAATTGTAAGATCTGTTTTCACCTATGGTGTGTACTGTCTCTTTCCAGTTTCTGTTTTAGCCTGGTTTCCTAGCAGTTATCCTGTATCTGCAAAGCTTGGTGATAAGCAAATGATTTCAGTAGGCATTACACTCAACACTTTAAAGTTATAAGGCTTCTACCTTCTTATGATCAATTAATTTGGGGAGGGATCTGTGGTACAGTGTATTTAATGTTGCAGGCAGTTCTATTTCACACTTTTCACTCTTTACTGGGTTCTCTTGAGCCTCACTTGCACGTGAGTGTAATTTCTTGGTCAACCAAGGATATATAGAGAATTTCTTTCAACTCTTCCATGGCTCTTTCATTTCCAGTATCTACCTGTCAAGTTATTCTTTTGTATATCACTTGCTCCAACCAGGACTGCAATCTTGCATCAGTTATTGATTTTTGCCATTTCCCCCCCTACCAGGTTTGGCACATTTAGTTGAAAAAGTTACAAATGCTCACCTCTTGCCCAAAGTCAAGTCCAGAAAATCTACTATTTTTGGTGGCATTTTCAATCTCATAAAACTATAGTTCTTGCCATTCAAACCAGCAGAGAGGAAGGAGAGAGAACAGGATCACCTTTGGGCAAAGGTTTCACAAATTCCTGCTGTTCTTTCTGAGAGTTATAAGTTTTACAAGAATATACAATTTCCAATGTGTTTTCTGCCTTTAGTAAATTTCCAGAGTTGTGAAAATGGTTTTTATCTTTTGACTAATTTGTCCAGTTAATCTCTGTTTTTTTTACAGAGATGACTTGAAACCTCTTTATGCAGCCAAAATCAGAAATTATCTAAGGTAAGCTTTGTGAAAACGGTTTTTATCTTTTGACTAATTTGTCCAGTTAATCTCTGTTTTTTTTTTTACAGAGATGACCTGAAATCTCTGTATGCAGCCAAAATCAGAAATTATCTAAGGTAAGCTTTTATACTTAAAAATGTGTGTATATACAAACTAACTACCATTAATATTGATTGCTTTACAGGTTTGAGCATTATACAGTTTGAGCATTAAGATATTGGTGAAATTAAGACTTTCATACAATACTATATTGTTACTGAAAAGGAAATTAGGTTATCAAAAACAATATGTATTTCATAACTTGAAAACATGGATATTTCATATTATGACACAGCTCGGTTCATAGTATGCTGAATAAAAAGAGTCAACTAAAAAGCACATCAAGTATGAGCACAGGGCTTTCCAGGGGGCTCAGTGGTAAATAATCTGCCTGCCAAGCAGAAAATGTGACTTTAATCCCTGGGTTGGGAAGACTGCCTGGAGAAGGAAATGGCAACCCATTCCAGTATTCTTGTCTGGGAAATCCCATGAACAGCAGAGCCTGTTGGGTTATAGTCCATGAGGTCACAAAGAGTCGGACATGACCGAAGTGACTTAGTGCACACATACACAAAAAATATAAATACATGACAAGAAAATGAAATAACATGCTTATAAAATTAGGAGTATTATACTGGAATAGTGGGTAGGATTACAAGCTGTATTTCCCATCTGCATTTAAGAAAGATTTCCAAGTTCTCTACTCAAATGTGCATTGTTTGTAATACTAAAAAAAGTGTAATTTTAAAGATATAAAAGGCTGTCTATATATCACTTAAGCCCAAATCACAAACTCAAAGGTGTTTCACAACTTAGGAAGATAAGTAAAGTAATTTATATGAATATAGTAATGCATTATTTTAGAATACTGAAATACTATAGCTAACATAGTTAATATCATACACAAAAGACATTTTTTGTTTCCCTGGGTATGACCAGCAGGTTTTTAGCAATATTGCCAAGGTTGGTACATACTATACTGAGGGAGCTACTAAAAGTGGTAAAACTTATTCACATATTCAATTTCCAACATACCCATTTAAAAACTAATTTTACCACTACATGGCAATATCAGGAATTATTTAACCATTATTTTGCTATGTATCATCATCAAATTACCATAGTATTATCGTCTTAAAATTTTTATTTCAATGATCAATTTCATTCTTTTAAAGATTTACCTTAGCTGCATGATATGTACTGGCTTCAAGTATATCTTCTTTTTTAGCTTCTTTGGCAAGCAGGTTAAATCGACTTAACATCGCAGCCTTACAAAGCCGACTTGCCATTGACACACCACTTTTAAATGGGGAACTAAAGTAGAGAAGAATGAAACAATCACCAATCATTACTTAATGATTTATGTTAGCACTTATAGGGATTAAAATCAACACGAAATGTATATTTATCTCAATTATGCACAGAGAAGATAGTGAAATTTTCTATATAAAATTATTCTGAATATTTAACTGCTTTCTGAAGCTAATTTCTTTGATAAAACTAGTTTATGTTATCAGAGTATTACATTAAAAATTAAAGCAAAAGATGCATATTTGGAACATTTCTACTATTTGAGGCAAAGTTAATCTATAGTGATCCAAATTAAGATAGTGGTTCTGCCAGGAATTGACTAGATGAAGGAATAGAAATCTTTTTTGAGATGCAGAAAGCGTCCTGAATTTTGACTGGGGTAATGATTACACAGGTGTGTATATATACACACACACACACACATATATATGTGTGTGTGTGTGTGTGTATATATCAATTCATGAAATTATACATTTTAATGTAAATTTTGACTCCCTAAAAAAGTAAAATATATGAACTTCATCACCCTTCATATATATATGTGCATTTGTGTACACATGTAAACATATTTTTCTATGTTTTTAATAAAAATAGGTTTACATATCATAGCTTTCTTGCTCTGTAACTCTTTCCCTTCATTATACCTTCTCAGTTGTTTTTGTGATAAGATTGCAAAAACTATCAAAATCCTTTATTCTTGTCTGCATGCTCTTGACAATATAATTTTTCAGATTCTTCCATCAACAACTATGACTTAATCTTCCTTCTCTTGAATTTGGACTGGCCTTGTAACTTGTTTTGGTCAATAAAATACTCTGCCAGTTGCAAGCCTGGGCTGCAAGCAGTTTTGTGTTTCTATGTCTGGGAACTCCTTCCTCTACCATATTAACCTGCTGAGATTGGTCCACTAGAAGATGAGAGCCCAGTTGTCCCTCTAAGATCAGCCAAGCTGCTTTACAGTTGACCTACAGCTGACCCCACACACATGGGAGTGCTTGACCAAATCCAACTCACATGACCTAGGGACTCGGGAGCAGTAAAAACTGGTTGTTGTTTTAAGCCTCTAAAACAATAGTATATGCAGCAATAGTTAACAGACACTCTTGTTAACAAAATGTACTAATCTCTATATACTAATTTTCCACCATGATACTTTTTTTGTGGTGGTTTTTCAGATGATTCTCTTGGACTTTTCAGTTATAAAATGATACCATATGAAAACAGTCATTTTACCTCCTCCTTTCCAATATTTTGTGGCTCTCCTTTCTTTTGTTAAATGCATTAAACAACATTTTAAATAACAACAAAACAGTAAATAATAATGTGCTGTTTGGGATGTTAGTAGAAATGACTCTGAGATTTCATCATGAATCATGATGATACTTTTGGACTAATAAAAGATACACTTTAGTCTTAACAAAAATATCTATTCCTTTCTTATCGGGTATCTTTTGTCTAGAATAGTTGTAGAGCTGTACTGTATGTCTTCTTGGAATATAGAGGTGAAATATGGTGTTTTTCCCTACATCAATTAATGTAACAAATTTATTAATAAGAGTTTCTAATTTGGTATTTTTATTATGCTATTTTCCTCATAGTTCTAGAAAAATTGCCACTTAGTACTGCATAAAATATATTATTTTAAGGTTCTGCTTCCGAATATTTTATTTAGCAATTTTGCTTGGATATAAAAGTGAGCTTGGTCTGTAACTTTTGGGGGTGGGTGTGAAATCTTCTATCAAACTTAAGCACCAATGATATAGGGCTTCCCAGGTGGTTCAGTGGTAAAGAATCTGCCTGACAATGCAAGAGATGCAGGACAGGTGGGTTCAATCCCTGGGTCAATAAGATCCCCTAGAGAAGGAAATGGCAACCCAGTTCAGTATTCTTGCCTGAAAAGCCCCATGGATAGAGGAGCCTGGTGGGTTACAGTTCACGGGGTCACAAAGAGTTAAATACGACTGAGCATGCACACATGATCAATGATGCTTCAGAAAAGCATTTGAATCTTTTCCATCTTTTCAGATAGTGTTGGAAGTTTCTGCTATTTAAAGGTTTATAACATTTCTCTGAACCATCTCAGAATGTTGCTTTCTTCGAAAAAGAGGTAGGGCATCTTCTTGGTAGGTTTCTCAAGAAAATAATGTAAGATTTTCTCCTCCTGTGTACCAATTTTAGCAATAACTTTTCCTCGAAATGTATGCATTTCACCCATATTTTCAAATATATTTGCATGGTGATCAAAGAAGTTATCTATTATTTCTTTAAATTTTCTCTTTTATCATTATTTTATATGAGATTAGACAGTGCTATTTTTTCCCCACAGAATCAGTTTTTATGATCATTTCTAATTTCATCGGTTCTCTTTATTTTACATTTCTAGTATTATATTTTTTTTCACTGTTTATTTTCCTTATTTGTTGATATAAACATCTAAAGAACTGGCTTTTCCATTCAGCTTTGCTTTAGCTATATAAGCTAAAAGTTCTGAAATGCAATGCATTAAACATCCTGTTTTCTAAATATTCTATGTTTTCATTTTATATTCCCTCTGAGTCAAAAGGTACAGAACTTCTTCTGACCAATGAAAGGAGTTTCTAAGTATTCTGACTTTATGTGATTTACACTTTTATTGCATCACAATCAGAGAATACTGTCTACATCACTTATACTTTTCAGAATTTGAGACTTTCTTTGTGGTCTAACGTATGGTCAATTTTTGTTAATGTTCTGCAGGTTCCTGAAAAGCAGGTATATTTTATATTTTTATGGAGTAGAATTTTAAAGAAATTAATCACATCTACATTATTAAGACTGATATATTCTTATTATTCTGTCTATTCAATCTACCACTAACTGAAAGAGGTGAATTGTTGCCTCCACTAACAGTGTCTTTCTATTTATCCTCTTGTTGTAATTTCTACTTTATGTTGATACATCATGTTATTTGTTGCACAATTACTCAGAACAGTTCTTCCTTGTGGATTATATTGCTAAAGTGTTTTTTGCCTTATGTAATACTTTGGGGTTGAATAATTAGATCATACCTGTTTTCTCTGTGTTTGCGATCACCTAGCAAGCATTTGGCTATAAGGAATGAGTTAAGTTCATTTTACATTAATTTCAATTTTGTTTTAATAGTATGTTTTCAGTAAACTGTTTTCAGTGTCTTTTATAGAAGACCTGCTTTGTTTGTATGTTATTAACTGAGATACACTTCTTTATGCTGATTCAAAGCATAAACAGTGTAATTTATACTAGTTGAAATAGTCAATAGTTCATACTTGATTGAGTTCATACCAAGAAACATTTGTATGGGATCTTAATTTAAATCTATCTCTCACAAAGAAAGCAAATTTAGGCATTTAAACTTTTAACATTATTCATTAGTCCATTATAAATGTATGTTCACATACAAGAAGGATTTTAGTTTTACTTGATAATCAATGTTAGGGATATTACAAAGGTATATCTAAAAGGCATAATATATTATGGAGAAGAACAAAGGTTTTGGAAATAAAACAGCCAGATCAGAATCCTAGCTGTTTAACTTAATAGTTGGGTGACTTTAAGATATTTAGCCTAGCTTGAATCTCAGTCTCTTTATCTGTAAAAAGAACAACAGCAAAAAAACCCCAAGAATATCAGGGTTTTTCCAAGAGATCAGCATAGGACTGCGCAATAGTTCTCACACTCAAGTGTTCATAAATAATATTTGGGAAAGTTGTCAAAAATACAGATTTCTGAGCTGTAAATTCAGATAATCAAATTCAGTGGGAAAACCAAATTTTTAAAACAAATACATTATATAATTATAATGATAATGATCACTAGAGAAATAAAGGTTCTGGAAACTGACTTCAAATGCTGGTTCTACCACTTACTAAGTAACTTCAATAAGTTATATAACCTCTCTAGGCCTGTCTTCTTATCAGGAAAAAAAAAAGTTTTTAAATTAGTATAATGTCTGCAACATAGTCACACCCAATAACTATTATAATCATTATTATTCAGAATTCAAAAAAATGTATTTGAAAAATGTTAAAAGTTTTATAAATTGTACTAAAATACATTCTTTTGCTTAAGTAATATGTGATATTTAAAGAAATCAGTAATGCTAACCTTTCTGTGATCTTTCCACTTAGGCCATCCACAATCTCCAAAGAAGTGTCCCCTTGTGCCCAGTTTAGACTCAGGAATTTATATTCCAAGTTTGTTTGAAATGGATATGCAGAAGGTACTAAACTAATATGAGGTCTGTTGACCAAGTAAAACATTGGAAGTTTGGAAGTGAGTGCATCATCAACACGTTGCTTTACAGCAATTTCTAAGCCTCTGGTATCACTGCAATTCCCATCACCTAGAAGGCAAAAACAAAATAAATACTCAAACAAAACTAATATAAGTCAACAGAAACAGGTGCTGAAGTATGTAATGCACCTGTAATTATTACATATAATTATTACATATAATTATTTATGTAATTTTACAAGGTCTTCTAGTATTTTTATTGCTTCCTGGTGCTCCCATTCCCATGTGCAAGATGGTAGTCAAATTATGAGATCTAATTGTCAAGGCATACCTCACTTTATTGCACTTTGCTTTATTGCACTTCAGAGATACAAATTGAAAGTCTGGCAACCCATGTTGTCAGATGACATTTAGCCTTTTTTTTTTTTTTAGCAATAAAGCAGTTTTTAATTAAGGTATATACATTGCTTTTTTTAAAGACATGATATTAATGCACACATAACAGACTATAGTATAGCCTAAACACAACCTATATGCACTAGGAAACCAAAATATTTGTGTGATTCACTTTATTGTGATATTTACTTTATTGTGGTGGTCTGGAACTGAACCCACACTTTCTTTGAGGTATGCCCATAGAGACTGAAGCTGCATTAATAAAAAGTGTCTAAATCAAAGAATACAGCATTATTACAGAACTATGCACTGATCATATCATATCTGAAACACTGTATTTAGTCTGAGGCATTACATTTTGACACTATCACCTACATATTACAGATCATCTGGAGAAAACAAATCATGTACAACACAAGTGGTGGCTAGGTAGGAAAATACATAAAGGCAAAAAGCATCTTGTCTTTTTATTTTCTATTAAAATAATAGTGCCTTTTAAAAAAGCAAGTTTAAGATTTTTTTCTTAAAAAAGGAAAGACTATTACCATAGACAAAATGAGTATCTGAGAACATCTAAAGTATGAAATTAATCTCTGAAAACTTTTTGAAAGTAAAATAAAGTCTTCAAATGTAATTCTCTTTCCACCTGTAACTGATCTATTATTGATAAAATAACTTACGTTTTTAAGAATCAAAATAAGGAACTGCAAAAGATTTCATAAGACGAGAAAAAGGGACAAGGTCATTATCATCAAATAATCAAGATTTAATCTGTACCTGTCATTTAGTTCAAAGTGAAAGGGAAACAAATCTCAATTCTAAAGAGTAATTTTTAAAATCAATTGGAGCACCCAATTAATGGAATAGATGGTCATTAAATCCTATATCCCACATTACTGGATCCTTTTAAACTAGAGTTGGATGATCAGAAATGGCATAAAAAGAATCTGTATAATAAATGAGAAGCTTTAAATAAACTCAAGATTCTTTTAACTGTACGTATCACACTTTTAAATGTACAGTTTGAGTATTTCTCAATGAGCCATTCATATCATCTGTATCAGAATCACTGGTTGGTGCCCTTTTAAAATGTATATTCCTGGGGCTATCCCCCAGAGAGACAGTAGAGCTCTTAAGAAGCTGAGAAATCTGCATTTTAAACAAACATTAAAATCTGTTTCAGCTTTGTCTGGAAGAACACCAATTAATTAACTCTAGATATGTCTCATAAAGATGCAGAGAGAGAGATAGGGAGTAATTTTACAAGGTCTTCTAGTATTTTTATTGCTTCCTGGTGCTCCCATTCCCATGTGCAAGATGGTAGTCAAATTATGAGATCTAATTGTTAAGCCCTAATCCAAACCACTAAATACTACATAATTTCAAAAGAATCTATTTGAGTCCATCCTTTTAAGAGACTAAAATATTATGAAGTTATGTTATACAAATGACAAACTGTAAAATATCTTTCTTCACAAGTCAAAGAAAGCCTTGCATTTCAAAGTTGTGACTCTAGAGAATGCATAGATATTTATTAGACATTCTGTAGACATTTATCAAGAAAATAGCCTTGCTTAAAGAAGATTTAAGAAAAATTTGAAGTGCCTGAGAGAGCTTAACTAAAACATAGAATAATTCTGGTATCAAATTTAAGAAATAAATCATCTATAAGAATATATATTTGGAAAAAAAGAAGTAACTCCAAAGAGGTACTCTCATATATTGCTAGTGATAATATAATTTGGAGAGTAACTTGGCAATAATTTTCAAAATTGCAAATTCATATATTTTTGACGTGCAGTTCTACTTCTAGGAATTCATTTTACATTTACATATATTTTACTTTTGTGTCAATGACAAACAAAAAGGTCAAGGTTCACTGTAGCATTTGGTAGCTGCAAAAGATTAGAAACAATCTAAAGTTCCATCAACTCACAACTGGTTAAATAAATTATAATACATTTAAACAAAGAAATACCATAAGAGAGTTATGAATAATTATGAAGAAAGTCTTCATAGCGAAAAATTTCCAAGATACATTATTAAATGAAAAGAGTAGGATGCAGAAAAGTGTGAACTGTATTATCCCATTGGTGAAACATTTTTAAAAAGTATAAACATAAACCATCTTTGGAAAGGAAACAAGAAACTAGGAACAATGGATACCACAGAGGTAAAATGGCAGCTGAGGCACTAGGATAGAAGTTAAGACTTTTCACTGAAAACCCTTTTGAATCTTTTGAATTGTGAAACAAGTTTCCAAAACAATGAAAATAAGCTGAATACTAGAAAAATAATCATTATTTCCTTTTTATTTATTAAAGTCAAGCCAAACAAAAATGGCAAGAAAATATAATATTTTGTATACATATAGAACTACAAAAAAATAGTCCATAAGAGAATTGCTTAAAGAAATGGATATAAAATACACAGAACAAAAAAAAAAAACTCACAAGAAGAAAACAAACAGTACCTTCTAAAAACAAAACATTACTCATATGATGAGCTAAAGTTTTTATGTGAGCAATCATTACCAAAAATTAACAGTAAGCAAAGAAGAGTCAAGTAATGGTAGAATTTAAATTGTTTCCCAAGGGTGACTAAAGCTTTGAAAGTTTCAGGGCTTTGTGAAAACTACAAAACTGAGTGTCCAAAATATCTGTTGATGAGATAACACCTGGAAACCCATTCAAATATAAATACCAAAGAAAGAAGTTAATTATCAGTTCATGTCATTTATTTTGTATTCTATTTACTTCCTACTTACTCCACAAACCAAAAGAACCCAACTCATGACCAAATACATTTTTAAAAAGTGTAAAAGTAGCAAAGAACCAAAATGGGCATTTAATATTTTTTATTTTAGGAATAACTAAATATAAGCTTACCTGAGAAGTTCAAAAAAGCACTTTCTTCCAAAAGAAAGGGAAACATTGAATATTGTGCAAACAAAAGCATATGTTCAAGCCAGAATACATAAATTGCCTAACTTATAATATTAATTCTGAGCCTTCTCACAAGATGATAAAAGTCATATTATACTAAGTGTGATTACAAGTTACCATGAAATGAAAACCTCAACAAAATAGTGCATCTGAATTTTACCTTAAGCAAAGCTTCATGCATGCAAAATTTGATTTTACACTGATAAATAAAGTGTAATTACTTAGTGAAAAAGGCCAAGAGGTACTGAAATCTCACTCACCAACAAGAATACTATTGATATAAACTGGCTGTATAAAGTGACTGAGCAACGCTCCCTGTACACCAAGCACTTCCCATCTTGTCAACTTGTCACTTGAGGACATACTGCTTATTCTATTAACAACATCTGCAGGACAGTAGACAGTCAGATAAATTTTTCCTTCAACAGCCACATGGAGACTTAGTTCTTCATTGGCTTCAAATGCAGATATAGAATGTGGATTAAGACGCCTAGAGGAAGAAAAGAAAGTTTCTTCCTTTAAAAATCAAAGTCAACGGAGTAATATCTGCATATACCTAAGAATTGTAACTTGCCAGTTACACTTAATTCCAGTAGCAGAAACAGAGGCAAACCCAAAGCAAGGCAGGATGGAATGACTTTGTTCCACAAGATTAAAACCAAGTGGAAATTAACCCTATTTAGAGCTTCCACAAGGATAAATTTCATATTATTGCCATTTTCTATGTCCCTTAAAATCAACTAAAAATCTGATTTTTGCCCCTATCATAATTTTTGAGCTATTTTCTTTCTCCAAATGAAAAATTTTAATAACAACAAAACTAGAGAATGAAAACAGAAAACTGACAATTTATATTTAAGATTCACTTCCAATAAAATATGAAAAACAATAAAATCTAAAATTATTTTTCTTAAGGTTTCTCTACAGGAACACTCACCCTTGTTTTCAAAGGTGCTACTGGAAGGCTTTTAAACAAACTATAAACCATGATTATCTCTAGATGGTCAGACTTTAAGTGAATTTTACTCTTTTTGTGTCTGTGTTATTCAAATATCATGCTACTGATGCTACCCATTCACCAAGACAATGAAGTTCTGACTATACAAGAATAGACTGCATTCCTTAACTCTTGTGTTAGTATGTGAAGAGTGCATAATCCATACTTCCTAAAGTTTATAAAAGTCTTAACAACTAGAAAGGAGTAGAAGGTTTTCTACAGCATATAAAAGAAAGTGGTGAAGTATGTGGACTATTTAAGTAATAGTAATAGGTAAGACTGAGTGCAGGGAGGGAGAATGAATTTGTGGTCTCTTGCAGCCTACAAGGCTGGAAAGAAAATATGGATGGATTTGAATTTACTTGTTCTTTTGATATATGGATTCAGAATGTATAAATGGTCATGGTAGTTGCTTTTAATAGCTTCCATATACTTACAATTGGGACTTAATCTGGGCTGATCCTTTAGGCAACTGGTTCATATAGAGGTAAATGTTGATATCTTGCTTGAGAGTGAGTAGATCAGAAGCTGGTTCTGTACAAAATATTGATTTTTCCATCATAGCAGGATTTTTGCTATAGTAGAGTAGAAGTTGTCTATAAAAGTACCTAAAAGACAGAGCTTTATTGAGTAAGAATATTTAAAAATGAAATATCTTAAATATTATATTCATGTCATGAGCAATGTTCCTATAAATCAAGTTTTATTATAAAATCATCTTAGTCTTACTTAATGAAGATGTAAGTCCCTTGAGAAGTCTTCAGCTACAGCCCAGTTTGGCCTGTGACCTGCCTTAAAGCATCATTCCTCAACTACCACTCCATTCGAAAGCACTCAACTATCATTTCTTAAAAAAGAGCCATTTCTCTATAGATTCCTCCTTTTTCTCAAGAACATCTCTGCTCCCAGCCTCCTACGAGTATCAATTTTCTGCATTATTTCTATTTTCTCTTCCCCAAACACACAGACAAACAATTATGGATCCTGTTACGTAGTGGTTCTGAAGACAAAAACTTAAGAGCATAGGAATAACATAATGAAGCCCATAAACTGAATTTACAAGTGAAATAGATTTCCTGAAAGACAACTAAAGGGGACAATTACTATTTTGCTTACTCAAAAAATATATATATAATTTTAATCCTATCAGAAATATGTAATAAAAAATTAGTCATCACTATATCTGACAGTGCCAAGCATGGGAAGAAATAAACAGAAAAGAGGTAGTTTTCAGTGAGCTGTATTACTTTCATGGACGTCTCAATAGCTTTCCTTTTAAGATTATAGGATTCTTTCCAAAACTAGGCATGCGTACCTCAGCCCCTCTTCTCTTTGAGATCTGCCAGTCTAAAAAATACTTTATTGATATTCTACCACATAGTAGACTTTGTACAGACTTCATGAGTGGAAACTCATTGATTTCTGCCTTTGGATAAGTATGGCTAATTCAGGGGTGAAGTATTACTAAAACTACTTGGTCCAGATCTAACGCTGTACTCTCAAATTACTTTAATCAGTAATGAAGACTTATTTTGTCTTTAAAAATAGGTTGCATGGCTTTTAAAATTTAGTTCATAATGTCATGATAATAGAAGACACTAAAATTCACAGACTAAACAGTGCAATTAATATAAGGTTTCTAAAACTGACATGAAAATATAAGATGGCTTAGGTAAGCAAGAAAATACCGTATCCTTGGCTCAGTGATGAGTAAAACTCCACTTGTAAATTATAACTTATATATGTGATTACTTTAGGCTAATATTAATGTAACAGCATTAATATTTGTTGGCATTAAATGCATTTGTTACCTTACCTAAGGAGAGATCTCCTTGCTGTAACAATGGCGTGAGTATCATGCAACACTCTTCCATTTGGCTTAATGCACTGACTGTAATTGTATTCACCTGTGCCTATAGCTACAACTTCGTGGTGTCCAGCTGAAAAGGTTAACAGTAGCAGATTATTTTGACCTTCCTCTTCTCAATGTTCAACCTCCACCTCTACTTTATTATCTTTTTACATTTATATGCAACAAACTGTTATTTAAGCATCTATTACTGGATTGGCCAAAAATTTTGTTCATTGTTTTTATTTTTCCTGTAAGGTGGCACTAGCAGTACTTAGTTGCCTTTAATTTCATTTGAAACAACTGCTAAGATTGTATTGTGACACCTGTCGTATCATCATGCATTTAAAAAAATTTATCCAAATTGGTAAATCTTTGTGTAGCCACTTTAATACTGAAGATGGAAGAAAAACAGCAACATTTTTGGTATATTACATTTTATTGTTTCCAGAAAGATAAAAATGCAACTGAAATGTAAAAAATGATTTCTCCAGTGTATGGAGAAGGTGTTGTGGCTGATTGAGAAAGCCAAAAGTGGTTTGCAAAGTTTCATGCTGAAGACTTTTTGCTGGACAATTCTCCATGGTCAAGCAGACCAGTTGAAGATGAAAGTGATCAAAGCAGACATTAACTGAGAAAGATCAACATATGTCACACGGGAAATAGCCCACATATTCAAAATATTTCGATCTAGTGTTGAAAATCATTTGCACCAGCTTGGTTATGGGTCATCATTCTGATGTTTGGGTCTGAATAAATTGAGAAGAAAAATCTTCCTGACAGTATTTCCAAGTGATTCTCTACTTAAACATAAGGAAAACACTCAATTTTTAAAACAAATTGTGATGGGCAATGAAAAGTGGACACCGTACAATAATGTAGAACAGAATAAATCATGGGGCAAGTGAAGTGAACCATGACCAACCCCACCAAAGGCCAATCTTCACTGAAAGAAGGTGATTTTATGAACATGGTAGGACTCCTCTATTCTGAGTTCCTTCCAGAAAATCAAACAATTCCAACAGTACTCTCCCAACTAGACCAACTGAAAGCATCACTTGATGAAAAGCATCCAGAATTAGTAAACAGAAAAATGCATTATCTTCCATCAGGATAATGCTAGATCACATGTCTATTTGATGACCAGAAAAAAACTGTTACAGCTTGGCTGGGAAATTCTGATTCATTCACTGTATTTACCAGATACTACAACTTCAGTTATCGTAATGGAAAAAATTTCAAATCCCTGAAGCCTGTAAAAGGCACCTGGAACAGTTCTTTGCTCAAAAAGAAAAAATAGCTTTCGGAAGATGGAATTATAAAATTGCCTGAAAAATGGCTGAAGGTAGTACAACAAAATGATGAATAGGTTCTCCAATAAAGTTCTTAGTGCCCTTCATGGATTACAGCCTTATTGTGGCAAACGGGCTTGTGTAACTCAGTGAAGCTATGAGCCATGCCATGCAGGGCCACCAAAAACGGACGGGTCATAGTGAAGAGTTCTGAAGAAAACAGGATCCATTGGAAAAGGAAATGGCAATTCACTCCTGTATTCTTGTCAGGAGAACCGCATTGACAGTATGAAAAGGTAAAGATATATGACACTGGAAAATAAGCCCCCCGCCACAGACTGGAAGGGGTCCAGTATGCTACTGGGGAAGAGTGAAGGGCAATCCTGAAAAACCTGTATGCAGGTCAAGAAGCAACAGGTAGAACAGTACATGGAACAACAGACTGGTTCCAAATTGGGAAAGGAGTATGTCTAGGTTGTATGTTGTCACCCTGCTTACTTAACTTACATGCAGAGTACATCATGTGAAATGCCAGGCTGGATGAAGCACAAGCTGGAATCAAGACTGAGGGGAAAAATATTAATAACCTCAGATATGCAGATGATACCATCTTTATAGCAGGAAGTGAAGAGGAGCTAAAAAGCCCCTTGATGAAGGTGAAAGAGAAGAGAAAAAAAGCTGGGTTAAAACTCAACGTTCAAAAAATTAAGATCATGGCATCCAGTTTCATCACTTCATGGCAAACAGATGGGGAAACAATGAAAACAGTGACAGACTTTTATTTTCTTGGGCTCCAAAATCACTGCGGTGACTACAGCCATGAAATTAAAAGATGCTCGCTCCTTGGAAGAAAACCTATCAAAAACATGGACAGTGTATGAAAAAGCAGAGACATTACTTTGTTGACACAGGAATGTATAGTCAAAGCTATGGTTTTTTCCATTAGTCATGTATGGATATGAGAGATGGACCATAAATAAGGCTGAGAGTCAAAGAATTGATGCTTTCGACCTGTGATGTTTGAGAAGACTCTTAAGAGTCCTTCAGGCTGCAAGGAAATCAACCTTAAATATTCATTGGAAGGACTGATGCTGAAGCTGAAGCTCCAATCCCTTGGCCACCTGATGAGAAGAGCTGACTCAAAGGAAAATACCCTGATGCTGGGAAAGACTGAAGGCAGAAGGGGACAACAGAAGAAGAGATGGTTGGATGGCATCACTGACTCAATGGACATGAGTTTGAGCAAGCTCTGGGAGATGGTGAAGGACATGGAAGCCTGACATGCTGCAGTCCATCAGGTTGCAAAATGACCGAGGGACTGAACAACAGCAGCTAGTAAGAATGAAGCAGGTGGGCCAAAGCAGATCAGCTGTGTATGTGTCTGGCGGTCAAAGTAAAGTCTGAAGCTGTAAAGAACAATACTGTATAGGAATCTGGAATGTTATGTCCATGAATCAAGGAAAATTGGACGTGGTCAAGGAGACAACAAGATTGAACATTGACATCTTAAGAATCAGTGAACTAAAATGGATGGGAATGGGAGAATCTAATTCATATGACCATTGTATCTACTACTGTGGGAGAGAATCTCTTAGAAGACACAGAGCAGTCCTCATAGTCAACAAAGAGTCTGAAATGCAGTACTTGGGTGAAAGCTCAAAACCGACAGGATGATCTCAGTTTGTATCCAAGGCAAACCATTCAACATTACAGTAATCCAAGTATATGCCCTGACCACTGATGCTGAAGAAGCTGAAGCTGACCAGTTCTACAAAGACCTACAACACCTTCTAGAACCAATACCCAAAAAAGGTGTCATGATAGGGGACTGGAGGGCAAATTAGGGAGTCAAGAAATATCTGGAGTAACAGGCAAGTATGGCCTTGGAGAACAAAATGAAGCAGGGCAAAGGCTGACAAATTGCATCAAGAGAATGTACAGGTCATAGCAAACACCCTCTACCACCACCACAAGTGATGACTCTATACATGGACATCACCAGATGGTCAATACCAAAATCAGATTGATTATATTCCTTGTAGCCAAAGATGGTTAAGTTCTATACAGTCAGTAAAAACAAGAGCTGACTGTGGCTTAGATCACAAGCATCTTAATGCAAAATTTCGGCTTACACTGAAGAAACCAGGGAAAACCTCTAGGCCATTTAGGTACAACCTAAATCAAATCCCTTATGATTATACAGCAGAGGTGATGATTCAAGAGATCAGATCTGGTAGACAGAATGCCTGAAGAACTACACAATGAGGTTCACAATGTTGTACAGGAAGACAGTCACCAAAACTATCCTCAAGAAAAAGAAATACAAGAAGGCAAAGTGGTTGTCTGAGGAGACTTTATAAACAGCTGAAGAAAGAAGACAAATGAAAGGCAAGGGAGAAAGGGAAAGACATACTCAACTGAATGCAGAGTTTCAGAGAATAGTAAGAACAGATAAGGCCTTCTTACGTAAACAATGCAAAGAAACAGGAAAACAACAGAGTGGGAAAGACTATAGAGATCTCTTCAAGAAAACTGAAGATAGCAAGGGAACATTTCATGTAAGAATGGGCATGATAAATGACAGAAATGGTAAGGACTTAAAATAGATTAAGAAGAGGTGGCAAGAATATACAGAACTACTATACAAAAAAGGTCTTAATGATCCAGATAACCATGACGATGTGGTCACTTACCCAGGTCCAGATATCCTGGATTGTGAAGTCAAGCGGGCCATAGGAAGCATTATTACAAACAAAGCTAATGGAGGTGACAGAATTCCAACTGTGCTATTTCAAATCCTAAAAGATGATGCTGTTAAAGTGCTGCACTCAGTAAGTCAGCAAATTTGGAAAACTCAGCAGTGGCCACAGGACTGGAAAAGGTCAATTTTCATTCCAATCCTAAAGAAGGGCAATGCCAAAGAATGTTCAAACTACCATACTATCGTGGTTATTTCACATGCTAGCAAGGTTATTGCTCAAAATCCTTCAAGCTAGGCTTTAACAGTGTGTAAACCGAGAACTTTCAGATGTACGAGCTAGGTTTCAAAGAGGCAGCAGAGCCAGAGATCAAACTGCCAAAATTCACTGGATCATGCAGAAGGCAAGCAAGTTCCAGAAAATCATCTACTTCTGCTTCACTGACTATGCTAAAGCCTTTGACTGTTGATCACAACAAACTGAAAAAATTTAAATAGCTGTGAATACCAGACCACCTTGTGTGTTAGTCTCTCAGTTATGTCTGACTTTTGCTATCTCATGGACTGTAGCCCAGGCAGGGTCCTATGTCCATGGAATACCAAATCACCTTACACCTATCTCATAAAAAAACCTATATGTGGGTGCAACAGTTAGAACTGGACATGGAACAATGGCTGGTTTGTTCCATGGAACCAACGGAGTGGTTCAAAGTTGGGAAAGGAGTATGACAAGGCTGTATATTGTCACCCAGTTTATTTAACTTATATTCAGAGTACATTATGTGGATTGCCAGGCTAGATGATTTTCAAGCTGGAATCAAAACTGCTGGGAGAAATATCAGTAACCTCAGATATGCAGATGTTACCAGTGTAACGGCAGAAAGTGAAGAGCAACTAAAGAGCCTCTTGATAAAAGTGAAAGAGGAGAGTGAAAAAGCTGGCTTAAAACTTAACATTCAAAAAACTAAGATCATAGCATCCAGTCCCATCACTTCATGGCAAATAGATGGAGAAAAAGTGGAAACAGGGACAGATTTTATTTTCTTGGGTTCCAAAATTACTGTGGGTGGTGACTGCAGGCACAAAATTAAAAGACACTTGCTCCTTGGAAGGAAACCTATGACAAACCTAGACAGTGTATTTCAAAGCAGAAACATCACATTGCCAACAAAGGTATGTATAGTCAAAACTACGGTTTTCCCAGTAGTCATGTATGGATGTGAGAGCTGGACCATAAACAAGGCTGAGCTCCAAAGAATTGATCCTTTTGAACTGTGATGCTGGAGAAGACTCTTCAGAGTCCCTTAGACTGCAAGGAGATCAAACCAGTCAATTCTAAAGGAAATCAATCCTGAATATTCACTGGAAGGACTGTTTCTGAAGCTCTAATATGCTGGTCACTTGATGCTAAGAGTTGACTCATTGCAAAAGACCCTGGTACTGGGAAAAACTGAGAGCAGGTGGAGAAGAGGGTGGCAGAGTTTGATATGGTTAGATAGCATCACCAACTCAATTGACATGAATCTGGGCAAACTCCATGAGATAGTGGAGAACAGAGAAGTCTGGTGTGCTACAGTCCATGGGGTCACAAAGAATCTGACATTGCTTAGTGACTGAACAACGTCATCAAAATTCTTGGTGAAAATAAAAAATCTCTTAATTAAAAACAAAAGGAACTTTTTGGCCAACCCAATAAATGCCAGGTATTAATATAAAAAGAGATTAGGTTACCTGAGTGAATTAGGCCTATAATTCAATGAAAAATTCTATTTTACCATTTTAAAGCTAGCAAAATATTGACCAAAAATATGGAAAAATATCAATAATTCCACACCTTCAAATAAGAGTTTGAGAGTCTTCCACAAATGAACTTACTTACAAAACAGAGAGAGGTTCACAGACTTAGAAAATGAATCATGGTTGCTGAAGGGAAGGGACAGTTAGGGAGGTGGGGATGGTTAGGTACACACTTATATTTAAAATGGATAACCAACAAGGACCTATTGTATAGGACATGGAACTCTGCTCAATGTTATATGGGAGCCTGGATGGGAGGGGATTTGGGGGAGAATGCATACATGTATATGCATGGCTGAGTCCCTTCCCTCTTCACCTGAAACTATCACCACATTATCAACTGGCTATACTGCAGTGCAAAATAAAAGGTTAAAAAAAAGTCTGAGAGTCTTCTAAGAAGTTTTAAAAATACTTCAATAATAATATCTCAATTTAAAAGGCAGATGTTTGACATTATACTTTGTCTAAATTTTTGCTTTTTAAAAATATATTTATTTTAATTGGAGGCTAATTACAATATTGTATTGGTTTTGCCATACATTGACATGAATCCATCACGGGTGTACATGTGTTCCCCATCCTGAACCCCCCTCCCAGCTCCCTCCCCATTCCATCCCTCTGGGTCATCCTAGTGCACCAGCCCTGAGACCCTGTATCATGCATCAATTTTTGCCTTTTATGAATAAAGGCAATAGAATAACTTTTTGCTGTACCCCATTTGAGGTTTCTTTGAAACCCTATGCTCAGAAGATACTGTTAATTTTTTTCCCCACCTCCTATTTATGTGGACTTTCTATAACCCAGTCCTTCTCAGTTTGAGACCATCAACTTAAGATCACTCATATATATATAGTTATATTAATATATGAACCTCATGGTAGGCATAAACCAAAAACCTATAATAGAGATGCACACAAAAAAGAGAAAGGAATCCAAACCCAACTATTAGAGATGGTCATCAAATCACAAGAGAAGAGAGCAAAAGAAAAAAGGAGCAAAAGAGAACTATAAAAATAAGCTGAAAGCAAGTAACAAAATGTCAGTAAGTATTTACCTATCAATAATTAAATGTAAATGGACTAAAAGCTCCAATAAAAAGACATAAAGTAACTGAATGAAAACAAATATACATTACTGCCTGCAAGAGACTCACCTCAGATCTACAAACAGACAGATGTTGAAAGTGAAAGCGACAAAGATTTTCCATGAAAATGGAAGAAAAAGAAAGACAGTAAAAAGATAAAAAAAAGGGCAATATACAATGATAAAGGGATCAATCTGAAAAGAATACATAGTGTAAATGTAAAGCATTCAACATAGGAGTATCCAGGTACATAAAGAAAGTATTAATAAACATAATGGGAGAAATTGATAATAATACAATAGTAAGGGGCTACACCTCATTTACATCAATAGCCAGACCATCCAGACATAAAATCAATTTGAAAACACTGGTTCTTAGATGACACACCAGACCAGACAGAACTGAACATATATGGAACATTTCATCAAAATAGCAGAATACATATTCTTTTCAAGTGTATGTGAAACAATCTCCAGGACAGATCACATGTTATGCTACAAAATAAGTCTCAATAAATTTAAGAAGACTGAAATCATATTAATATACAGCATCTTTTCTGACCACAATGCTATGAATGTGAAAATCAATTATAAGAAAAGAAGCACAAACACAAACACATGTATTTTAAACAACATGGTACTAAACAATCAATGGGTCACTGAAGAAATCAAAGAGAAAAATTAAAAAATATCTAGACACAAATGAAAATGCAAATACAATGACCCAAAATCTATGAGATGTAGCAAAAACAGATATAAGACTGAAATTAAAACAAGTCTAGGGACTTCCCAGGTGGTCCGGTGTTTAAGAATCTGCCTGCCAATGCAGAGAACAAGGGTTTGACCCCTGGTCTGGGAAGGTCTCACATGACATGGAGAAACTAAACTGGTGCATTGCAACTACTGAGACCACAGGTTGAAACTAGAGAGTAGCCCCTTCCCACAGGAACTAGAGAGAAAGTCAGTGCAGCAATGAAGATGCAGCACAGCCAAAATAAAATAAATAAGTCTACTTCAGAAAAGAAGAACATTTTCAAATAAGTCATCCAACGTTATACTTAGAGGAACTAGAAAAATAAGAGGAAACAAAAACTAAAGTTAGAAGTTGGAGCAAACTCCAGGAGATTGTGAAGAACAGGGAAGCCTGGCATGCTGCAGTCCACGGAGCTGCATAGAGTTGGACACGACTGAGCAACGGAACAACAAAGGTTAGCAGAAATCATAAAGATAACAACGGAGATGAATGAAACAGAGACTGAAAAAAAAAAAAGTCATGCATTCCTTGGAAAATCTGAACAACATGAGTGAGAACTCACTACCGTCTCCTCATCGAAACTGAGGTCCAGCACGTTGCAAAAAAAAAGAAAAAAAAAAAAAAAAAAAAGATCAATGGAAAAAAGAGTTGGTTCTTCGAAAAGAAAATTTATAAACTTTAGCCAGATACATTAAAAAAAAAAAAAGATGAGCCACATAAATAAAATCAGAAATGAAAAAGGTTAAATTACAACTGATGCCACAGAAATACCAAGAAATATGAGAGATTACTATGAACCATAATATGCCAATAAAATGGACAACCTGTAAGAAATAAATTCCTAGAAACATACAATCTCTGCGCAAGGCAGAAACAGAAAATATGAACAGATTAATCACCAGTAATGAAATTGAATCAGTAATATTAAAAGTTCCCAACAAACAAAAGTCCAGAACCAGATGGCTTCACAGGTGACTTCTACCAAACATTTAGAGAAGAGTTAACATCCATTCTTCTTAAACTATTACAAAAAATTAAAGAGTAAATGTCACTTTCAAACTCACTTTACAAGGCCAGCACTATGTTGATACCAAAAGCATAGAAAGATACCACACACAAAAAAAATTACAAACCAATCTGCTTGAAGAACACATATGTAAAAAAATCTTGGGCAAATTATTAGCAAACCAAATTCAACAATACATTAACAGAAGGATTATACACCATAATCAAGTGAGATTTATTCGAGGCATGCTAGGATGGTATAATATCCACAAATCAATGTGACACACTACATAAACAATTGAAAACTAAAAAGTACATGATTTCAATAGATGCAGAAAAAGCTTTCAGCAAAATTTAACATGCTTTTATGATTAAAAACAAAAAACTCTCAACAAAGTGGGTAGAGACAGAATGTACCTCAACATAATAAAGGCCATATATGACAAATCACAGCCAACATCATACTCAATGTTGAAAAGCTGAAAACAATGTCCTCTTTTTTTTTTTAATTTATTTTATTTTATATTTTTTTGGGTTTTGTCATACATTGACATGAATCAGCCATGGAGTTACATGTATTCCCCATCCCGATCCCCCTCCCACCTCCCTTAATGTCCTCTTAAGAGGAGTGAGACAAAGATACTCACCTTCACTACTTTTATTCAACATAGTATTGCAAGTCCAAACCATGGTAATCAGATGAAAAAAAAAAAAAAAAGAAAGAAAAGGAATAAAATTTGAATGGAAATAAATAAAACTGCCACCCTTTGCAGATGATATACTATATATAGAAATTCTTAAAGACTCCACCAAAAAACTATTACAAGTAATAAATGAATTCAGTAAAGTTACATATGAAACTAATATACAGAAATTTTCTGCATTTCTATATACTAATAATGAGCTATCAAAAAAGACAAATTAAGAAAGCAATACCACTTAAAATTATATCAGAATGAATAAAATACACAGGAATAAACCTAATCAAGGAGTTTTGGAAAAGAACTGTACTTAGAAAACTGTAAGATACTGACAAGGAACTGAAGATGACAACAAACAAATGGAAAGATATACCACGCTCAAAGACTGGAAGAAATTAAGATGGTAATGGCGACCCTATGTGCAAGACAGCAAAAGAGATACAGATGTAAAGAACAAACTTTGGAACTCTGTGTAAGAAGGTGAGGGTGAGATGATTTGAGAGAACAGCACTGTAACATGTATATTACCACAGGTGAAACAGATGACCAGTCCAAGTTTGATGCATGAAGCCGGGGACTCAAACCTGGTGCTCTGGGACAACCCAGAGGGATAGGATGGGGATGGGGTTCAGGACGTGGTGACACATGTACACCCAAAGCTGATTCATGTCAGTGCATGGCAAAAACCACCACAATATTGTAAAGCAATTCTTTAGCCTCCAATTAAAATAAGTAAATCAATTTTTAAAAATGATCATACTACTATCCAAGGCAATCTGCAGGTTCAGTGCAATCTCTATTAAAACACCAACAGCGTTTTTCACAGAACTGGAACAAACTGTACAATCTGTATGGAAACACGGAAACACCCACATAACCAAAGCAATCTCTAGAGAAAAAAAAAGCATGGAGGTATCATGCTCCATGATTTCAAACTACAGCTGACCCTTGAATAATCATATATATTTTCTCTTCCTACCTAGGTTAAAAAAAATCCTTAAGACTAGGAACCAAACATGAAATTGTTTTTGTATCATCTACAGTGTCTCATTCAGAGATGAATACAAAATTCAAATGCTTTTAATATCAATTCAGAACATTAAAGGATAAAAGATAAGATGTAATTGAAATCACATTACAGGAAAAACCAGAGATTCATTATTTTTCATTTTTTAATCTTTTATTACTTGAAAGTGAAGAAAATGTTCATTTTTATAGAGTCCTCAATGTTTGTTATAATGAGGTTAGATTTCAAGTTGGGAGTGATTCCAACATAGTTACTGATTAAAATGTTATGTATTTTACCTTTCTTCAGTTCTCTATTGGTTCCTATTCAGTATACTTTATCTCTATCTTTAGAGAATGCGTGTTTATCAACCCACACCTACTAGAAAAGGCTATTTCAAATCAATGCAGCACCATTATCAATAGGGGCAAAGAAAATTAAGTACTACCACAGTATCATTAAGTTACTTAATAGTTTTTCTATAAACACATACCAAATACTCACACTTACCTCTTTCAATTATAAAAGCAGCTAATGAGTTGCTACATTTCAGATACTCTGATTGATTAGAAATTAGTTGACTAAATGTTTCTTTAACAATCTGTGAAATCTTTGCAAACTGAATATGTCTCCCTTCTAGAAAAAAAAAATCAAATGGAACATGAATTTGAAAAACACTGTGCTTTATCCCAGAGGCCAGAATAACCTTTCAACTGAGTGAGTTAATTTTCAGAGGTATGGAAGCAAATTTATAATTTATGTCATGACTGAGATTTTAAAGTATTCCATTCTAAAAGTATACAAGTTATTGAGCTTTTTGGATAGACTCTTGTTTAAAAAAAGCAGCGCAAGTACTACATACTAGAAGATTACTGATTTGTATTTGATAAAATATTGAAAAGTCATACAGGAATACAGGACACAAGACAATTCTCTGTTGTAAGGAACTGTCCCACATTGCCTGACAAGTTCGATCTCAATGAAAACCAACAGTCTTCCCTAATCATTGTGATAATCAAAATATACTTAGTATTTGCCCCACTGAGAACCACTGCAAAGCACTAAACTTGATATAGCTCCATGTTCCTACTAAACAAAAACCCAGACTTTGAAAGGAGATAAAGGTAGTTTTAAGTAATTAGGACTACTACAGAATAGTTAGTATGGGCTTCACTGGTGGCTCAGATGGTAAAGTGTCTTCCTGCAATTCTGGAGACCAGGGTTTAATCCCTGGGTCAGGAAGATCCCCTGGAGAAGGAAATGGCAACCCACTCCAGTACTCCTACCTGGAAAATTCCACGGACAGAGGAGCCTGGTAGGCTATACAGTCCATGGGGTCGCAAAGAGTCGGATACGACTGAGCAATTTCACTTTCACCGAATAGTTATAACCAAGAATATACATCAAAACTTACCCATGAACGTTTTAAAAAATATGAAAGTTTTGAGGTTCTGAGATAGGACCTTGGCCACCTATTGTTTTGTGTATATAATGCTTGTGTATCCCCAGGGAAGAATCATTATTCTAGAGAATGAGAGGTTGCAGAATCACTTAACCGAGTATTTCTCAAAGTTTACTCGTTTACTAAGCCACTGAAAGTCCCTGATATTGCATGGTGGCTGCTAAGTAGTCTTATCAAGTGGTTTGCAGTCCATGATATCTTCGGAGGAAAGAAGTAATGACACAATTTTGCTCTCATGCATTGCATATACATGAAACATATAAATAAACTTTCATAGAAATTCTTATCTGCTTAATAAATAAATCAAAAAGGCACACAAATGATAAAAATTTCAACATTAGTCTTCGTTAATACAACTAATCTCAGTTAAGCCATTTACAAGTTTTTATTTATATTTGTCAAACTTGAAGTTTTCTTTGTTAATACTGTCAATGCTCTCTTAGAAAAAACAGGTAAAGTCACATCAAAAAGAATTAAAGAACTTCATAAATACAATCATAAAATGAAATTCTGAGGGAAAGAAGAATGAACTGCTGGTTATATTCTTTTATCTAACCACAAAGTGTGAAGGTGCAAATTATTACAATTGCATGCTAGCATATATTTCATTTAAATTCACAAAACCATTGTGTGGCATAAAAATTAGCTTTTGGTGTTAGTAAAAATGTATAGTGTATAGTAAAAATACAAATGAGAAGTATTCAGCAACTTGGCTCTGCTTATCACCAAAATCTTATGATACAAGAGAAGCATACTCATTTAATGATATTTTAAAATGAAATCTTTTTTTCACTCCAACAGCAATATAAAAGGTGTACATTCAGAAGTCTTCCTTTCCAAATGCAACCACTATTGTCAGGATGGATATTTTGATGAATAAAAACATAAACAAATAAATAAAAACATTTACTGCTTTAAAAAATAAAAACTGGGCATGCTAAAATCCACTTTGCAACTGGTCTTGGGCATCATTCAAAGGTAGACATTAGTGCTACCCTCCTTCTTAACGGTTCCAAAGAATGAGTGTAATTTGTTTCATCACGTCCTATATGGTTGGGCTTCCCTTGTGGCTCAGCTGGTACAGAATCTGCCTGCAATGCAGGAGACCTGGGTTTGATCCCTGTATGGGGAAGATCCCCTGGAGAAGGGAACGGTTACCCACTCCAGTACTCTGGCCTGGAGAATTCCACAGACTGTAGAGTCCATGGAGTCGCAAAGAGTCGGACAAGACTCAGTGACTTTCAGTTTGACTATATAGTTAGCAATTATTTTGTGCAATGATATAAAACAGAAAAATACACTGCAATTAATACTGACAGAACAAGAATTATATGTGTGGCAGGACAATGTTTCGCTGAATATAAAAGGTTGCACCTGAATATTATAAAGAACATTTAGAGGTTAACAACATACTGATACAGCTCTTGATCTTAACTGGTTGTTGAAGAAAACAATGAATCGTGTGAATATAAACAAATCTTTGCCACTAAATGGATCTCTTATTAGCATGCATATGAATAAGGAGCAATACCATTTTTCCTATACATGTGTGCTGCTTGCTGAGGAAATAAAATGTTCTCACAAATTATTGGAAGTGAAGGATGAGATAAAACATGACATATATGATGTTAACACCATTTCCTTGATTTCCAGTTGCTAATTTCAAGCGATCCTTAATATCATAAGGAACCTGAATCTATCTTCAGAACCAAAATATTATATTAAGTGAAGATACAGTCCAGTAAAAATATGGCAAAGTAGACAGGCTGTGAAAAAGTGATACCTTCCATAGCTGGCCCAAAAGGAGCTATTCAGGAGATTTTTATGTATCTCAAATCTTTTCTTCTTCAAAGTGATAATATTCAACTCTTGTGTTTACACATAAGCCTGAAGAATGATGCTTGTCCCTCCCTTTCCTAACAGAGAACTGTTAGTTTTTAACTTTTTAACTCCTTACCTGAGCCTACCAAACCTGACTCTACTCATTTATTTTTTTAAACACATTGTTAACCACATATTCAGGGTACCAGTAATCTGTATTATCTGCCCATCATTAACCTGGGTTTCTTTCTAGTATTCATTAAAAATGTCCATTGAAGCTGAAAAGACTAGAGCCCCTTTCAATATTAAGAGATCACTGCTGTTGAAATGATCATTCACTGTCCTTCTGTTTATCATTTCCTATGATCATTAGATCAAGTGACAATATTTGACTGAATATATTTAACTATTGATTGATTTTGCCTTTTGAATGTGCCTATTTCCCCTGGTCTAGTCCTTTTACTCGAAACAAGCACACAAATGTACACAGCCTTTTTCTGTCTCAGAAGGAGTCTGAAAAGTGTATTCAAATCCTAATCCTCAGACCTGGAAAGGACAAAGAAAGAAATGCTCTTCTTCATTTTAGTTCTGCAAATACTCTAAATTTTAAAGTCTGAAGTGTTACTACTATGTAGGCAATGTAGAAATTAAGGATAATTTCCTGCCTTTCAGGGGATTAACAATCTAATGGGAAAAGTATCCAACAATCACCATATAGTGTTGAATAGAATAAAATATTACAATAAAGTAATAGTAGGTACTATTTAGTGAGCACCTACTGTGGGCCAGGCACTGATCAAGTTTTTGTACATGTATAAATTAATTTAAATCTCACAATAACCCTATGAGGCAGTTATTGTTGTAGCCATTTTACAGGTAGAGAAATTAAGGTGTACAGAGAGAAGTAAATGGTTCTAGGTCATATAACTAGTAACTTTAATTGCAGTTATAGTTTTTTTGAGCTTCAGTAACAACTAACATTAAAAGAAAGTGAACAGATTATTTGAAATGAATATCCCAACCATCAAGCACCAGAAAGTCAATGGATTTCATTAATGACCAGCCCACCAAAGCACAGAATTTTCAAAAAACCAGTTACATGATATTGATAAGTCATCTCTTTATAGGAAAAAAGCCACTTCTTTGATTGTTCCTCTCCAATTTTATTATTTGTCTAATTTTTAGCAGAGTATGGAAGGAAACACTCATCTTTGTAGAAGTGTGACAGGTTTGAATAAAATACTAATGCACATTTTCATACCTATGCATATTTTAATTGCATGCTGTTATAATTTTTAATTGGATTAATCTTCTTTTAAAAATTATCATAAAGGACTTTCCTACCATAATGTACTTTTGAAACATATACTGCTTCAGGTGAAACAATAGGTTCTGCAGGGATAGGAGGAGGACCTGTAAATAAAACAAAATCATAAGGAAAAATGTAACTTCAATGTTCAAAAGGACAGGTATAATACTATTCTGTAAAAAAACAACAATCCAAGAATGATTATTTTTTCTATATACATCTGCCAACTCTAGGCCATCAATTATCCATTAGCTCAGCCTTTCTAAATGTTTTTTTAATACTGAAATCAATTATACAAACACCAAATACATTTCTGGTTCCCTGTTCTTATGCTACTATATTAGCTTGCTTTGTAACAGATTAAAAATCCTGAAAATCGATTAAAATTAAACCCCAGTTTAAATGCTTATGAACAATTTTATATTTGCAGTATTACTAGGCAAAACATTTATAAAATATTTGTATTTAATACTCTATCAAAATTTTAATTAAGTAAAAATTATCATTTTAATGTTATTTTACCAGAGTATTTTGTAGGGGAATACTTCATTCAAAGTTTTCTAAGTTATTAATTTAAATGAACTTGTTAAACGAGTAATTTAAACATCGAAACATAATTCAGAAACAATTTCATTCTTTTGTGCCAGTAGCAAATAAAAAAAATTGACATAAAAAAAGTTTTCTAAGTTTTTTACCCAATTCTTTGCAATAGCTTTCTAATTTGGTTCCAAATTAGGGAATCCAGGAAAAACAAGAAAAAAGCATGACTAAATCAAAGGGACAAAAAAGATCAGGAAAGTTTACATGAAAAAAGTCCAGGAGCAAAGGTTCAACTAAAGTAGTTAGCATCTCTCAAGAAACACTCATAGAGACAGACAGTAAACAGAAATGCTACTCTGGACCCCACTTTGAGTAAAATGAGAAACTGGTTGAAAACACAGAAATTAACAAAGACTGACTATGTCATCTTGGGGTTCACATTAGTTAAGTAAATAGTGACTATAGTTAGATATATACACTCTGAACTTTAGATAGGCAGAACTCTAAACACTCAGAAGAAGATGGATTTTTTCCCATCTTTTCAATGGGTGAAACGAAAACTAAAGATATTAAATCTTGTTTATCAAGCACAAATGCTTTCGATAAATAAGAAAATGTGACTATACAAGTTGGTCTACATTTTGAAACACCATCAACAGGGAAAATAATCTTGAAAAAGAAGAACCAAGTTGAAGGACTCACACTTCCTGATTTCAAACTTAATACTAAAGTGACAGTAATCAAGACTGTGGTAATGTCATATAGACCAATGAAATAGAATAGAGAGTGCAGAAATAAAGTTTTTTAAAGGCCTTCAAATGATTCTCAACAAGAGCACCACTACCATTCAATAGAGGAAATGACAGCTCAGTTCAGTTGCTCAGTTGTTTCCCTTTGCGACCCCATGGACTGCAGCATGCCAGGCTTCCCTGTTCATCACCAACTCCCAGAGCTTGCTCAAACTCAAGTCCATCAAGTTGGTGATGCCATCCCAACCATCTCATCCTTTGTCGTCCCCTCCTCCTCCTCCTGCTTTCAATCTTTCCCAGCATCAGGGTCTTTTCTAATAAGTCTAATGAGGGGAAAGAACAGTCTTTTCTAAAAATGATGCTGGTGAGTCAAGTGCTCGGGCCTGGTGGGCTGGGAAGACCCAGAGGAATCAGGTGGAGAGGGAGGTGGGATGGGGGACCGGGATGGGGAATACGTGTAACTCTATGGCTGATTCATATCAATGTATGACAAAACCCACTGAAAAATAAAAAATAAAAAAAAAAATAGAAATGATGCTGGAAAAACTAGATATTCACATGCAAATAAATGAAGTCAGATCCCTTAGATAACACTATATACAAAAATTAACACAATGTGGATCAAAGACTCAAACATCAGAGCTAAAACTATAAAATTCTTAGAAGAAAACATGCGAAAAAGTTTCATGACACTGGGTCTGGCAATGATTTCTTGGACATGATGTCAAAGGCACAGGAAACAAACAAAAACTGACAAACTGGACTTTTTCAAAACTCAAAGGATGCTATTAACAGAGTAAAAATGAAAATCACAAGAGAAGAAAATATTTGCAAATCACATATCTAATAAGAGGCTGTTATCTGGAATATATAGAGGACTCCCTAAACTCAAAAGGAAACCAAACAACCCACTTCAAAACTGGGCCAAGGACTCAAGTATGACATCTCTAAAGAAGATATACAAGTAACCAATAAGCACACTGAAAATGCTCAATATCACCAATAATTAGGGAAAGCAAGTCAAAATCACAGTGAGCTATTACACTTACTAGGCTGGCTACTATCAAAAAAAATGAAAATAGCAAATGTTGGCAAGGATTTGGAAAAATTGAAACCCTTTGCAAATCAAAACCACAACGAGGTACCATTACATGCCAGTCAGGATGGCTGCTATCCAAAAGTCTACAAGCAATAAATGCTGGAAAGGGTGTGGAGAAAAGGGAATCCTCTTACACTGCTGGTGGGAATGCAAACTAGTACAGCCGCTATGGAGAACAGTGTGGAGATTCCTTAAAAAACTGGACACAGAACTGCCATATGACCCAGCAATCCCACTCCTGGGCATACACGCTGAGGAAACCAGATCTGAAAGAGACACGTGCACCCCAATGTTCATCGCAGCACTGTTTATAATAGCCAGGACATGGAAGCAACCTAGATGTCCATCAGCAGAGGAATGGATAAGGAAGCTATGGTACATATACACAATGGAATATTACTCAGCCATTAAAAAGAATTCATTTGAATCAGTTCTAATGAGATGGATGAAACTGGAGCCCATTATACAGAATGAAGCCAGAAAGATAAAGTCCAATACAGTATACTAATGCATATATATGGAATTTTAAAAGATGGTAAATGATAACCCTATATGCAAAACAGAAAAAGAGACACAGATGTACAGAACAGACTTTGGGACTCTGCGGGAGAAGGCAAGGGTGGGATGTTCTGAGAGAATAGCATTGAAACAAGTATACTATCAAGGGTGAAACAGATCACCAGCCCAGGTTGGATGCATGGGACAAGTGCTCAGGGCTGGTGCGCTGGGAAGACCCAGAGGGATGGGATGGAGAGGGAGGCGGGAGGGGGGATCGGGATGGGAAACACATGTAAATCCATGGCTGATTCATGTCAATGTATGGCAAAAACCACCACAATACTGTAAAGTAATTAGCTTTCAACTAATAAAAATAAATGAAAAAAAAAATTGAAACCCTTGTGCACTCTGGATGGAATATAAAACGGTGCAACCATTATGAAAAACAATATGGCAGCTCTTCAAAAAAATTAAATATAAAATTACCATATGATCCAGCATTTCCACTTCTGGGTATAAAATCAAACATTTGAAAGCAGAGTATTCAAGACATACACTCACACCCATATTCATAGCAGCATTATTTACAATAGTCAAAAGGTTAAGCAACCCATATGTCCATCTACAGATGAACAGATAAACAAAATGTGATATGCATATAATAGAATTATTATTCAGTGATAAAAAGGAAGGACATTCTGACACATGCCTCAACATGGAAAAACTATGAGGACATTATGCTAAGTGAAATTAGCCAGTCACAAAAAGACACATACTGCTATGATTTTACTTATGTGAGGTACCTCGAGTAGTCAAACTCATACAGACAGAAAGTTGAATGAAAATTGCCATGGGCTTGATGGAGGGGAGAATGGAGTAATTTTTAACAAGTACAGAATTTTGATTTTGTGAGATGAATAGTTCTGGATATTGGATTCACAAAAAAATGAATGTACTTAACACTACTGCACGATACACTAAGAATGGATAACTCGGTAAATTTTATGTTTTAAATATATGCATTATAAAAAGTTTATGTTACTTCTATCACATTATTAAATGTTTTCAAGAGGTATTGAAATAAACTAGAGTCAGATTCTTAAATCACTATGTCAAAGTATTAGATTTTCAAAACCTAACGTAACATCATTAATCATACTACCCTTGGAAAAAGACCAAAAAGTTTTCATATGGTTAATGAAAAAATAACATACTTTTAAAAACAACATGTACATAACAAAAAGATACATATGAAAAATAATCTTGATGAGTTCAGAATTTTGAAGAAATTTAAAATGATTTTAAAACATTTTACATTATAAATGGGGAGAAGAATAGAAAAACAAATGTGAGAAGAAATACTCAACACTTATACTTCATATCTTTTCACAAGAAAAAAATCTCAGTCGTCTAGGACAAACACTGCAAAGAAAATGTAGTTCATTATAAGGGGAAAGATGACCTAATTAAATTATTTACAGGCTCTACACCAAGAGAAAACAGAACTGGAACAACAGACTGGTTTCAAATAGGAAAAGGAGTACGTCAAGGCTGTATATTGTCACCCTGCTTATTTAACTTATATGCAGAGTACCTCATGAGAAACGCTGGGCTGGAAGAAGCACAAGCTGGAATCAAGATTGCTGGGAGAGATATCAATAACCTTAGATATGCAGATGACCCTACCCTTATGGCATAAAGTGAAGAACTAAAGAGCCTCCTGATGAAAGTGAAAGAGAAGAGTGAAAAAGCTGGCTTAAAGCACAACATTCAGAAAACTAAGATCATAGCATCCTGTTCCATCACTTCATAGCAAATAGATGGGGAAACAGTGGCTGACTGTTTTTTTCAGTATTTTTTCGGCTCCAAAATCACTGCAGATGGTGATTGAAGCCATGAAATTAAAAGATGCTTACTCCTTAGAAGGAAAGTTATGACCAACCTAGACAGCATATTAAAAAGCAGAGACATTACTTTGTCAACAAAGGTCCGTCTAGTCAAGGCTATGGTTTTTCCAGTGGTCATGTCTGGATATAAGAGTTGGACTATAAAGAAAGCGGAGTGCCAAAGAACTGATGGTTTTTAACTGTGGTGTTGGAGACGACTCTTGAGAGTCCCCTGGACTGCAAGGAGATCCAAAACCAGTCCATCCTAAAGGACATCAGTCCTGGGTGTTCATTGGAAGGACTGATGTTGAAGCTGAAACTCCAATACTTTGACCACCTGATGCGAAGAGCTGACTCATCTGAAAAGACCCTGATGCTGGGAAAGACTGAGGGCAGGAGGAGAAGGGGATGATAGAGGATGAGATGGCTGGATGGCATCACCAACTCAATGGACATGCATTTGGGTAAACTCTGGGAGTTGGTGATGAACAGGGAGGCCTGGTGTGCTGTGGTTCATGGGGTTGTAAAGAGTGGGACATGAATAAGCTGAACTGAAAGAAATTTTAGTCATAATTAATGCATTTGTCATTCTTTGAGAAAACAATGTTGAATATTAAAATTCTATCACTGGAAATGGGAAAATGCTACTTTAATTTTCACAAAAAAGGAAAATATAAATGTTTAGAAACTAAAAATTGTAGCCAAAGGGCAAAAGATTTGCTAGCCCTAGATAAGCGTTTTGAAAACTCTTAGGGAAATGCATTTTTTCATGAGAAACCAATTATATGATTTACAATTATAAATATCCTTTTCTAGTAATTAAATTAGAAATTGGGAAATTCTGTAGATATGTTTTAACTGGATTTCAACAAAGTATTTTAATTCTTTGAGGGTAGAGGATGGGTCTTATTTGAGTCTAGATTCCCAGTATTTATCACAGCCCCTGGAACATGCATGCATGTGTGCGTGCTCAGTCCTGTCCTTCCCTTTGCACCCCCATGGGCAGTATCCCACCAGAATCCTTTGCCCACGGAATTTTCCAGGCAAGAACACTGGAGTGGGTTGCCATTTCCTCCTTCAGGGAATCCTCCTCACCCAGGGATTGAATCCACATTTCCTGCGTCTTGTATATTGGCAGATGGATCCTGGGAAAACTGTCTGAAACACAGCAGATCTTCAAATCACAGATTTAGTGATTTGAATGCATGCGATGGTTGGAAAGAAACAGGGAAAATATTTCTGGGCACATATCTAAGAGGGTTGATAGCTTATAAAATCATCATACATAAGCGATTTTCCATTAATAAATTGCCAATATATGTAAGACAGCAAAATCACATCTAGCTCTAAAAAAATTAATAAATCTGAAATATAGTGAACAGAAATATGAAAATTAACAAAACACTTTCTAAATAGTTATTTAATTCAAACTATGACGAACTATTTTTAAAACAATGAAATAGACACATCAAATTTGAGATATGTCAAATTAGATCACTTTTAATTATTAAATAATGGTTTTAATTAAACAGAAAAATTAAAATATGAAATACAGATTGAACTTAAAGAACAAAATGACCTTAAGGGAAGTATTATGAAAGAAATATTATAATTAACAAGTTATAAACAAAAAAGTCCACTCATAAAATAAAGTGATCATTTGAATTTAAAAAGAATTAGTCAACTGTCACAGTTTAAATCAAATTTAAATGTTTTTCTTTATTGAAGTTGCCTCATTTATAGGGAAAACAAAATGCAATCTAAATGAAATCAAAACCAAAATGAATTAATTAAAAAAAAATCAAAATGAATGAATACTGAAAAAAACTGTTTACCATGCTAACACATATATTCCTCAAATTGATTAATAAGAACCTCTGTTGATTATTTACTCCCTGGAAGGAAAGTTATGACCTACCTAGACAGCATATTAAAAAGCAGAGACATTACTTTGTCAACAAAGGTCCGTCTAGTTAAGGCTATGGTCTTTCCAGTGGTCACATATGGATATGAGAGTTGGACTATAAAGAAAGCGGAGTGCCAAAGAATTGATGCTTTTTAACTCTGGTGTTGGAGAAGACTCTTGAGAGTCCCCTGGACTGCAAGGAGATCCAACCAGTCCATCCTAAAGGACATCAGTCCTGGGTGTTCACTGGAAGGACTGATGTTGAAGCTGAAGCTCCAGTACTTTGGCCACCTGATGCAAAGAGCTGACTCATTTAAAAAGACCCTGATGCTGGGAAAGACTGAGGGCAGGAGGAGAAGGGGATGACAGAGGATGAGATGGTTGGATGGAATCATCAACTCGATGAACATGGGTTTGGATAGACTCCCGGAGTTGGTGATGGACAGGGAAGCCTGGTGTGCTGCGGTTCATGGGGTCGCAAAGAGTTGGACACGACTGAGCGACTGAACTCTTCACCAAGCACTGGTTAAAGGCTTTGCATGTATTTAATGAATTCTAAAATGACAGATATAGGAGGTATCTATCCTTGTCTCCATTTTTCAAGTGATGAAACTAAGGCTTAGAAGGCAAACAACTTATCTGTCCAGGGACAATACTCAACACTGAGCAATCTATATCTGGAGTTGACACTCTCAACCTACTTGCTATGTTACCTTAGGCCCTTATTTTCTCAAGTAATCCTACCATTATCAAATTTAACACAGGCAAACATCACAAAAATTGCATAAAAACCTGTCCATGTTAAATGTATAGTTTAGGAGCATAACAAGAAGCCAATAAATTAAAGAAAAAACTAAGTTTCAGAACTGAAATCCATCAACAATCTGACAAGTTACTAGACAGTTCAGCGACATGTTTATATCTTTGGTGCTAAAATATACAAGAGCATTTTAACTACTATCAAATAACTCAGAGATCAGCAAAAGGAAAGAAATAATTCAAATCCTGATACTTCTATCGTGCAGTTGGAATAACTTCATTACTGTAAATCTTTCAGATGATTCTTTCTGGAAAATGAAGCATTTTACAACACTACTTTATAATAAAAAATATTTACCTGATGCTTCTGAAATTCTTGGTTCAGGTTCATCCAGCTGTAGAAGCTCATCAAGAGCTAATTTTGCTGCATTGGATCTAGACTCCTTTTTGTTTTGTCCCAGTCCAGTCTTGTATTGAATACCATCCACCACAGCACAAAAAGCAAAATATGGTCCCATAACATTACCTTGAAAAATAACTCAGAATAAATGTTGTAATACTTCACAGAATGATCTTGCAAAAGATGTCTGTTACATAGGGAAACATTCCAGTACAACTGTGTAAAACAATCTCAGCTTGCCAGTTTTTCTGTAGGGTCAATACAGGTTGTAAGTACAGCTGAGTGGACCCCTAAACTTGTTCTGAGGAATACTCCGAGCAGGTAGTGTGGCTTCAGATCCAGCATCAACAATAGGGCCAACTTTGCAGTACATTCACACAGAGTGACAGTGTCATGTATGATGCCAGGCAGTTGTAGGCATTCAAATGTCTTATCTAATGATCAATGAAAGTGAAAATGTGGAGCATCTGGCAACATAGCTCCTTTCAAACCTCAACACTGATGAAGTTGAATTTTTCCTGTCCTCTGAGTGCCCTGATATTTTATAAGTTCCGGAACAGAAGGAATTCCTTTGACGAAATCCTATGTTTCTATCAGAGTCACAGAAACAATCCAAATCCATCACAGCCTTAGGGTGCATAGTGGGGATTTACACAGGAAACCAAAACATAAACAATAATAAAAAAGACATTCTGAAGAACGAAACTGTTCAATCATCCAAAGTTCCCAGAAAAAGTATTTTTACACAATTACATTTACCTAGTTTTCATATTTTCCTGATGAAAAATGAAATGAAATCCTCTCCTAATTTTACAGGCCAAAGATTTCTCTGGCCTGTAATATCAAAGTTTTACTTTTTGGTATTCAGACTATAGTCTTCCTAATAGTGTTAATCGCTCAGTCATATCTGACTCTTTGTGACCCCGTGGTCTGCACCAATCAAGGCTCCTCTGTCCACAGAATTCTCTAGACAAGGATACTGGAGTGAGTTGCCATGCCCTTCTCCAGGCAATCTTCCCAACCCAGGGATCAAACCAGGTCTCTGGCCTTGCAGGCATATTCTTTACAGTCTGAGCCACCAGCCAAGTATAGGAGGCCTTTAAGAAACTTAAGTCTCTACTTTGGTTACAAACGGCTAGGTACATTGTCATTCCACATAAGCCTCTTTATTATTGTTTTCTCACATCTTCCATTAACTGTCAGGTTTTTAAAATGTACAACAAGATTTTATAAGCAACTCCAGACTGTATCAGGGTAAACTGCTTTCCTCCCAACATCTATGATCTCAGTTTCCCAAATTTCTTCCTTTAAGATCATCTGAGTTCCAATCCAAAATGAGTAAACCTGGGACTCATATTTTTAACAAGTGGCCCAGATGATTCTTATGTTTGAGATACTATCCATCAAATTTGTTAACAAGTACCCTGTGTCAGAGAGATAAGACTTTAAACTTCACCTTGTTTCTGCTCCAGGTTCTCAAACTTTACCATCATCTAAATCCACACTACCTAGCTGGTTTAAAAATACTGACACTGTGGCTTTTCTATCAAATCTACAGAATTAGGTAATTCAACAGTACTATGCACATAAAATGAACACCATGAACAATCATTGGGTTGTGTTTTTGAGTTTTGCTTAGTTCAATTAAGAGCTGACCAACAGAATAGCAGAAAGTTAACTAATTACACAAAAATTCAGTCTATAGTATTGAAAATATCCCAGTTATCCAACCTACAGTGACAGGACTAGGAAAACTCCACCTTTAATATTAAAACCCTTTTTTGGTCACCTGTTAATGTACTGCTGTTTCACCCAAATCAATGACTAGAAATTTGGCTTCACTATGACAATCTACCACATACAGTAGCTCTGAGACCCCTATTGGTAACAGTATCAGGAATCGAAAATTAAAGAGAGGAAACTACTTGGTAATAAACTACACATGCACACATATGAAGACTTTTAAAGATTGTGCTCCTTTGCTTCATATGCTTTTAGCCTGTCAATGCCTCTTAAGAGCACTTTATTCTCTTATCCCTTCACTTTCCTAAAGTTTTTCCTAATCACTAGTCATAAGGTGAAGAAATCAGAAACTTCTGTCTTTTACTCTTGTAGCTTTCCACAGGTCCAAGGTGGTAACAGATTTTCTGGTGGGCGACAGTTTAAGAGAGAATGGAGAAATTAAGTCACGGGCAAGTCTTCAGAGAGAGAATCAATCACCTAAGTGCTATTTTCCTTCTAACTTTTATATTTCAGATGCTAAATTTGACTATATTTATTGTCAGGCATCATAATCACAGAATACTGATAAAAATAATCAGTCCAAATTTTTAACATCCCTACAAAAGCACGTTTATGCTATAAGGAGCACCTAGTTACACCTGAAAATAATCTACAAGGCTGATGCGATTTCCATTTAACTAGCCATACACAAAAAGTTAAAATTCAGTGATTTAAAAATTTTTGTATGAGTAAATTTAGAGTTTCAAAATGCTAAAGTATGAATATAAACATTTATGAAGCATCCTTGTCAAAACATACTAGTAGTTATCCAACCCCACCATTAGGTGAATAAAGAAAATAATCTAATTTAGTGCCACATATATACTCTGCTTCTAATAGGAAAATATTTTCTAGTATTGTAACAACCAGATACAACTTTGTACTTGCCTGTTGTCACTGTTTCCTTCAGGTCAAGCTGAACCCGCTGCATTTGCGCAAACTGGTGCAAGGCTGATACAGGATTTATCTCTCCACGTTTGTACTTCATTATAAATTCTTTAGGTATTTTTTTCGGAGGAAGGACAGGATTTGAAATAGATGAAAGACCTTTGGAAAGCAATGGTTCTGGAAAATTACCTAAAAATAAATGTTTATGCTTGTCAATTTGGTTAGATTAAAAAGAGTAATAAGACAAGCAAAAGCACTAAACCCTTCCTTAAAATGAAAGACAATTCCACACACACAGTTGCATGTGTTTTTCATCAAAAATGTTCCTACTACTAAAGAAGTGTAACCTATTATGTATATACCTTCTGGAGTACTAAGGCTATTGTGCAAAGTGCTATTATTGTCAAAGCATAAAGTGATATCAAAGAATCATAGGATTTCAGTGATGTCAAGGTCTTCAGAGGCTAAGTCATTTTTACACATGAAGTCACGAGGCCTAGAATGTAGTTAGATTTGGTACCAGAACCTAGACTATGCTTTCGATTCACTATTTTTACCTTTTAAGTTGAATTCAACTGAATTTTTACTGTGTGTGTCCTGGCTTTACACTTAACACTACAATAAGAGATATGTGGAATACAACCCCTTATAAATCCAGTTCTTTTCTGAAAGGCATAAACACAGCCTCACTTCAAAAAGGCAAGACACATTGGAAGTGGTCTTGTGCTCAAGTGGTAAAGAACAATTATGTAAACAGCCAGGGGAAGCATTTCTACTGGGCTGGGAGTAAAATCCAAGTTTCAGTTGGGACATGGCCACAAGTAAATGGATATATAATCTGGAAACAGTGAAACCGGAAGCTCATCAAAACTGACTGGACATCCCAGAATCTTACAGAACTTAAGCATTATTACAAATGTAAAAGAGTTTGTACCCGTCACTTGTGTAACCTTGGATGCCATGTTCGACAGGCTGTAACTTTCCGAGGAATATCCTGTGGGTGTAGTTACCGTCTGGGCTGATGGCTGAACTGGCAAGTTCTTTTTCAGCATTTGGGCAAAGCTAGGGACCCGAGAACTCTGAAACCAGTCATTGTTGCCAGACATTTTCTCACCTACAAATTGTTAAGAAAATTAGCAGAAAATTTAAAAAGTACTACGTAAACTAAAAATACTCTGAAATAAAAACAACCACATTCCCATACATTCCCATACAGGGCCTTCACACACACACACTCCCAAGACAAACGCTCCCGTAATGTCATGACTGCTTTGTGACCAGTTTTACGGTGACAGAACTGTCTCCCAAACCCCTCCCCAAAGCACTTCTACAAGGAGGAAAGGAGGGACGGCGCGTTTTTTGGTGAAAAGCCTTTCTCAGGGGTCAGGGGGAAAAAAAAAAGGAAAAGAAAACAAAAATTTGAGGACCCCCCCGCCCCCCCAGTGGCCACCCGGTTGGCGGCCTCCTGAGCCCCAGCCTAACTCCCACCCACCAGTATTGTCCTTCTTGCCCGGCTGGCTGGACCCCGCTGGCGGGCAGCTCTGACCAAGCCGCAGGCCTGGTCGCAGGCCGGGGGCTCGCCGGCCAGCCGCCGACGACGCTGTTGCTTCTTTCTCCCGGCCTCAACCTCTCACTTCAGACCGCTCGGCCCAAGAGCCACGCCGCCAGAACGGCGTCTTTCAAAAGCCGCCTCGTGGAGTCACCGCAGGACCCGGGCGGCACCCCACGCAGGCCTCATCCAATCACTAACCGTCCTTTCGGACCGTGCTCCGCCCCCGCGCCTGAGCCAGCGCGTGCCTGCCGCGCTCCAAGGCTTGCGACGTCAAGTGACGCAATGACGTTGAGCGTCGAGCATTGCGCATGTTCAAGGCCTTGTGAGGTAGTACAGCCTTTCTGAGAGTACATAGCTGGGCCCATTGGCCTCCTTGTCTGCCAGGAAAGGCAGGTAAGATCACGCAGTTCAGCCCCTTCACTCTCCTGCCTGATGCCCTCCATGCACACCTGCCTGGTACTCCCTCTATCCCGACATAGCACTGGAATCGTGCTTCCTTATCTATTATAGGGGTCGTCCCTGGTGGCTCAGTGGTAAAGAACCCACCTGCAATGTTGGAGACGCAGGTTCGATCCCTGGGTTGGGAAGATGCCCTGAAGAAGGAAATGACAGCCCACACCAGTATTCTTGCAGGGAAAATCCCAGATAGAGAGGAGCCTGGTGGGCTACAGTCCATGGGGCCGCAAAGAGTCGGACATGACTGTGCACTCCTATCTATTACAGGATCCCTGGAGGCAGTCCTCGGGTACCTATGTGTGGGCAGTTCCAAGAAACCTTTTGCTTTGTCCACAGTTATAGTCTCAGACCTGGACTCTTGCGGAAGCCTCACGTGGAGCCAAGTAAGCCACAGTTTCGAAAACTGGTTGGGGCTTGAGAAGCTATGACTGATACATGCATGACACACACAGATTGAGTGTCCTCAGTTATTTGCTCTTGGGAAAGATGAAGGAGCGCTGATGGAGGTGTTGCTGATAGATCACTGAAAATATTTTAAAAAGAATTTTACAAGTATTTAAACAGGCCGTGGCATGTAACCCACCAGGACTTCAAGGGATTGAGGGAGATTGCTATAACAAAATTTAAGTGCTGCTCTACTTGTTTATCTGGGAAAGGTTTCTCAAGGGTTAAATCACATAAAAAGAAAAATAACAGAATTGATGGTATTCTGTCTCATTATAGCAAGAAGTAATATCCATCCACAAATACATGGGCTAATGGGGAGAAAAAAATAGCCTCATATCTCTCATTAAGCAATGCATTTTCAATAGAAGCAACATATTTTTCTTTGGTGGTTATCAGAATGTGTTGACTCTGATGCTTTGATCAAGTGCACGTTAATAATTTTAATAATAACTCAGTCTAGATTTTTTTCTTAATGTTGAGAAACTTTTGCTTACAGGAGTTAGAAAATTAAAATGTTGCCAAGAAGTGTGCTCAGGATGGTGAATAAAGTTTCAAAGTATAAAAATAGATAATTTCATTAGGACCAAATTTGAGTAGGGACATGAAATGGAAATAGAAGCTGAAGAAGTAAAAGGAATGTTTAAAAATTACTTTAAGATACAGCATATATAAATGTTTTATTTTAAAATAGTTTTAGATTTATAGAATTATAAAGATAGAGTGCCTCTATATTCTTCCATCCATTCCCCCTAGTGTTATCATGTTACATAGTGTAGTATATTTATCAAAACTTAAGAAATTAGCATTGGTACAGTACTACCACTAACGGTACTGTATACTTTATTTGGATTTCACCAGGTTTTTAACTAACGTCCAAATTCAATCCAGGATACCATGCCATCACGTCTCCTTAGTCTTCTGCGGTCTGAAATAGTTTTTCAGTCTTCACTTATTTTTCATGATTTGATCCTTTTTCATGATTTTGATATCTTGTGGAATGGCCCTCAGTTTACATTTGTCTGGTGTTTTCTCTTGGCTAGACTAGAATTAAGGATATTTGATAAGATGGAGGTGAAGTGTACATCTTGTGGCATATCAAAGAGTACATGATATCAGCAACTGTTAGTGGTGATGTTAATCTTGATGACTTGGCTAAGGTTGTGTCTGTCTGGTGTCTCCTCTGTGAAGTTACTATTTTCCCTTTTCTGTACTCTGTTAGAAGGCAGCAAAGACACGAGGGGAAGGAAATAGAGATCCGCCTTCTGGAGAGAGGGGTACCACAGAGTTTGTGGTGTGCTCTGCTAAGTTGCTTCAGTCATTTCTGAGTCTTTGTGACCCTATGAACCATATCCAGCCAGGCTCCTCTATCCATGGGATTCTCCAGGCAAGAATACTAGAACGGGTTGCCATGCCCTTCTCCAGGAGATCTTCCTGACCCAGGATCGAACTTGCATCTCTTACATCTCCTACATTGGCAGGCAGGTTCTTTACCACGAGCGCCACCTGGGAAGCCCCACAGAGTTTGTGGACATATGTTAAAACCACCATATTAATAAATATTTTGAGGGAGATAATTTGAGCATATGAAAATATCCTGTTTTGCCCTAAGTGTGATTCAGGAATTTTCACTTTGCCTGAAGCAGTTTTTACTGTGGTATTCTTTTTTAAAATGTTTTGTCAGTTAAATTTCTTCTTTTTTATTAAAATATAATTAACACATTGGAGAAGGAAATGGCAACCCACACCAGTATTCTCGCCTGAAGAATCCCATGGACAGAGGAGCCTGGAGGGCTACAGTCCATGGGGTCATAAAAAGTCAGACACAACTGAGTGACTCACACACAGTTAACACATAACATGAGTTTCATGTGCAAAACATATGTTTTGGTATATGTATATACTGCAGAATGGTCACCACAAGTCTAGTTAACATCACCACATACAGTTATAAATATTTTTTCTTGTGATAAGAACTTTTAAGATCTACTGGGCTTCCCGGTGGCTCAGACGGTAAAGAATCTGCCTGCCATGCAGGAGACCCGAGTTCCATCCCTGGGTTAGGAAGCTCCCTTGGAGAAGGGCATGACAACCACTCCAGTGTTCTTGCCTGGAGAATTCCATGAACAGAGGAGTCTGGCAAGCTACAGTCTACAGGATTTCAAAGAGTCAGATGTGACTGACTGACTAACACACACACACACACATCGTAGCAAATACTGTGTGTGACATGCCCAGGACTTATTTTTTTTATAACAGGAAGTTTGTACCTTTTGACATGCCCACCCCTTGCCTCTGGCAACCACCAGTTTGTTCTTTGTATATGACCTCTTTTTTTAAAAAATTCCACATGTAGGTGAGATCATACAGTGTTTATATTTCTCTGTCTTATTTCACTTAGATAAAACCCTCAAGGTCAATCCATGTTGTCACAAATGATAACATTTTCTTCTTTCTATGGGTGAATAATATTCACTTGTGTGTATATATGTTACATATCTTTATATCACATATCATATATCTTTATTCATTCCTCCATTAAGGGACATTTAGGTTGTTCCATGCTTTGGCTATGGTAACTAATGCTGCAGTAAACGTGAGGGTGCAGATATCTTTTCCAGTTACTGGTTTTATTTCCTTGAGATAAGTAACCAGTGGTGGAAATGGTGAATCATATCATAGTTCTATGTTTAATTTTTTGTGGAACTTCCATACTGTTATCCATTGACACTGAATGGATTTATATTCCCACCAACGGTGTATGAGAGTTTGCTTTTTCTTCACGTTCTCACCGACACTTGTTATTACTTGTCTTTTAGATAATAACCGTTCTATCAGATGTTAATTAGTATCTTATTGTGTTTTGATTTCCTTGATAATTAGTGATGTTGAGCACCTTTTCATGTACCTTTTGGCTATTTGTATACCTTCTTTGGAAAAAAATGTGTATTCAGATCTTCTCTCCATTTTTATTTTTATTTATTTATTTTTTTCAGATCTTCTCTCCATTTTTAAAATCAGATTGTTTGGGTTTTTGGTATTGAGTTTTATAAGCTTTTTGTATATTTTGGATATTAACCCTCATCGGATATACGATTTAAATTTTTTTCTCCATTCCAGAGGTTGCTTTTTCATTTTATTAATGTCTTCCTTTCCTCTGTACAAACTTTTTAGTATGACTTGTTTATTATAGTCCCACTTGTTTATTTTTGCCTTTTACCTATGTTTCTATTAGGAATTTTAGGCTTTTGTCTTATATTCAAGCCTTTAATCCATTTTGAGTTTATTTTTGTGTATGGTGTGAGATAGTCATCTTGTTTCATTTTCTTGCATGGGTTGTCCAGTTTTATTGGAGAGACTAATCATTGTATAATCTTGGCTTATTTGTCATAAATTAATTGACCATATATGCATGAGTTTATTTCTGTGCTCTCTGCTCTGTTCCATTGATCCATGCATCTGTTTTGTGCCAGTGCGATACTGTTTTGACTACCATAGTTTATAGTATAAAGTCAGGAAGTGTGATGCCTCTGGCTTTGTTCTTTCTCAAGATTGCCTTGACTATTTGGGATGTTTTGTTGTTGTACACAAATTTTAGTATTGCTTGCTGTCTTTGAAAAATGCCGTTGGAAATTTGAGAGGGAGTGCATGGAATCTTGTTGGTTGCTTTGAGTAATATGGCCATATTAACAACATTAATTTTTCCAATCCATGAGACTGGACTATTTCCACACAAATATTTATTTGTGTCATTTTCAGTTTCTTCCATCAGTGTCTTATAGTTTTCAGTGTATACATTTTTCAACTTCTTAGTTTCTTCCTAGGTAATTTATTCTTTGATCCAATTTTAAATGGGATTGTTTTCTTAATTTCTCTTCCTGATAATTCTTTATTAGTGTATATGAATGCACCAGATGTTTGTATACTGATTTTATATCCAGCAGCTTGTGGGTTTTGTGGATGCAAGCCCTATTGGCTTTCATTGCTAGATGTTTTGGGAGTTCGTTATCTCAGATGTGGGTCTTGAAATTGCCAGATGTGGGGTTCAGACCCTTTGCTCCTCAGGGTAAGCTCGGAATCATGAGTTTCCTATGGACTGTGGGTCACCACACTATAGGTGGAATTTTCAGCAAGATTGTGTCTCATTTGCTCCTACCTGTGTTGATTCGGGGTTTTTTGGATTGCCCATTGCGTAGGAGTCTCTCAGCTATAGTTTTGTGGTTTCTTTCATAGGAAATTTTTCTATATGTAGCTGTACATTTGGTGTGTCTGTGGGAGGAGGTAAGTTCAGGATCTTCCTACTTCACTATCTTGAACCAGAATTTCTACTGTGGGGTTCTAATGGTAATTTTCTATTTCTCTCATTTCTTTCATATTTGTTATTTGAAGTTCATTTTAAGAAAAAATTCTTCCCCTTACATGCTAGTGTGGGGCCACTGATATTTATTATTTGAGTATACACCAATACTGTTATTTTGTTGCTCAAACTATTCCAGCACTTGGACCTCTTTCATTGTAGTCTCCTGTACCCTTTTGACATCTTCCTATTTTTAAAAAGTATTTACTTATTTTCTGGAACTATAAGATGCTTCTATTTTCCATCCCTTAGACTTAAAATTGGCCTTTTTTCCAGGAACTCCTGGTTATTTTTATTGGATAATGATAGTGATAAACATCTTAGAGCTAGTTGTACTTGTTGTTTTATAAGTTTCATTGATTCCAAAGCATCATTGCTTCTATGCTTGCACAGAGAACAGCACGTTAAGTTTAGCATGTGAATACTGTAGAGATGCAATATGATGTTTTGGGCCCCATTTTTTACGTGAATAAAATTTTGACACAGCTGAAGATTGATAAATTTTAGGTGAGATTTACCTCACTGAGGCTCTGGGACAGATAATCCACATAATTTGCATTATTTTCAGTGAATTACACAGAAAAAAGTTTAAGTAATTTAGTTTTTAAGGCATTTCAGGGTAACTTAAATGATCTTTTATTTCAAAACTATATGAGTGTTGCTATATGATTTTATTAAACTGCCTTAGATTTAATATTAAGTAAGTATTACTATTTATATATATATTTTATTTATATGTATAGTAAGAAATGATTGCTGGTGTGTAAGTGAAAATACACCATGTTTTAAATCCTTGCTTTCACATTTCTGACATACTGATATAAAGTTAACTAAACATCAGATGGCCAAAATATACTGTGTGATTTAAAGGACATTTTGGGAACTGTTAAACTATAGTACTTTGATCCTTCATACTTGACATGACTCTCTTATTATTTGACAAGGAAAACTATGGGAATTGGGTGGGATAGTGAATTCCCCATCTCATACTCGACACCATCATTAACCAAGTTGTACAAGCTGAACATCCAGGAGCAAGGCCGTAGTGTAAGGTTGTGAATGAGGACACCAAGCCAGGAGGCAAGTGGGGCTGAAGTCCGCCTTCACTTTGCTAACCAAGCTGTATGGCCTTGGGTTGGGTCTTCTTTGGCCTAAAGAACAAATGTTATTTCTAACTTCTTATCTAATTAACATGATTTCTTTGGCTATCCCCAGGAACTATCACTGACTTCTTTCCTTGAGACTCCTCTGAGTCTCGGTTTATTTGCAAAATAAGTAGGTTATCATCTACTTCATACAGTTGTTGGGAGGAATCCATTAATTGGTAGATAAAAACAGTTTAGCACTATACCTGTTACCCAGTAAATGCTTGGTATTATTTTGTCTCATATATGAATAAGCACTGAAATTTTAAAGGTAACTTTTAAATGTTTGTCACAGAATTTAACACATAAAACTCCAAGACCGAAGTTAAATAGGTGGTAGAACCCTCATTTCAGTTGGTCATACGGTGGTTGCATATTTCTTGTACCACGCATCCCATGTCTGTTGCCTTCAGTTAGTGTTTCAGATGATTGGGGCTCCTTATTCAGTGGAATAATCTGTCAGGAACTATGGGGGATTTGTGGTTTTACTCTACAGTACTTGAAAACTTTAAAGTTAGCCTGCCCCAATTTCATGGATGTTGGCAGAACACATGAGACTCATGAGTCAGTGATAAAGAACTTTTTTTTCACAGTGTGGGTATCAGCATGTCTGAATGTTTCTCCTTGTCCCCAAGACCCATGGGAGCAGCATGTGTAGGTCCAGATGAATGCTACACACACAGTGAGGTGGTGTTACAAGAGAACTTAAAAGTTAAAATAGAATTATGAATAGTTAATTCATATTGAAAGTGAAAGCCTCTCAGTCGTGTCAGCTCTTTGAGACCCCATGACTATACAGTCCATGGACTTCTTCAGGCCAGAATACTGGAGTGGGTAGCCTTTCCCTTCTCCAGGGATCTTCCCAACCCAGGTATTGAACCCAGGTCTCCTGCATTGCAAACGGATTCTTTACCAGCTGAGCCACAAGGGAAGCCCAAGAATACTGGAGTGGGTAGCCTATCCTTTCTCTAGAGAATCTTCCCAATCCAGGAATCAAACTGTGGTCTCCTGCATTGTAGGCGAATTCTTTACCAACTGCTGGACCAGCCGGGAGATTTCAGCGAGCAACACGACGCGTTCCTTTAGGCTAAGAAATAAAGACACAGGACAGATGGGGTCGAGAGGATCGCTGCAGTCAACAATGCTCCTTTATTTCTCTAAGCTTCATTTACATTTAAACCAAGAAGGAGGCATCCCAAAGAAAATTCTTCCCCATGTACATCATCTTTAAGATAACAATCACTAGAACTCTCACTAGGCGCCAGAGCACAGGAATGACATCCTGATTTATATTAGGGGTAATCATAAAAAGGCTATCTGTCTGTGTCTTGTGTGCATTCAAGGCTTATTAGTGTTCTGTTTAACTTTGGATAGTAAATTAAGAGGGGTGGCAGGACAGAGAGCTATGTCCTTGAAGGGACCCTTGATAATCAATCAAGGCAGCTCCCAGAGTCAGCTCTTTCAAGGCGCTCCCGCAACCAACTGAGAAAACCTCTTAGTTTTTTATGATAAAGAAGACCCTGTATTTTCCAGGGCTGTACTTAAATCTGCCCTTTGCTATGGGGCTGGGTAGCATTTCTATTTTCCAGAGTTGTTCGCTGTACAAATATCATTGAAAATACAGTCCTGAACAGAGAACAGTTAGGAGTCTTGCTGGCAAGATGTCTGGAAATGTGGGAGACCCACTGAGAATATCTTCCAAGATAGTCTTTCTTTCTGAGAGATGTGAGTGCTAACAGAGAAGCCTGTGGTTGCTATACTCTGCCACTTATTTAGAGGCACAAATAGAGTTTGCCTTGGAGTGATCTACGTTGCCCCCATTTGTAGCAGCAACCTTATTTCTCCACAGTTATTAATAAAACAATCAGTTCTGTACCCAGTACCTTTTACTAGTTCAACCAGTTGGCATCTTAAAACCCAAATAAGTAGGTGGCAACCTCAGATTCTAATTTAATGAGACCGTTGTGTGTTCCTCATGGAAACATTCCTCCCTTGGATACCGAGAGCTGTTTTCAGTGGAATTGGATGAAGGTATACATTTTGAAGGTGCCTGTTTGGTCTAATAGTGAAAGGAGATACTTTATCTCTCAACTCTGTTATCGGATCTGTATCTTCTGTTTATGAGAGGTAACAGTATGAGATGCTGAACACTAGTTTAAAACATCTGCTACATTGTGTAGGTCAGCACCCCAGCTGTATACCTTTCTTAGATTGAGACATCACTGGATCTTCAATAGGCTAGTCTAGCATTGTAAATCCAGCTGCATATGGGTAATGATAAAACTAGTGAAGCCCATGGGCATCAGCTTTCTCTCATTGTTAAGGTAGGTAAATTTTCATTCTGTTAAAAAATGAATAAACCTGTTAACAAGACACTAATATTAAAGTAATAGTAATAGTACAGTATTTAAAAAGAAAACTATTATGCTTAAGATCAATAAATACCTGCTTCCTCCTCTCCAAAGGTGGAAATTCATTGAGACACATATCAGAGTTATGGATGTTAAAAGTCAGCTTTATTGCCTAATGAATCTAAATTAGAAAATGTGCTCAGCTGTCTGGCCAAACGGGGTTGCTGTCACTCTCTAAATGCACAAACTTCCTTGTTCTAGTAATACAAACCGGACAAACCCAGCTTGCTTGCCCCTTATAGTACGCACAAGGGAGGAAATCAGAATTGCATCCTCCTTGCGAACAGGCTGGCTTCATGAGGTGAAATGAGAGTAGGCTTAGCTCGTTTTCTTGTCTCTAGAGCACCCAAATGGATTAAGTCACTTCTAGGGGGTAGTGAACACCAAGCTGGGAGAGAAATTGGGTTGTTATATTCTGGAAAGGCACTCATAGCGGAAACGTGGAGCCTCGGGAGAGGAGCTTACCAGAGAGGTAGTTTAGCTATTTGTCTGTCCTGCACCGCTTTACTTGGCAGTTGACTTGACTGCCTGATTGATCTACCTGTATTCATTCTGAGCACTCAGCTTTCTTGTTACCTCCTGTTACCTCCCATATCTAGACTACTGGGTATACACCTAATGACCAGGGTTTTTCTTGCCATCGTTCTTGACAGCATTTTATCTGTCTTTGGCATTTTTTTTTTTTTTTTTAAACAGCATTTCACTTCAGAAATACCTCCCAACATCTGATGGTTCTTTTGAGAGCTTTGCTAGGGTTTATCACATATCATTGCCTGAAAAAACTGTTTGAACTTGAGTTCAGAGCCTTTCCTGGGCTTTGAGTTGCTCAGCTCTGACCTACACAGGTAAAGCAGACAAAATTCACAAATCCAGAACTTAACTGAGTACTGGGCTTAGTTGAGGGCTATCTATCTGTCTAGTTAAGGATATTCTATGCTTGAGGTCCCGAATGGAAACAACAACAGCAAAAAGAGATTCTCAACTGACCTTAGAGTATGTGCTAGAGACAAAGGGAGATGGGTATCTAGCTCTCACTATGTGAAGGGCACAGCATTCCAAGTCCGTCACTACCAGTAGTTAACAGACTATAAGCCCATGCAGGCAATCAGGTTATTCCACTAAACTTTAGAAGACACCATTCCTTAGTGAGGATAGAGAAAGTTCTAGAGCAATTCTGTTTAGCATAGTCCATGGACTGAGGTCACTGTAAGAAGTATAGAAATTGAGAGCTTGTGTTTAGAAATTCTTATAGTAGTCTACAGAACATAACACTAATCGTAAAACTGAATCTAAAAGTTTAAAATTTGAGCTTTCATTTCGTTATGTTCTTGAATATTGTTTAAAATGTTTTCAAGTAATTGATTTTTACTGTATTTTATAAGTATTGCTCTGGTAGTTTAGACTGATACTGCAGATCTGTATTTGGTGTTTCAAATAGGTAATTTAAAAAATGACTATAGATAGTGTGTGAATCCTTTTGATTTTGTTACATCATTGGAATTTTATAGAAAATCTAGATGTGTAATGTGATTTACGTCTAGGGTAAGATACATGATACTCAAAATATAATTTTGGCAGACTGTCTGGGAACTGTCATCTACACAGAGCTGTATCATGCTTTTTTGATTCAAGAATAAATACTAGAGATCATTTTTTTTTTTTATAGTTGCATACTATTTCACTAAGTGGGCCATTTAATCTGTCTTCTATTGATGGACATTTGAATTGTTTCCAATCATTTATGAAGAATACTGCAGTGAATATTCTTACATAATTATTTCACACATAATGAAGAATGCCCAGTAATGGATGAAACTGTTCAAGAAGAGATTATGTGTCTTTAATAGCTCTTGCCTAATTGTCCTCCTTTGGGGTTGTGCCAGTTTACATTCCCACTAGCAGTGTCCCCCAAAATATGTTTTTCTCATAGTTTTGTCCAATAGAGCCACAGGAATTTTGAACAGTTTTAGATTTATATTCCCCTTTTCTTTTTCTGGGCTTCTCAGGTGGCTCAGCAGTAAAGAATCCATGTGCAGGAGGCTCGGGTTGAGTCACTGGATCAGGAAGATCCCCTGGAGGAGGAAATGGCGGCTTGCTCCAGTATTCTTGCCTGGGAAATCCCATGGACAGAGGAGGTTGGTGGGCTACAGTCCACAGGGTGGCAAAGAGTCAGACACTACTGAACATGCACACAGCTCCAGCAGCAGCTTTCTTTTTAAAGCATTATCACAGAGGGGGCCAGAAACAGAGTTTATACTTGTCATTTTTTGGTAATCTCAATATCAACATAAAAACCATGGGAAATTTTTAACATTTAGAACTTACTACTAGCACACTGTTTCTTTGAAGCAGAGAGTTAATACCTGAAGTACAACTCAAGGAATTAATTTTAAAAAGTTTTACTTGTTTTATAAAGTAACTATCTTAGATACTTCTCTGGCAAGCTTGACCAACAGCAATAATATACATGTATAGCTCCCAACACTAGAACTGCCAAGTGGGAAACAGAGATCAGGAAAATGATGCATAAGATGGTTTGGGGAAATACAAAATTATGACTCTAGGCACTAGGGTTTTAGTTCTGCTACTGAATTGCTGTGTGACCATACATAGCACTTCTTAATTCTCCCACCAACACTTATCATACATACGTATCTACATACATACCTGCACACACATACCTGTGGCTAAGTGTCTTAACTCTTGAGTTTTTAATTTTTGAGTAACTTTAATTTTGAGTAATTAATTTTTAATCTGTCAGAGAAAATAAGCACAAAAGTCTGCACCAGAGGCTTTCTTGAGGTGTTTTCTAGCTCATGGTACTTCAGTTCTACTGTTGATCCAACTGACTGTATTGACTTGGCTAGATTTCAAACCTGAGTTGTGATTAATAGTATTATAGCTACCTTTGAATGTTATATTTTGCTATTCCTTTTACAATTTTTTATTTATTATATGTATAGTATACAAATTCATATACACAAAGATACATATAAATGTATAAAGAACACAGTATAATAGAATAGCTGTGTACTCACCAGTAGCTTAATAGGACAATACCTAGTATTTCTGAAACCTCTGCTATGCCTCTCCCAGAGCTAATTTTTTTAAGTATTAATTATTTTATATGAAATAATTAACTGACACAGTAACTGACACAGGAGGGGCATCTATTAATTGTAAAAATAAACTATAAAAGGAAGAAAAATCTCAAACAACTAGACTGAAATCAATTATTGTGACTTTATTACAATAGTTACAAACAATACTTTAGTGGTATTTATTCATATCACAGTTACTCAAACTATATACAATAAGTATTTATACAAGTCTATGTTTAAAATAAAAAAGAAAAAGCAATTAATGTCCAAAAAAAAAACCTCTCACAGTATCAACAAGATTTTTTCTAAAGTTATGGCCAATAATAAAGGAAATTCACAGTTATTCTGAAAATATTTTAAAGATGCAGGAATCATATTGCACATAATATTTAATTATAAACCTTACTGAACAGATTTGTATATTTTAATCTAGTTTTTCACAAAATTTACATTATCATGCAATACTTCACTGTGTACAGAATGGTTGAACTAGAATAAACAGGTTAAGTTACAAACTTAATATAATGGCCACAAAATTAAATTTTTTAAAGTTATATTTAAAATAATTTTATTATACAACCCACCCACCCCCAACACTCCAGTGTAATAAAGCTTAACGGACAGAATCAAAGTTTGTTCACAGATTAAGTTACTTTTTTAGTGTTCTTCTTTGTCTTTTCCTTTCTTTTCCTTTTCATCCTGTAGTGCAGTACCGAGTTTTTTAATAAGAACTGACAGAACCTTGTCCAGTGGATCCATGACTCCTCTTTGAAGCCATTTAGGAATAGTCGTCCTGGCATGATGAAAGCCCAATTTTTGAAGAATATAATCAACGCCTACTGGATCAATTTTTCTTCCAGTCCAAGAAATTAATCTAAAATAATTATAAATCATTATTATTAAGTATGGCGTCCTAGCACAGTCCTGAAGGTAGGTTCAGGAACATCACTAAGCCTCCAAAGTATGCTCAAGAAAAATATTTTCAATAGATAAAACTGATCCTCTAACCTACAATTCCTAGATTCACTATAACAGCACTCAAAAAATGTGTGAGCCTACACAGCAATGGAGTTTAGTGTATTTCATTGTGATTAATTTATTTTAGGCCTCAAGTTATGTGGTTTTCATAAAACCTTTAAAGGACACCTGTTTCACTCAAAGATTAACTTGATGGCGGTGGGGGAAAAATCCTTTCATGATGTACATGTATATCCATTTATGATGTTATACCCTTAAAGTATCTATTTTCTCAATTACACTTCAATAAAACTGGGGGAAAAAAGACTAAAATTTACTGTTTGCTATGTGCTAAACATCTTTGAAGAAGAACCATATTTCCTTCCATATAGAAGAACAGCATTAATGAAAAACTCTTGGTCTTTCTCTGCCCCCTTACTGATGGTTTATCTACTCGGCAAGTTAACAGAGGAAATGAGTAGGGTAACTAAGTACCCTCCTCACCACCTACTCTTTAGGAGCCATTTGTCTTAAACTGTTCTTCCATGCCAAAGATTTTTCAAGAACAGGTCCCCAAATAGTTAGCTCAAGACTGTTTATGGCTGCCTGAACTAGGTGGGAAAGCAGGTCTGCTGATGCACAACTCGAGCATCCCTCTGCCCCCAACCCCCAGTCCCCCTGAGCGCGGTATCATTGAGACCCTGCAGGTAAGTCCAGACCTGGACTTTGTAACAGAGCATTGTTGCCTGACACGAAACGACATTCTGTGTTATCAGCTTTATCAGTATTAAAGCTGTCATTTTGATTTCTAGCTGCCTCTCACTATTTCAATTGGTCCTGAACTTAGGAAAAAAGAGGGTATTAATCATTAGTCTGCTAAAACTATAATAGTTACAAGCATTTTGCATTAGTTAATTCATTTAACCATTGTAACAACCTCGTATAAGGTAGGTAATACCGTTTTCCAAAATTTTCACATGAGGCAGCTATGACAGTTAGATCCTTTGGCCCAGGTCACTCAGCCACTATGCTATATAGCTGGGCTTAGAGCACAGCTTTTTAACCACATTCTCCACTACTATATCATATAACTTAACTAGTCTCTTGATAGTTTTCTAAAGAAGAAAAATAAATGTTTATGGCAAATTTAACTTTTTATTCTCATTTTAAATTAAAAGATAGTCAATTTCACTATATTTGAGATTTATATATACTAGCTTTTTGCACTAGGACCTTTGCAGTATCTTAATATTGCTCCTGAGTATTGACACTGTTAATATTTCTCTTATTAATACCAAAGTGCTTTTATTTGGTTACCACAAATTCTATTAAAATACAGATAACTAACACAAAATATGCTATGTATTATGTAGCTCTGGTTATAACTGTTAATTAGCAGTGTGATAATATATTGATTGGGAATTATTCTAGGAATGAAGCTGTGCTGTCACACCACATCAGAAAAGCAAAACGTCGGCCGCTGTAGATGTTATAAGTGATTAACATGAAAATATTTGTTGGTAAGCCACATTTAACCTACTGAATTATTTATAACCTTTTTCTCATAATATCTCATAGAAAATAGGTAAAAATATACACCCATTATTTACCTAAGAGTGGGTTCTAGATGCCACGTTTTGCACATAAAATCTCTCCAGTCCACAGTAGTGTAAGTGATGCTGTCTTCTCTGTCTTTGTCAGAGGAATTTTCGTCATGAATGATAACTGGACTTTTCTGTCCTGGTCGAGTAGATAAAATCCGAGGTGGAAAAATAGCTATAATGAAAATGACATGTTAATATTGCAAATACGTAAGGTGTATCTTACAAATTTATTTTAAATCACTACATGAACAAAGTAATTGGCTCTATTTTTACTTGTGAACTGGCCAAAGCCTCATTTAGTTACATTTCTTAAAAAGTAGTATTTTAAAATAAGCCATAGATAAGTGCCAATTTTTGGTATTTCTTGGAGAAAGACAATATCAAAGTTATTTTAAATAGCTCTATTGAGATAAAATTCACTCATTTCAAGTGTATAACTCGATGGGTTTTTCATGTTAATGGCTATATATACATACACACACACACACACAGACATTTGAACAGTGGTAGTAACTTAGGAGTTTTTTAGGTAAGCAGTTTTTTTCACTCTTCATAGTTGAGTACTCAAATGCTTTATGGAAAATGAAGACTTCATAAAAGATATATTTAAAATAAAATTGGAGACAAAGGTAGCTTACATATGATCTTTAATAAATACAATATGATGTCTATAGGGCACAAATTTTAAAATATGATATATATGTACCTCCGGTTATAACTGTTAATTAGCAGTGTGATAATATATTGATTGGGAATTAATCTAGGAATGAAGCTGTACTATCACACCACATCAGAATACAGATGTCTCCAGTTATTGCTGTTCTGTTGCTCTGCTTTTGTTTATTGTGGTGGATACAGTAACATAATTAATCTTGATGCTCTGGAAATATGTTGATTCTGCTCAAACATGCTGTTAAGAATTTTCTAAGGCATGTTTATATTTATTTTGGCCAAAACAACTTGATTTTTTAAAAGCAAAACATACTTAAATCTATTAAAATATTTTTATTTATAATTAAAATCCCCATAGGTAATAATTTTGTTATTGTAATTTCAATAATCAAATGTTTCATCTTTCTTACTGAAATAAGTTCTTACAACAATTTCTATAAAAAATACACTTTTGAAAAGAAATACAGTTTATGGAAGACAAATATAGTATTTCATAAAATGACAAAGGTTCCACATAATTTCTGAGGGAAAGAAATCTGGCAGGCATTCATATTTAGGTATCCTAAAATAATATTGAACTTCACAGAACTTTAGAATCTGTTTCTCTGCATGAGGTTTAAATATTAAGGCAGAGAGAAGAACAGGAGGATAAACAGTGTCTGGTATATGCTGTTGCTCTATCTGAAGACTGGATCTATGGATGTTGCGCTTGGTCGCTCAGTCGTGTCTGGCTCTTTGCGACCCCATGGACTGTAGCCTACCAGGCTCCTCTGTCCATGGAATTCTCCAGGCAAGAATATGTGTATCTATGTATATTATATATAATATTTTCTGTTATATACTTGCAATCATTTTACCTGAAATATCTCATAAATTTCTCTCAGCCATATTATTGATTTCATTCTCCCTGAATTTTTGGTACATCTAGATTAAATAGTAATGGAAGAGCAATTCAATTTAAGTATGCTACTTTTGCACTCTTTTCATGTGGTCTTTTGATAATCTGTATCTTCTTCACTCACACATTTCATCGTGAGACTATTTTGAAATATCTTCAAGATAAATTTTATACTTCTATCTTCTTGAAAAAAATGAAGCAGTATTACAGGGTGACCTGAACAAATTTCATCTATTGCAAGCATTTTTTAAAAGCACATGTTTTAGCATTGTATATTCATATATAGCTGTACATTAAATATTTTAGAATAAAGACAATGTATTTGGAGAGCATTCCATTTCATGACATTTCAAACTATCTCATTCTTTTAAACAGCTACAGAGTGTTTTATTTCATTGTATGGACACATTTTAATATATTCAGTCAGTTGCACATGGATATTAGGGTGACCATATGTTTCTTAGTGGGCAAACATTAAAGATTCCAGCAAGGAAACCAATGTTATTTTACTCATAAAAACAAGATACCACTACTAAGGGCTAAGTAAGGAGATCCAACCAGTCCACCCTAAAGGAGATCAGTCCTGGGTGTTCATTGGAAGGACTGATGTCGAAGCTGAAACTCCAATACTTTGACCACCTGAGAAGAAGAGCTGACTCATTGGAAAAGACTCTGATACTGGGAAAGATTGAGGGCAGGAGGAGAAGGGGACGACAGAGGATAAGATGGTTGGATGGCATCACCGACTCAATGGACATGGGTTTGGGTGGATTCTGGGAGTTGGTGATGGACAGGGAGGCCTGGCGTGCTGTGGTTCATGGGGTTGCAAAGAGTCGGACACGACTAAGCAACTGAACCAAACTGAATTTATCTATAAAAATAATGTTCTGTGCATTACAAACAGATTTATCTTCTTTAATTCAATGTTCCCAATTATGTATATAACTCGCTAACTTTATTATGTAGTGTAGTTGGCTCTCTAGTCATTTCATTTTGACTAGCAATATTTCTTCAAAGAGGTTTTCTTTTCCAACTTTGTGAGAATATCTTACCAGATATGATAATATACATGATATATATGGAAACATTTTATAAAGTATAAAACAGCATTCACTTTGAGGTATAGTTAGGAAAGAATGCCATATACCTAGCAGATACTCAGAAAGCCTATTAAACAGTCTTAATACATATTTATTGATATTTGTAACTAAAAAGAGGAAGGAGACACATTCCACTCATTTTATCACTAGACTATAAAAATTCATATCAGTTCAGTTCAGTTCAGTCACTCAGTTGTGGCCGACTCTCTGCGACCCCATACACTACAGCAATCCAGGCCTCCCTGGCCATCACCAACTCCCAGAATTTACTCAAACTCATCTTCTCTGGTCGGTTATGCCATCCAACCATCTCATCCTCTGTCATCCCCTTCTCCCACCTTTAACCTTTCCCAGCATCAGGGTCTTTTCCAATGAGTCAGTTCTTCACATCAGATGGCCAAAGTATTGGAGTTTCAGCCTCAGCATCAGTCCTTCCAATGAATATTCAGGACTGATTTCCTTTAGGATGGACTGCTTGGATCTCCTTGCAGTCCAAGGAACTCTCAAGAGTCTTCTCCAATGCCACAGTTCAAAAGCATCAATTCTTCAGTGCTCAGCTTTCTTTATAGTCCAACTCTCACATCCATATATGACTACTGGAAAAACCATAGATTTATCTAGATGGACCATTGTTTACAAAGTAATGTCTCTGCTTTGTAATATACTGTCTAGGTTGGTCATAACTTTTCCTCCAAGGAGCAAGCGTCTTTTAATTTCATGTAATTTCATGGCTGTAGTCACCAACTGCAATGGTTTTGGAGACCCCCAACATAAAGTCTGTCACTGTTTCCCCATCTATTTGCTATGAAGTGATGGGACGGGATGCCATGCTCTTAGTTTTCTGAATGTTGAGTTTTAAGCCAACTTTTTCACTCTCCTGTTTCACTTTCTTCAAGAGGCTCTTTAGTTTCACTTTCTGCCATTAAGGGTGGTGTCATCTGCATATCTGAGGTTATTGATATTTTTCCTGGCAATCCTGATTCCAGCTTGTGCTTCACCCAGCCCAGCGTTTCTCATGATGTACTCTGCATGTAAGTTAAATAAGCAGGGTGACAATATAAAGCCTTGACATACTCCATCTTGATTTTGCACCAGTCTGTTGTTCCATGTCCGGTTCCAACTGTTGCTTCTTGACCTGCATACAGATTTCTCAGGAGGCAGGTCAGGTGGTCTGGTATTCCCATCTCTTGAAGAATTTCTGCAGTTTGTTGTGATCCACACAGTCGAAAGCTTTGGCATAGTCAATAAAGCAGAAGTAGAAGTTTTTCTGGAACTGTCTCACTTTTTAGATGGTCCAGCGGATGTTGGTAACTTGATCTCTGGTTCCTCTGCCTTTTCTAAATCCAGCTTGAATTTGTGAAATTTCATGGTTCACGTACTTTTGAAGCCTGGCTTGGAGAATTTTGAGCATTACTCTGCTAGCGTGTGAGATGAGTGCAATTGTGTGGTAGTTTGAGCATTCTTTGGTATTGCCTTTCTTTGGGATTGGAATGAAAACGGACCTTTTCCAGTTCTGTGGCCACTGCTGAGTTTTTCAAATTTGCTGGCATATTGAGTCCAGCACTTTTACAGCATCATCTTTTAGGATTTGAAATAGCTCAACTGAAATTCCATCACCTCCACTAGATTTGTTCATAGTGATGCTTCCTAAGGCCCACTTGACTTCATATTCCAGGATGCCTGATCTAGGTGAGTGATCACACCATCGTGGTTATCTGGGTCGTGAAGATCTTTTTTGTACAGTTCTTCTGTGTATTCTTGCCACCTCTTCTTCATATCTTCTGCTTCTGTTAGGTCTGTACCATTTCTGTCATTTATTATGCTCATCTTTGCATTAAATGTTCCCTTGGTATCGCTAATTTTCTTGAAGAGATCTCAAGTCTTTCCCATTCTGTTGTTTTCGTCTGTTTCTTTGCATTGATCACTGAGGAAGGCTTTCGTATCTCTCCTTGCTATTCTTTGGAACCCTGCATTCAAATGGGTATCTTTACTTTTTTCCTTTGCCCCTAGCTTCTCTTCTATTTTGTATTTGACAAGGCTATTTGTAAGGCCTCGTCAGACAACCATTTTGCCTTTTTGCATTTCCTTTTTTTGGGGATGGTCTTGATCCCTGCCTCCTCTACGATGTCACGAACCTCCGTCCATAGTTCTTCAGGCACTCTATCAGATCTAATCCCTTGAATCTATTTGTCACTTCCACTGTATAATCATAATGGATTTGATTTAGATCATACCTGAGTGGTCTAGTGGTTTTCCCTACTTTCTTCAATTTAAGTCTGAGTTTGGCAATAAGGAGTTCATGATCTGAGCCACAGTCAGCTCCCGGTCTTGTCTTTGCTGACTGTATAGAGCTCCTCCATCTTTGCCTGCAAAGAATATAATCAGTTTGATTTCGGCATTGACATTCTGGTGATGTCCATGTGTAGAGTCTTCTCTGGTGTTTTTGGAAGAGGATGTTTGCTATGACCAGTGCGTTCTCTTGGCAAAACTCTATTAGCCTTTGTCCTGCTTCATTCTGTACTCCAAGGCCAAATTTGCCTGTTATTCCAGCTATTTCTTGACTTCCTAATTTTGCATTCCGGTCCCCTATAATAAAAGGACACCTTTTTTAGATGTTAGTTCTAGAAGGTCTTGTAGGTCTTCATAGAACTGTTCAACTTTAGCTTCTTCAGCATTTCTGGTCGGGGCACAGATTGGATTACTGTGATGGTTTGCCTTGGAAATGAACAGAGATGATTCTGTCATTTTTGAGGTTGCATCCAAGTACTGCATTTTGGACTCTTTTGTTGACTATGATGGATACTCCATTTCTTCTAAGGGATTCTTGCCCACAGTAGTAGATATAATGGCATGAGTTAAATTCACCCATTCCAGTTCATTTTAGTTTGCTGATTCCTAAAATGTCAATGTTCACTCTTGCCATCTCCTGTTTGACCACTTCCAATTTGGCTTGATTCATGGACCTAAATGGCAATCCACTCCAGTACTCTTGCTTGGAAAATCCCATGGACTGAGAAGCCTGGTTGGCTACAGTCCATGGGGTCGCAAAGAGTCGGACACAGCTGAGCAACTTTACTTTCCCTTTTCTTTCAATATTCCAGGTTTCTATGCAATTTTGCATTGTACAGCATTGGACTTTACTTCTATCACCAGTCACATCTACAATAGATGTTGTTTTTGCTTTGGTTCTGTCTCTCCATTCTTTCTGGAGTTATTTCTCCAGTGATCTCCAGTAGCATATTGGGCACCTACCAACCTGGGGAGTTCATCTTTCAATGTCGTACCTTTTTGCCTTTTCATACTGTCCATGGGGTTCTCAAGGCAAGAATACTGAAGTGGTTTGCCATTCCTTCCTCCAGTGGACCACGTTTTGTCAGAACTCTCCACCATGACCTATCTGTCCTGTATGGCCCTATATAGCATGGCTCATAGTTTTGCTGAGTTAGATAAGGCTGTGGTTCATGTGATCAGATTGGTTAGTTTTCTGTGATTGTGGCCTTCAGCCTATTTACCCTCTGATGGAGAAGGATAAGAGGCTTTTGCAAGCTTCCTGATGGGAGAGACTGACTGAGGGGGAAGCTGGGTCTGGTTTTGATGGACCAATGAAGATAATGTTGACCTCCTTCAAGAAGTCCCATGCATGTGCTGCTATACTCAGTGCCTCCAACCCTGCAGCAGGCCACCACCGACCCACGACTCCACCAGACTCATGGACACTCACGGGCAAGTCTGGGTCAAATTCATGTAAATGGTAGTGAAAAAAACCAACTATGTTACCCACCTTTTTCTTTTTCTTTAAGATAAGCTGACACTAAATCATGAAGAAACATGATGAGCTCAGCATCCATCGTCACACAGATGTGGTCAGTGAACTCTGTCACCACACTGCATTCTACCTTTGGCTTCAGGCTGGCATCTGCAATGGCAGAGTTCTTCTATATTAAAAGATTGTTGAAATAAGTCCCTTTTCCCATTAACAAAGGATTTACATGGGTCCATGTAAAGGCATCCACTTAAATGCAACTATAGAGAAACCAGTAGTTTCTGTATGTGATTTATAGGATGATGATGATAATTTATGAGCACTATAGAAGTATATGTTATTTAGTCCTCATAAAAACCTAATGAAGTTCTGTTAGCTCCATTTGAGGAAGAGGTGCAAATGGAGTACATTTTTTGCCAGATGTCATATAGCTGGTAAGAATATAAATCAGTTTAAGCCAGAAAATCAGTTTCATTATAAAACAAAAATAATCTTTGGGGAAAAAAGGAACCTTGAAGATCCTGTAGAATTTTCTTAGTTAACTTTAGAAACTATAGGTTGTTTTCCACATACCCTGTAATGAAGGTTCTTGTGGTTCTTGAACATGAATGGATTTAAAGTCAAGCTGCATTCTTGGTAGTGCAAAGATTGTCTCTGTTTCATGATTGTAGCTAGAACCTCCTCTAAATCCGCTGAGCAAACTAGAATTCTTCACTGTTGTGCTATTCTCAGTGTTATTAGCATCAACATTACGAAGCAGGTTTAGCTCTAGAAGCATGATAAAGACAGTAAGAATCAAATTAATAGATACTGATAAGCATATAGCTGTCATGACACTGATATACAGAACTTTTATCATTTCAAAAGATGGAAAATGAAGACTTTTTAAAGAAGAGGCATATTAAAGCTTTGGCTTTGAGACTGGTTATATACCATATAGATAAAATATGTGAGCTGTGCTCAATCACATGTCATGTGCTCGGTCCGGCATATGTGTCTGACTCTTTGCTACCCCATGGACTGTAGCCCACCAGGCTCCTCTGTCCATGAAATTTTCCAGGCAAGAATACTGGAATGGGGTGCCATTTCCTACTCCAGGGGTTTTTCCTGACCCAGGGATTGCACCTGAGTCTCTGGCATCCCCTGCACTGGCAGGCAGATTCTTTACCACTAGCGTCACCTGGGAAGCCCCCAGATATAAATATGGACACATGTATTTATATATACATCCATACACAAATGGACTTCCTTGGTGGCTCAGACTGTAAAGAATACACCTGTCACTATTCTCAAAATTGAAGATTTTATAACATGGTTTTGGATAAATTCAATACATTTTTTGTTTCTTAAACTTTGAATATTATTCTCAATTGAAATCATATCTGAATTTAAGAGCTTTATTAAGCTCAAAGTTTTTCATAGGTCAAATAATTTTCTCTTATAAGGTATGATTAAATACAACCCTCATCTTGGGAGTAGGTATAAGTCCTGAGTTTCCCCAACATATGTGCTATGGTAACATCAGAGTTGTCTTACAAAAATTAGCATTTTCTAGTTACACAGGTAGCAATTCAGTATGCTAACAGCCCTCCAAAGTATCCCAGTTCAAAACAACTCCTTCCCCCAAAGTGTCTTATTTAGAAGGTAGAATAATCAATACATGCAGAATTTTCTAATTTACTTCCTTATCCTCCTTTGTTCTCAGAACATTTTTAACAGTCTTTGACCCTTAGGTTTACCAGGGCATAGCAACTATTTTCCACGAGGCCCAAGCCATCTTTTCCACTCTGAAAAGAAGTCATTTTTAAGCAAAACATTCAAGTCTTAAGATGTCTCAGTTTAGTCAGCTTTTCAATACAGATGAATTGATGAAAAGCAGTACTCTAAACTGTAACAGAAAAACAACCACAGAATAAGAATTTTCATGACTGCATTACTGCAAGACCAGTGAATCTAATCAAATGAAAAATTCATCAAAAGCACTCTTTATTCAACTTACGACTTCACTGGAATACTAATATTTAGTTTCATTTTATTCCAGCCATCTGAACTTTGTGTTATTGTTATTTAGTTGTGTAATAACTTTCCCAAACCTCCAATTATGAACATTAGTTTAAAAATATCTTTTCAAATTATAATAAACTTAATTTCACTTATTTAAACCAATTTTATTTTGAATGTTTCATTACATTGAAAGTAATTTTAGTCCATGAGATGTTTGTTGCACTGCTAGGGTGTTGAATCATGTAGTAATATTGCTACTTATAGTGCTGGAATAAAATGAAGCTTGTTGGAAGAAATGGAAATGCTCCCTCCACTTTAATTAATTAATGCTCCCTCCACTTAAATTCTAAACACAATCAACAGAACCAAAAATAGAGAATACAAAACAGATCTTTCCAAAGAATCAAGCTTTTAACCTTCATTCCTTGTGGCCGTAACATAATTGAACCATTCTTTCACACTTGCTACTCCATGGGGTGGATTTTCATGGCGACGCCTGGTTATCTTGGTTATTGTTGCCATAGGACTCTCCAAAGCACCACACGGTTTAGTAACCATGGTGTTATGGCCCAGATGAAAATCCAGTGTTTGTACAATATATGTAGAGTGATCACTAGAGCCTAGAGGGGGGAACAAGTTTCTTAATGTAACAAACTATATTTTAGATGGAAGCAGAGTTGTGGCCCTAGAGCAATAGATTCAGCTAGGTAAGTCATGCATAGAGAAGGGTTGTAAAAATAGGGAGTACATTAAGTGAGAAAAAAAATCAAACTCTTTTTCCTTTAGTTATAACTGGATTTATCCCCAAGAAGATGAATAACATCAACCATTTATTTCCTTCATCATTAAGAAATCGAGAGTAGAAAATTAAAGCCAAAGGACACTGTAGATAGAGGCAGAAGTACAGCCTTGTCCATAGAAGCTTCGTAAAAAGTCCTGACTGGCAGTAGTTTCCTTACACCGCCACTGTGTGCTGTCCTCTCTTCATGTTTCTCTAAGAGGTGTTTACAATAACTGTGACTAACTATGACCAGCCATGGCAGCAGAAATTTAACTGCCTAAGTGAAAACCAGAATAAGATGGTAAATTCAGAAATAAGTCCTTTAACATGTGCCAGACTTCATAGATACCGACTCACTGACAGTAAACTCCTTAACATGTCAGGTACGTAATAATAGAGATGGATATCAGAAGTGTCATAAGAAAAATAAACAAGTGATATGGGAAAAGAAAATTACTTTGTCATATATAATCATATAAGAAGATGGGTAAAAGTGAAAGCTGAAAATGGCAGTTTACCATCTTCCCATATTTTCTGAGCTTCAGTCCAAAAAGCAATATTTGGTTCCTCTAAATGAAAAAGGGCCCAGGATTTTGAACGGAAATTTGGGCCATGAAAACAAGCTAGTGTCATATGATTTCCATGTAAGCTCATTGATCCTCCAAACTGCATTCCATCTTCAGGTAACGGAATCTGAAATAAGGATATGTGGCATCCTGATACCACCTTCAAAACTCCAGGCCAATGTCGATGATGCGCTGCATCGAGCACTGCAAGAAAACAAAAAACCATTTATCCCGAAGTGTCTCATGAACATTCTGAGTGCTGGGTAGAAAGACAGCACATGGCTACTTTCTACAACTAAAGTGACTCAGATAAGGGATAAAACAATTCAGTCCCTGGTTAACATTAAGTGAAAGCTAGTAAGGATACAGTCTTGGAAAAGATCTGTGTAAAGATGGATAGAACTAAGGAAAGTAACAATCTTTTAATGATAATTATAACTAATGCTTCTGTAATAATGATTTATAAAGTGCCTGCATGAAGTTTTATGCAATTCTCACAGTAACTTTATAAACGAGGTGTGTCATCTAGAGAAAACACCTAGTTTACAGGAGAGGGGTTAAGTAAACCAGTGATCAGAGAAGACCTAGATATCAAAGGCAGATGCCTGATTTTAAGTACTTAAAAAAAAATCTTTTATAACCTTGGTACTCAAAAGTGAGGTCTGAGAACCAGCAGTATCAGCATCACTTGGGAACTTGTTAGAAATTCACTCTTATGTCTATTCCATATTTACTGTATCAGAATCCGCATTTTAATAAGATCTCCAGGTGTTTCAGATGCACATTAAAGTTCAAGGAGAGCTAATCAGATACACAGATGAACACTGAACAACATGGGGGTTGATATACAGGGACACTGAACCTCCACAAAGTCAAAAATCCATGCATTACTTAAAGTCGGCCCTTCATATCCACACTTCCACCAGGATTCAACTAGGCATAGATCATGTAGTACCACAGTACTCATTACTATTAAAAAGCTGTGTGTGGGCCTGCAAATCTCACATGTTTCTCACTGTACAGTTTGTATTTGTAATACCCACTTTTTTCAGTAATATCCTTTTGGCTGTTTTCTACAGTTCACATTCTGGGTCCATCTAAAGATCATGCATTGTATTTAGTTTGCATATCTCTTAGTTTCCTTTAATCCAAGACAACTCCTTAAGCCTGTTTGTTTGGTTGTCCATGACAAAGGTTTTTGGAAAAGTCTAGGCCAGACACTTTGGGGAAGTCTGATACCAATTCCAGTTTAAAGGTAATGCAGGGACTTGGAGAACAAGATAAATGAAACCACAAAATGAAACTGAAAGACTGAGAAAGTAGGATATTCTGCAGGACAATTGGCCAAGTCTCTTACTTAGCAAGTCAAGTCACTAAAAAAGGGACTAAATTCAGTAGAATTTAAAAAGAGTAAAGAAACATAACTGTTTTTGTAACTCTATGGCTGATTCATGTCAATGTATGACAAAACCCACTGAAATGTTGTGAAGTAATTAGCCTCCAACTAATAAAAAAATAAAAAAAATAAATAAATTCAATAAATAAATAAATAAATAAATTTAAAGCAAAAAACCAAAAGAAACATAACTATTTTTAACCTGTGATCTTCAATTGGATATACTGGTTTGGATAACCCAGTTGTAAATTTACATTGGGTTTAAGGTCACTTGCCAACTGCAATGAGGTGGCTAGAAGAGATAATGTAATGGAAAATTTGAGATTGTGGACTGGAAAAGGTTATAAAACAATATGAATAATAGTCTGGTAAACAGTATATATATGTATGCATACGTGTGTGTGTGTGTGTGTGTGTATGTGTGCACACGCATGTGTGCCTAGAAAAGTATCTGAAGGATATACTCTATATAAAGTAATCACAGTGATGATTGTGATTGTGAGGTTTTTATTTTTTGCTTGGTTATGTACATTCTTTCCTAATGCATGTTGTTTCCCAGTGCACATGTACTGCTTCTGTGATAATAAATCATTAAAAGTTATCCTACTACAGACTACTTTTCACTTTTAACTCTTATCAATCTAGTTAAAGCCACCACTGTCTTTTGCCTGGACTCTCAGGATATCCTCCTTACAATGGTATTAAAAGTGTAAGTGTGTAGTAATAGCAGTTATTGTAGTAATAGTGATTACTGCAGTGATTTCCTTACTTTCATTCTTAACCACCTTGGTCTGCTCCCCACACAGAAGCCAGAGTGATGCTTTAAAAAGGGTTATTTTTGTAAGAAGTAAATCAAATAGCATCACATCTGTTCAGAATTCTTCAGTAGCTCCCCAACATATTAAAAATCTTATCTGTGGCTTCTTTGAATTCATGTTCAGTATTTTCCTGCTTGCTCACTGTTTCACCATAGTGGGCCACCTTAATGATCATCAAACAAGCAAGTTTCCTCCCAACTGTAGGGGCTTTGCACCTTCTCATAGGCCGCTTTGCCTAGAACTCTTCTTCCAAGATCTTAGCCTAGCTCTTTCAGTTTAGAAAAGGTTTCCTTTACCACCCTTCCTAAAATATTTATCCTCATAGACTGTCATTCTCTGTATTCTTCCCCTGCTTTGTTCTTTTTCTCAGCATTTCTCTCTACCTGAAATTATCTTACACACTTAGTTATTAGTTATGGTCTGTCTCTCCCATTAAAATTTAATGGAGAATAGGAACTTTCTTCACTAGTAGATCCCCTATGCCTAAAACAGTGCTTAAGAACATAGTTGATACATAATATTACATATAATTACTGATTGAAAATAATTAACTGTGTAACATGACATAGCCAATAAATCCAAATTCAGACATTCTGATTCCATGGCCCATGCTCTGAACCAGAACATGGTATTATCATAATTAGTATTCAAGAGCATGGAATATAATTGAATGTATTAAACAATCAAATGAATGTGAATAATGTAATAAGAAATACAATGTAAGTTATTCAGAATCAAAATCATTAGTTGTAAGTAATTATGTAAAAAGTATTAATTTGTAATATAGTGATGTAGTTTGTAATAATGGTATGATTATAGATGGATTGTGGCAGGGGAGATAATGAATGAATGTCTTTCCAAATGATGGCTTCTAATTCCATTGGTGGGTAGGACATGAGTACTTTGCTGAGTGAGTAGGATAAAGAGCATATGGACCCCTTTGTAAGTATGATATTTAAATATTTTAAATTAAAATTATAACACACAGTGAAAGATACATAAAGTCTTAGTTTTATAACTCTTACATTGTTCTTGTGAACTTTTCTCTAGGTTATTAGTCATTGTCTTAGGTGGAAGATAAGGAACTGGTCCCCAGGTAGACAGAGCTCGTTTGCTGGTGTCAAACTGCTGAGTGAAAAATTCCTGGAGCTTCATTCCTATTTTTATCAGGTCTGGTGTAGTTGATCTTGATATCATTACTTGGAAAATATCCCACTTCAGATCTCCATGGACAAAAATTTCACTAGAGCATAAAACAGAGTCTTTATCATACATCTTATAGAAACTAGTTTAAAAGCACCCCCCAAAAAAAAACTCTTCCCCACCAGCTTTTCATTCATATTAATTGTATGACATAAAAATCATGTAATTGCAGGAAAAATAGTTTGAGTCTTTTCACTGAATGATAGAAAATATGTTAAGAGCAGTCATGTAACGTACTGAAAAAGTAATATTTCACTAAATACCTTTTATCAGTCATGCTTGAATCCAGTGTGTTATATAGATTTACTTTCCATTCATCTTGAAGTTTGAGGTCAGCATTACTGAAGATACCCATGAGAATACTTGAGCCCATGTAATCCACACGAGCTTCTGTAGAACCCATAGTAATCTGAATTTTGTGACTGGGTTGCTGGTTTGGATGTTCAGAAATATGAGCTAAAATAGAAACAATAATGACTTTTCACAGAAATGCCTAATAAAAACTCATCAAAATCAATTTTCAAATGCTTTTCTCAATATATTTTTCAGCTATAAATTTCAACATACCAACCATCTCCAAAGCATTTACATCTATAGTTCCTCCAACTACTCCTCCTTTAGAATCTAACTGTGATCTTCCCAGACCAACAGACATGCTTATTTCTCGATCTCGATTACTTCCTACTGACAGGCGGCCTTGGCTCTTCAAACCACTAGTTGTCCAGCTATCAAAAAGAAAAAAGCCTTATTAAATAGACATATGGCTTCCAATGTCATGAATTAAAACAGGAGTTATATGATTTCAAAAAAAAATTGGACAATGAAACAATACATTTCTTATAAAAACTATGGTAAACATTTGAATATTAATAATGATGCTTTCTTCTTAGCTAGAAAATTATGCTATTTTCCTTATTTTCTATCTTTTTAGAGCACATATTTCATGCTGTTTTTATGTTACAGTATCTTTAGGATTAAACCATTTTCAGGATAAAGCAATTTATAATTTATCTGTTATCTTTACTGTCTCAAACATTTCAGCATTTTCAAGGTTTTGTATTGCTTTACAACAATTAGAAAAATTATATATGATGATTAAATATATTTTCTTTGTATCTGAATAGCTTACGTTGTATTTCCCATTACATTACTCATATTCATTTGAACGTTTAATTGCTTCAAGTTGATAGCAAACACGACAAGTGTTTCCCATGGGGTCCCTTGTTGGCTTGCTGCTTTGTTGGATTTGTTAAAAGGAGTTGATGTTTTTGAAAGTGAATCTAAAAATAGAACATAAAATGTACATTTATTTATATAGATGTTCAGCCAATTACAAAGCAAAGATCACTCTTACGACTATAATCCAAAAAGTAAAATTATGATATTTCTGTGTTAAAGCTAACTAACATTTACTAGCTGTCACACTATCTCTAAAATAGTATTTACCATTTACTGAATGTTCAGTTTTACTTCTTGAAAGCTCATAAAGTTCTGTATGATCTCCATTTCATATGAGGAGATGCTGGTGTGCATGATATACAGCAGCACGGGTCATTTATCGCCTTAAGACTTTCCTAACAAAGGCGAAAATCATGTTGCTGCTGCCAAAAAGAACTTGGAAGGCAGGTACCATTATGAAATGCAGAGGCTCACCGGGATGCCTGTCTTCTGTGTTCTTATGGACTCAGTATGCATCGTGAGTCCTGGGTTTGCTCATTATACTCTATAATTATACTCTATAATCTATTACCTTGTGACATTAACTGCACCATTTTATGTACTTAGACACAAGTCGAGTGTTGAGCACATAAGAAAGTTAAATACTAGCTGAATAAAAGAATGACTTAACTTTTTCAATATCAAGTACCTTTTACAACACTGTAGGTTTGTTTTACTTCTAACAATAACTACCATATGGAGCACGCTAACACTATGCTCATTTCTTTCTCCTTATCCCTTTTCAAAGCAACTAGCCGTCCAGCTCTCTGATCTACTAGCAAATACTGTGAAGTGTGTGTGTGTGTGTGTGTTGTTGCGTTTGGGATTCCTCCCCCCACCCCACATCTTCCATAAAAACCTATAAGAGAATCTCTTCCTGCAGTTGGGGCAAAAATCTGGTAGTGACTAATTAAGATTTTTATATTAGGAGCTCTAGAGGGCTACTGATAACAAAAGAACAGTGTTACCTCTTCGGGGAACTGAAGAATCGGACACACTCCTTGACCTTATGGAAGCTGGGGATTTTAGGCTCTGTGCCGCTGTCCCTGGTGACATGGTGCTGTTCGTCATATGCTCATTGAACACATTAGGTGACTGAGGCATGTGGGTGAAGGAGGCTGACTGACTAGGCTGCTCCCAGGTCCTGCAGTAAGCTTTTCTTGATGATTCCGGAGAAAGGTGTTGGCTTACACCTTCAATGGAATCAGGTGTCCCTGGGCCAGATGCTAAAAGGAAAGTAGGTAACAAAAACAAAATTAACAGGATAATATCTCCATGCCATAAAACAAGATATTTCACCACTCCACCACTTCTAATCACATTTTATATTTCTTCAAGTTCTCTGAAAACTATACAATGTCCAGTCTGCAAAGTTCCAGCATGTTATTTAATTCTCACAGAAAATATATGAGAAGGGTAGGGCAGACACTCTGTCCCATATTACAGATGAGGGAGCAGACCTAGAATCCAAATTTCTAATATTTTCTGCTGCATAATGCTAACTCTTAACTTTCACTTACACAGTGTAATACTACAGCAATATCTATGTCGAAGAGAAAAATGAAATATGGTAGCATGTCCCCAATATTTTCTATTTTCCATGTTTAATCACGGTTAAGTTGGTTAAATTTATTCATGCATTTCCAGATTTTACGGAGATTACAGGGTAATCATCACAGAACAAAATAATCCCCGAGGGAGCAAGCATTTTGTGCCCTCCGATGCTAGTACATTCCCAGTGGTTACCAGCACGACAAAGGGGCTCCACTGACATTTACTGAATGAGTGAAACAACTGCAGGGTAGTTTACCAAGTAAGACAAAGTTTGTGTTATCAGTCATGGATCTTATCATTATTGTAATCAAAATTAAAAGCAGCCTAAGTATAATCTATAATTATATAAACAAGCTTACTTGGCAAATTAATAGTTTGGTCTCCAAGGAATAGGCGTCTTGCAATACTCCTCCTATACCAGGCTCTTGGAAATGCCAGAATTTCACTGAGGCGGCGCATGTCATATTTAAAGGAAGCAGACCCTATATCACAAACAGCTGATACATAAATAAAATTTGTTAGAACATATTTCCAAAACCTTTAATATTTTCACATGGTAGATATAATATTACACAACTGAATTATAATTCTGTTACAATTCTTGAAATACCAAAACGAGGTATATAGTATGATCAGTTAAGTGATCATGTGTTCCTTTCACAGCTGGTAAAAATAGCACATTCTAGCACCATTAGTTCCATTTCCACTTTTGAGGTGAGAGCAAACTGAAATTCTGTTACCACTTTATCATGAAATTCTCACACAGGATCTGAGATCAGTCTTATAGACAGCTTCCAGCTTTAACACAGGGCCCCTCTCACATATGGAAAATGAATCATCAGGATTAGCTAGAATACAGACTTCTTCAAAAGCAGCTGCAAACCAAGTAACTGTATGGCAGAAGTTAGTATTTTGTGAGTGAAGTCGCTCAGTCGTGTCTGACTTTTTGCGACCCCATGGACTGTATAGTTCATGGAATTCTCCAGGCTACTGGAGTGGGTAGCCTTTCCCTTCTCCAGGGGATCTTCCCAATCCAGGGATCGAACCCAGGTCTCCTGCATTGCAGGTGGACTCTTTACCAGCTAGGCAACGAATTGTCAGTCTCAGAGTGTTCTGATGGCTGTCTCGGGGTTTTTGGTCTGCTACTTCTGCTTCAGGTGCTCCTCCAGTCCTCCACCAGAGCTTCTGTGGCATTCACATGTCAGTGTCCCCTAAACCTGAAGTTTCCATTTCGGCCTGAGCCCATATCCACACAGCCCAATAGCCAATTGCCTATCAGATCCTTCCACCTCAGTGTCATATAAGCATTTCCTTCTTTATTTTCTAAAGGTAGTGACCTCACTGCCCCTTGAATTACCTAAACTAAAAGTCTGAGGTATTGTTGTCTCCTCTATTGCTCCTCATACAACTTGTCCTTAAGCTTGTGGATTCTCATATTTATCTTGAAACCATTTTCTCTCTTTTTTTACTATCACAATTCAGGCCCTCATCCCCTATTGCTTAGTCTACTTCAACAGCGTCCCCAAGCATCTTTCCACTTTACCATCTCTTACCATTCTCCCATCAGCTCTCTTCCTAAAACATCAATCTTAAGGATCATTCCTTTTTTAAAAAACATAGATTATTTTATAATCCATGTATAATTTTGGTTGTTCTTTTTTGTGGCAAGAATACTTAACATGAAATCTACCCTCGTAACAGATTTTTCAGTGTACAGTATAGTATTGCTATCTTTAAGGACAGTGTTGTCATACAGTTCTTAAAAACTGCTAATGACTTCTCCTTGCCCAAAGGATCAGAACCCCATTTTTTAGCGTGGTATGAGTCCCCCCACCCCACAGTCATGTCTTGGGCTGTTTTATCAGCTTTACCTCCAGTCAAGTCCTCCCTGTCTCTGGGCCCATCTACTTTGTACAACTAACTCAGTGTTCAGTTACACCTATGCTTTAATTCAGTGAATCAAAGTATGACCCAAAAGCATACTTTTTGATGCTCTGACCATTAAATACCATGTTGCCATAGCCAAGAATATTCCTACATAATTTTGAAGACTGGCCCCAACATCATATCCTTTGTGAAACCTTCTCTCCTCTCTTATATGAAATAGAATTTGTTTCCTCCTCTTTAAGTAAACCTCTATTATAGGATTTGTCACACTGCACTGTAATTTGTCTACTCCTAAGACCTTTCCTTATTCACATGGGCATCTTCAAGCACCTAGCAGGGTGCCTGGCACAAGTTCACTGCAAAATACAGGCTCAATTATATGTTTGCTGAATGACCAAACATATATTGTGTTGAGTGGATTAAGTGTACTTACCTGTATTGGTGGAGTAATTTTTAAAGTTTTCACTCACTTAGTACTCTAAATTCTTCAAAATGTTCTACTCAATTTTAAATACTCAAATCACAGTGTACAGAAAATGAGCAAGTGATTTGTCCATCATATATAACTAGTTAGCTTTATAATATAAAGCTAGTGATACACAGGTACACGACTCAAGATCTTACGATAACAAGTAAAAAATTTTCAACACCCATTCCTCCTTAGTGTTTTTTAAGATTTTATAATTAAAAAATCAAAAAATAAGTCAGAAGTTGTACCAACTCATGGTAGAGAAGTGAAGCAGTTTTTAGTGACTTAAATAGGCATATTTTGGCTCTTGGGTGATATTTCCATGTATGTATCTAGAAATCCTATTTCTAACACTGATATCTCACTGGACTGAGATAGTACTTGGCTGGAAGTTATTCTTTTCCTTTAAATCAGTTTATCACTAAATGCTTAATATTAAATTATTTAATATTTAAACACTTAAAAGGAGGCCCTTATTTAATTCTAGAAAAACAATATTTCAATTAAAAAATAGAAAATTGAATACCAGATATATTTATTAGTGTAGTATCCATTTTGCTTGCAGACTTGCTTACAGACTGACTTTCAAAAAATGAGGCACCTCCAGAACGCCTTATCCGAGACAAACTCACTTTTACAAACTCGAGATTTATACTGAGTGAGTCTTTTCGACCAGTGACAGAAGTAGGTTCTTCATCTACATTCCCTTAAAAAAAAAAACACGTGAAAACACACACACACACACACACACACACACACACACACACACAAATCCCCAACAACTAGTTACATGAAGTTATTCAATAGGCTATAATACGCTATTAATTAAAATCACTTAAATGAGGTTAAAAATTTAAGCAGAATGACGTAATGAACGTTAGACATTCCTAACAGTAATAGGCTCAAGTTCATAACCATAACTGGTGATTTTTACATCTCAACAAAAACCAGCACCTACATGGAGTATGTCTATTATTTGTCTAAATAAGTTAATAACATTCACTAATACCAACATCCTATGTATTTTTAGTGGTAAATCTGTACTTTAAAATGGCAGTGGAATTTAAGTTCACTAAATAACTAGTCATATTAAAGAGTATCATTTTAAATTAACAAATGTGGTGATGTACAAATTTAAAATTTCAACTATTGACAGAATATAATTTTTTATACAAATAGCAATTTGATGAAACATTTAAACACTTAAGTAACATAAGTAACCTCATATCTGAAGAGATTACACAGTGTATATCACTTATAAAATATTTTGAATTTTAAAATCTTATATGATTTACCTACATTACTTATTTCATATTTCTGTTTATTTAATGTAGAGACAGGATAGATATTATCAAGAAGAAAAATAAAGTTTCTGATCTCATTTTATATCCATTAATTAAAGAAAACATCATTTTTAAAAAGATGAAAACTTGAAAAGATGTGATAAATTTGAAAAAGATGCAAACATGCTAAGTATACCTAATCCTCCTGATCCAGGTGTAAGGCCAGAAACAGCGGTTTTTTGTTTCCCTGCTCCATATGGATGAAATACATAAAGGGAAAAGTCAGACATGCATGCAGTGAAGCTCAGCCCAGAGGAACTGCTGCTGGAACTGGTCAGATCTGACTGACTACTACTATGTCGACTTCTGCCAAGAGGGCTGCCTAATCCTGATGAACCTATAGGGAACACAAGAAACCCAAAATAGAATAAAACACAGAAAGAACTAAAAAAAACTGTCCTTAATATAGTCTCAAGAACCAAACACGATTTGAAAATAAAATGGAAATGGTCAAACATTAACTGATCAGTAGATTTAAATCCTTAACATGAGGGCTTAGATGTATTTTCCAATTAATATACTGTATAAACCAGGGCTGAATATTCTGTTCATTGTTGAAATAATTATTTATACATATGACTGGCCAACTCCAAGGTTTCCTGTTTAATTTCTCCTTTGTTCTACTGGAAGCAGGCAGTTGGAAGAGGTACAAAATAGCTGAGTTTTAAGCAGTGGAGGAGAATGAATTATAAAAAATCCAAATCATACAACTCGAGTCCACATTTCCACAGAAACAGTGGAAACAGAGCTACGTACACAAATGGAGAAAGTTACAGGTCTCCCTCTTAGAAATCAAGAAGGCCTTATTGGCAACATTCACCATGAGTGGAACAAGCTAATTTCAAAGAGTTGTCAAACTCTTTCCTACTTTATAGATTTTATACTCTGTACCTGGAGTGTTTTATTCCAACTGTCTACGTGGCTTACTCATACTTACCACCTTCATGTTTTCACTGAAAATATACTTGTTTGCTTATTATCTATTTCTCCACATTCAATTCATTTCACATTAGCAGGGAATATGCTTGTTAGCTAAGTTCACTACAGTATATCCAGCCCTTAGCACTGATCCAGAACTCAGTCAAGTTCATAAAGACCTTTTCAAAGAATGGATATTGTCATAATCTACATTTCTTATACATTTAGTCTCATCATCATTCCTTCCTGCATGTTTTATTATCATAACATAAGGGGTGCTACTTCACTTTTTCATTTTCTAAAATAAACGTGGGCATAAAAATAGCTGCTTATTTTATATTCTTTTCATTATATATTCCTAGGATAGTGCATATATACTGCTATAATAATTTGTGTTAGTGTATCACATTTTGATATTAAGAAAAAAGTGAATATTCCAATATCTGCTTTAGGGGTAGAACTGTTAAACTGTCTTATTATTAGTTCTCTTATCAGTTCTTTTACATTTTAATTCATTCTGGCCTTTCTTTTTAAAAATGTCCCATAAAATCTTCACATCCTGCATTTGTGACCTCCAGAGTTTTAGGGCAGAAATGACACTGAGTGGAAAATGACTGTCTCATCAGGAAATCATCGGTTCTACTCTAACACCTAAACCTTTCATGAAACGGATGTCTGGATTAAGTAACAATATTTTACCACTAAGATTTTTTTTTATACATATACACACAATTTGATATACTTTTAATTCAGTGTGATAAGAAATCCTTGCAAGATAACACTACAGCTCTTACTTAGCATTTGCAACACTGATCACTCATAACGTAAAAATACAGCATAAAATAAAACATTCAAAAGTACTTGAACACATTATCATTCACACTTCACATTACATGTGATATGCACATGAATGGACAACAAAACGCTGTGCAACTGCCATTCCTTGGGTATAATGAAATACACTCAAAACTTTGATCCACTATAGATTTTGTCTATAAATACCCTAATTCTCAAATATTCTCCTTTTCCAAATGTATTTATTTGGAAATGTTTACTAATTACTATTAAAATAGTACTTGACTTTTTATGCTAATTGAATAAAAGAATGTTTCCACACCTGGTACTCCAGTTTTGCTCGAGGAGGTTTTTGTTCCGCTTGGAGGAGCACTACCTCCAGGGGATAAGGTCTCTGCAGGATATGCAGCCCCTAAAGTCTCCAGTTCTCCTCGGTTTGAAGAAAACACCAAATCCAGGGATGGCAGCTTTAGCATGCATTCTACTCTTGACACTGGTAAACAGCTAAACTTGATCTGTGAGGGCTGAAAAGTACAGAAAGACAAAGAAAAGTTTCTAGGAAGTGAAGTTGCTCAGTCGTGTCCGACTCTTTGCAACCCCATGGACTGTAGCCTACCAGGCTCCTCCGTTCATGGGATTTTCCAGGCAAGGGTCCTGGAGTGGGTTGCCATTTCCTTCTCCAGGGGATCTTCCCGACCCAGGAATCAAACCTGGGTCTCCTGCATTGTGAGCAGGCACTTTACCCTCTAAGCCGCCAGGGAATTAGGTGATTAAAATTTTTTCAGTTGGACTCCAGAAATTACATTCAGTTTCCATTTCAGTCTACATATATCAAATTTATTATTTTGAGTTTAATGCCCTTCCTTTTTCAAACAGACACATATACATTAACCAAAATGCATTAACAAAATCGTATCGCTTTTAAAACTAAATATTTGAGGAATTCTAAACAGTAAATATGTAGGCATTTAGATAATTCAGAACATTAAATTTATGTCCACGTTGTTCATAATCAAATATTTTAAAGCAAGTAATTTCTTTATGCCAAAATTTTAAAAGGCTATTATTGCATTTATAACTGAAGTTTTACAAACTCTCCAGGCCTCACTTATGTTTTCATCAGATCTTCAAAAAAGCTAGTGCAAAACTCCAGAAGATCAGACTGAAATTCTTTTGGCCAAATTGCTTTTGTAGAAATTAATCTGAAGAAATGATCATTAGTGTTTCTTTTATTCTTGAGACTGATCATAAAGTTTTAACTGAAGGTAAACTAAACCTTGAAGTTTGGATACAAGTTAAATCCTCCTTAATAAACAGACTCAATTGGATGCTAATATAACATACCTCATTTTACTGTGCTTTGTAGATGTTGAGTGTTTTTTTTCCTTTTTTTCACAAAATGATAGTTTGTGGCAACTCTCCTTGAGCAAGTCTAATGGTATAGCTCTTCTAGTAGCATTTTTACTGAAGGTAGGTATTGTTTTATTTTAGATATAATACTATTATATACTTAATAGAATATAGGATAGTGTAAACAATTTTTATTTGCACTGGGAAATTTAAAAAAGTAACTTGCTTCACTTCAATATTTGCTTTATTACAGTGGTGGTCTGGAACTTAACCCACAGTATCAGAGGGGAAGCCTATACCCCATACATGATTATATAACCCTTAGAAGAATCTAAAAAAGGTACTATTTTGATTTTATATCTCAGTTTCACTTTATGTCTGCCCACAAATAACCATAATGATAAGAAATACAGATGCCATGATATAATTTTTAAAAGGCATAATGTGCTAAAAAAGAGTTTTAACTTACATATTTTACCTTTGCCACAAAAGAATGAGATCTCAATTTTGAACACTCAAAGATATGAACTTCCTCAGCAGACAAATAAATAACACATAAAATTGTACATATACTTTCAGAGGTTTAGGCAACCTCTAGGCCATCATAGACATACTAGAGATCCATGAACCTTAAGAAAACTTTAAAAGCAATTAATATTGTAAATGTTCAGATAAACTTAAAAAAA